>NC_046316.1:61054435-61370320 GCF_009819535.1 Lacerta agilis | reverse complement strand
AATGGAAAACTATTACAATGTTCTAAATGCCTTCATTGACAAAAAAGACAGCTACTACTCAATCCACCAAATAGGTAAGATGGATATCTATGCTGTGTTTCTACGCCTTCCTTGCAGTAAGGAGTTCCCAATTTTTATTTTTTTTGAGGGAAACTACTTCTAAATTGCACTGTTAACTATATACTAAGAATGTGGACTGTGTTCAGATAGTAAACTCATGCCAGCTAATGAGGACAATGGTATATTCAAAGCATCTGTTGCTGTTGCTGCAAATGAACAAAACAACATATGTTGTTTATGCTGTTCAGAAAGAAAGGTCATTATGTGTGAGTTTTGGAGGAGTAGGAAACATGGTGATGGAGGTGATTCAGATTTTACATTGTATGTAACTAGGTGGTCTAGATGTGGGCCATTTCAGAATTATGCTTATTTCTATAACAGTGCAATCCTATACATATCTATTCAGAAGTAAACACCATTGGGCTCAGTGGGACTTTCTACCAGGTGCATAGAACTGTTCCTGAAGCCTTACTTGTCAGTCAGTTAGCTGTATTTTTCCTTTGTAGCTCATGTGGACAACACTAGAGCCCATGCAATTAGACTTTTTTCATTTCCTATTCTAAATCTTGTCCCAGAGAAGAAGGCTCTAATAAAGGGATTTTACTCTGCAGAGTAGGCTACTGTACAGTGAGATAGACCTTCAACTTTCTTTCAAACAAGATCTCCTGGCACATCTGCTTCACAGAATGTGGGGTGAAATGCGCACAAAGTGAAGCCCAGTGAGACTTTCCTGAATAGCCTTCTATTCAAAATCTTTGTGCTTTTCTTACGCTGAGCAATCAAATTACTAGGAAGCCATTAGAAATCTATTTGTTTTTTAATTTTTAAAAAGTCCACTGTGGTTGGACCTTTGATATTACCCTGATATTGTCCTGCTCACAAACAAACAAATGAAGACAATGGTATATTTTTAAAAACTGTGTTTTTTATATCTGGTTCCAGAGAGCTGAACTCTTGCTGAATGTTTTCACTAGCCAAAGTCCCTTGTGAGTGTGTCTCTGGCAGCTGTAAATATCACCTAAATGGTCTTGTGAATCCACTTTTGGATGGATGGACCTCTTCCATATTTAGTGATCATCTGATAGTAGGCACTCTCAACTTCATTAGGAATCACAATTAAATTAAAATCCTGGTTTTAGCATAATGAGCAGTCTGATACTATGCATGCTTACTGAGAAGTAAATCCCACTTAGTTAAGTCTGCTGATGCTGTGGTCCTATACTAATTTATCCAAGTAAATAAGAGTCCTGAAAATAATTAGGATAAGAAAAACAGACAATGTGACTCTCAGCGCCTATTCATTTGCTTGGCTAAGGTCAAGCAGTTAAAAAGAATCAATGGATTCTGTGTGTGTGGCACGTTCTAAGATTTTTGAGGGCTGCTTGAGAGTAACTAATGGAAAGTCAGGAATTGCCCCAGTGGACATCACAATGATTCGCAGCACCCAAACATATGTAGCAAACACAGAAGTTTTAATGCTTTCAAGGCTAAGGTGCAGAAAATTGTTATTAGGGATAAATGGAGAAGGCAAGAAACATGTTATAGGCCTGGTCTCCAAATATGCTAAGCAGCTGCAATATCATTTAAGGAGAACTGTGTGTTCTTGGCATCTCTCAAAATCTGGTGAACGAAATGGTTCTTCCAACAACAAAAACTCTGTCAGATTAATACGGCTGTCCACCTGGAAGCACATTTTTTGTACTTTCCTTGATGCTTCTTGTGCATTACAGAGTATGAGCATTTCTCCCCCACTTTTTCA
Source organism: Lacerta agilis (assembly GCF_009819535.1). Classification (NCBI taxonomy): domain Eukaryota; kingdom Metazoa; phylum Chordata; class Lepidosauria; order Squamata; family Lacertidae; genus Lacerta; species Lacerta agilis. The sequence goes on along the minus strand of NC_046316.1, from coordinate 61,368,501 downwards.
TACCTAAATCATTTCAATAGTGATTAGAAAGCCTCAGAATGTGCCTTCTTTGAGGAGTACTGTATGCAGATTGTTGCTTGAGACATTTTGCAATTATTTCACGGGCCTTTGGCTCCAGAGAGGTAGCAAAATCTAAGTATCTGCTAACTAATTTAAGTACCCATAGTGTTTCAGAAAGAGCCTTGACTGAAATTATGGACCAATTATGGTTTGTTTGCTATTTGCTGTTGCAGCCCAGATGGGAGTTGGAGAGGGAAAATCCATAGGCCAGTGGTATGGACCAAACACAGTTGCACAAGTACTAAAGTAAGTGCTCAGTGAATCCAGCTGTCTTGGGTATTATTATTTTTTAGTACACAAAACACTTAGTAACTGTTGCTGTGTTAAAAATTATAATTATTTGCCTTGGATCGTATGATTAGAAAACATTTCTCCAAATCAACACACATATCTACAGTTCTGACTTACACCATGTCACAATCTGCATTTTGTATTGAGTTAGTGGAAGGGGTGATTGAGGTTAGGGGTCCATATAAGTAAAGAGTCTATGGGGAAGGTGGCTAGCACTATGTAGATACTCTGCCTCACTGGTTATTAGAAGGCCAGCCTAGACCATGTCTCATCTCTGACCTTTTACCATGAAGTTTGTATTTTATACACATGGGAAACATCTCACTCACTAAAATAATATAAAAAATAAAACAAAATTATATGAAAAATAAGACTTGGGATACCATATTTGCTACATGACTACTACTGGGTAGCAATCTGGATTTCCAAAGTGTTCTAATCCCTTGATGTAGTGGCAGCTTCTCCTTTCTGTAATGCATTTGCCCCTAACTTTCTTCTCATTCTCTTCCTTCTAGAAAACTTGCCACTTTTGATACATGGAGCTCCTTGGCAGTGCACATAGCCATGGACAATACTGTTGTGATGGAGGAAATTAGTAAGTGTTTCCTTTGTGGGGCTGTGTTGTCTTTTTGATGAATTAAATCTATATGGAATGGAATAGAACTGTGGAGTGTCTATGTTACAGCAATGCTTCCTGACTCTCATGGGGATGTGCTTTAGAACCCAACCAGAAAAGCCAAATGAGTAAAATTAACTTTCATCATTTGAGATTGTAAAGTGAAACTAGTTCTTAACTGTGAACAAGGGCACTTGCTTTAAAGAGGGGAAAGAATTTTACAAATATCAGACTGCTGACTAATTTAGTTGGGGTATGTTAGAGGACAAGAGCAGAAATCTTCTTGAAGGAAAGTGGAAAGTTTAGGTCCTATCGTTGGTGCTCCGACTCTTAGATTCTGTGAACACAAAGGATGGCTTTTTGCAGCTATTTGAGACTTTTGCTAAAGGTGTTCCTGCTTATGACTTATCTCTTCATAGGAAGGCTGTGCAAACTCAGCTGTCCATGTCCTGGGGCTTCAGCATTTCCTGCTGCAGAATCGGACTGGCTTTCCAATGGTTATCCAGATGGAGCAGAATGTATGGACAGGCTATTGTCCTGGAAACCTTTGGTGCTCCTGATACCTCTTCGCCTTGGCCTCACAGACATCAATGAAGCCTACATTGAAACACTGAAGGTAGAGGGGGAAATTACTTACCTGAGAGCAGAACTTGTTTCTGAGTAGACATACCTAAATTGTGCTGTCAATTACCTTGCTCCTTGCAAATCTTGTGCACTGCGGTGGTCCTCCCTTGTGGCAGAACATTTGTTCTAAAAATGGCTGTTCTGCTGCCTTTTCCTGAATAATCTGCAGGCCAGCATGTGTCTCCATGTTTCTAAACACAGATTGTTCTTTACTTGGGTAGATTTTCCAGTTTATGCCAGCTGATAAGTGACTCATTGCCTGTCTGTTTTCCAGCACTGTTTTATGATGCCTCAGTCCTTAGGAGTCATTGGAGGAAAACCTAATAGTGCTCATTATTTCATTGGCTATGTAGGTGAGTAACTGCCATCCCTAGCAGTGTCTGCAGTGAGTACATCAGTGGGTTACCTAGCTAAATTTTGGGAGTACAGCTATAAGCCTACCAAGGGAGCAATTTTATCAGATGCACATTGCCATGTCACATGGCACACCTTGCCATTAAAGAAGAATGCTTTGCTAAATAACAAATTTTGTGTATCATTTTGGTTTAGATAAAGTATTAATTGTTGAGAAATAGTCAGTGCTCCCCCCCTCGAAAAATAGGTGCCAGAACTCACCACGAAGTTGTTACAGTAAGTGTCACACTTTTTAACAAACAAACAGAAAAGTGCTGGTACTCACTATGAAGTTGATAAAATAAGTGCCACAATGTTTAATAACAAAAAAGAGGTGCCAGTACTGTGTGCCCTTGGGCACCCCCTGAAAATAAGCACTGAATTGAGTGGTCCCTCATGCATTACCATCTTACACCATTTTTCACTGTTTCCTTTTGCAAGTATTTAAGATAGCTGTGACTTTCCCATTCCTGATCTTCCCGAAGTGTAGCAACAGTGTATATTTGATCCATTATCTTCCCATGGGAAGTCTAATACTGTATTTCCTTTTTATGTCTATTTTTGTCTAGGTGAAGAATTAATCTATCTTGACCCACACACTACTCAGCCTGCAGTGGAGCCCATGGAGAGCGGCCACATCCCTGATGAGAGTTTCCACTGTCAGCATCCACCCTGCAGAATGAGCATTGCGGAGCTTGATCCTTCAATTGCAGTGGTGAGTGTGTGCACCTGCCAGTGTGGTGTAGTAGTTAAGAGTGGTAGACTCGTAATCTGGTGAACTGGGTTCGTGTCTCCGCTCCTCCACATGCAGCTGCTGGGTGACCTTGGGCTAGTCACACTTCTCTGAAGTCTCTCAGCCCCACTCACCTCACAGTGTGTTTATTGTGGGGGAGGAAGGGAAAGGAGAATGTTAACCGCTTTGAGACTCCTTCGGGTAGTGATAAAGCGGGATATCAGATCCAAACTCTTCTTCTTTTTCTTCTTCTGCAGTGAACTTTCACATTGTGAGACAGCTGTTACTGTCTTTCAGCTCTCCATTAGTTTCCAGCCGATTCCTCTCCCTACAAGGACAGTGGTGTTGCCTTGCCTCTTTCACATCTTCTCGCTATACTAACCTTTTAGCTTTCAAAATGTGTCTGCTTCTCAAAACATTTCCAAGATATATTCATTTACACTGAACACGAGACACAATTCTTGCTGATTTTGAAGGCATTTTCTGTTAATATTAAGCCGATGCAAACTTTGCCTTTCCTTGCAGGGCTTCTTCTGCAACAATGAGGAAGACTTCAATGACTGGTGCCAGCAAGTAAAGAAGGTTTGTCTACAGCAAGTCCTTTGGTAAAAAAGGATAATATGTGCCCAAGTAACTTTTAAAAAAATTATAGAAGTGAATTCAGCTTTGATGGGCACTGACTAATACATTTGAACAGAATTAGCATTAATGCAAAGATATGTGTTGACCATATGATCTTAGCTTGACTTTTTTGAGACCAGGGCCTTTCTTAATAGCCATGTGACCAGCATCTAGGATAGGTCAGGAATGAGGAACCTGTGGTCTTTCAGATGTTGCTGGATGCAACTCCCCTTAACCCTGATCCCTATTAGCCACGCTGACTGGGGCTGATGGCAGTTAGAAGTCCAGCAACATTGAGGAAGCCACAAGTTCCCCATCCCTGGAGCAGAGGAACATTCAGGTTGTACTTCACTGGGGAAATGTTTCGGCTGCTTCTCTTTTTAAACCTTTTTGCCTGCTGCTCTTCCTGTGAAGTTTCCCTTGAAATATATATTTGTTAATGTATTTATTGATCATTTGCATCTTCTAGGATTTTTTTTTAAAGTCATGGTGTTTTGCAAAAGAGCATCTAAGGCTACAATGTTATGCAAGCTTTTAATAATAATCAGCCCAAAATGGGGAACAAGCCCCAATGAATGCATCCAAACTTACTTTGAAGTAAACATGCTTTGTATTTCACTGTAAAATGATATTAAATAAGCAATAGCTTTTAAAATACAAATCCATAAAGTATGAAACTGTCTTGCTCAGCATTAACAAGATATGATAAACCCTAGGAATACCTTGATTGAGGAATTACCAGCTAGTTGTACTTTCCCCATTATTTTCCAACAGTTGTCACTGATCAGAGGAGCCCTACCAATGTTTGAACTGGTTGAACACCAGCCTTCGCACTTCTCTACTCCTGATGTTTTGAATCTTACTCCAGGTAATGCTTGCCTATTTGACTTTTTTTGGTTACTCCAATTGCATAATTGTGGTAGCTTTTATTTCTTCTCAGCCTAAAGTACAGGTATATATCCTAGACGAGGCATTCGGCATTGGAAAGCCCACTGAAATTATTCATTTCAGTTGCAGTTTGGGAATGTTTAACCCCATATAGAATCACTAATGAGACATAGTGACCATTCAGGCACACTTTCTTTCATTACAAGGGATGAGACCAACCTATTTCTTGTTGTCAGAAATATTATGCCTATACTTGTGATACTGGTCTCCCTTCTAGCAAAATGTTAACTAATGCTTTACTTATTTCACTATTCCTGCTTGCGGAAAAATGTTTACCTTTAAACACTATTTTCTCTATAACTGTAACAAATCCCCCTTTTGTTGTTAAATTTATATCCCACCGTTTCTCAAGATGACTCATGTGGGTCTCCCCCTGCTGTTACTCTCACAACAATCCTGTGAAGTAGGTTAGAGTTGAACAACTCAAGGTCTTTCTGTGAGTTGCTAGACTGAATGGAAATGCAAACCCTGGTTTACTAGGTCCTAGGTAACCACTACCCCATATTGGCAATCTCTCTAAAACTCCTCTCTACAAATTTTAATGGAGAATATTTAGTAACATTGTCGTTACATAATTGTACAGTAGCAATTAATATTTGACAACCATCATACAGTATTTAGTAAATTATAATACTGACTCTTAAGTATCTTCTTGAGTAGGTAAAAAAACCAAATATCGTTTAATTTTGATATCAAATTTAGAATCTGAATTTTGGGGTGAAACTCCAAATTGTGAAACTTTAAATTTTGTCAAAGATTTGCAAAAATTCTTATCAGATCTGATTTGAAATTTGTTTCTAATATTTATCGTAAAATTATAGCATGCTTTGCTTGAATTTCTGCTTTGTAGTGTACACTAACATTTTCTGTGGTTTCTGTTGGGACTGTTTAACATTTTTTGCCAATACAATGATCTCATGTCAAACTGGACCTGCTAAATTAGCTGGACCTGGTGAATCTCATTGCCAGCTGCTTGAACTTGTTCTCTTTGGATCATAGACACCATGGCAATGTTGTTGTTTTTTGCATCTAACCCTATGTCATTAATAATACGTCCAGGCACTAATTCACACTTTCAAAGCAAAGTATTGTGCTTTGTGTAGTATGTATCATGTGTATTATGCAAGGGAACAAACATAGCTATTTGAGGATAAAGAGTGTAGCATCTTAGTGCTTTATTATGCTCTCAATCTTCAGAGTTAGGAAAATTACAATATTCATTGACCTCTCCCAGGTATAACAGGAACAGAACCTGTTTGCATGTTATCTGATCAATTTTTTTCTTTTACCTGCACAAGCAACTTTCTGTAATGTGCTGGTTCCTAAAACAGTCCAGTAGCGTTCCTGGTCTTCTTGATAGATCTAAATATATGTGCTGGTGTAATTTTTACCGTATAATTATGATTATATCTCTCTTTGCCTTTCAGATTCTTCCGATGCAGACAGACTGGAAAGATTCTTTGATTCAGAAGATGAAGACTTTGAAATTTTATCTCTTTAAAGAACAATAAGAAGCTAACTCTGCCAATTTGTGTTGTGGGGGGAGGGGAGCTCCTTGGAGAGCCTAGGGCTACCAGCTTTCATAGGTGCTTGTTGACATCCCTGCCTCCCATCCACCCCAGCATTCTGTGCAGCCTTGGAGCCGAGTGGATTTTTTTGCAGTGGGATCAAGAAACGGGTCATCATTAAGGCCTTAATAGATTTAGTCAGGCTTTCTCTGTGCAAGAGTACCTGCTGGAAAAGGAGGCAGTATTTCCTAGGAGCTGAATATTTATTTTTATGTTAGCAAGCCAAAAGGGTGAGCAAGAATAGCAAAATCCCTTCGGAGTGCTTGGTTCTTACAAGTTCTGTTATTAAGGAAAACTTCAAATCCCATTTGCTTCTGTCTCACTTTTTGTAGTTTGATGTGGAAACCAGCATAAAATACAGACACCTATCCAATAGCTGTCTCTTTAGCCCAGCAGAATGTGTTCTGTGTAAATTGGGAGTAAAAGCTCTCACACAATGATATGCATCAACTGTTGCTACTCATGCTTTAATTTATCTTGGATACAGTGCTTCCATAAAGATGTATTACTGCTTTTAAGTTCCAAAATGGCCATTCATTTTAAACTCTCATACTCTGCCCAATGGTGTCATTCTAGAAATCACAGAATCTCATCATGCATAGCAAATGATACAGTAAGAAGTATGGGTCGAAAATTACAAATATAACTTTTCATATAGAGAGTAGGGAGGGTTTGGACAAGTGCTCTCTTTCAGCTTGGAGGCCATTCACAGCACATCCAAAAGGAAGAACTGACAAGTTAACCAGGATATGTCTTCATTAAATATAACCTGTATTTGTTGGGTATTTTTCTATTCCATATTAAAAATATGGTGGCTGCTATTTAATAAAATGTGGTGGTAGAAACATCCACCAGCTCACTTGAATTGAAAGTACCTCTGCTTCTTCTCTTGATTCCATCTCTTTGTTTTTAGATTCTGATCATGAAATCTGGATATTGTTACATGGATTTAAAATGCTTTGCTTTAATGCCAAAATTGTGATATTAAAAGCCTGGCGTGGTTATTGCCAGAGGCTTGGCCCCCCCTTATCTTTCCAAGGTTTATACACCACACAAGGTCAAGTTTCTCTTGCGTGGTGATGTTCACTTGCTTTTCAGTTTTATGTTGTGACTTGTAAGGTATACTAGTTTCTAAAGAAAAGCTCAGCAAATTCTGGATGCCTTGAAATGTTAATTTACCAGCTCTCAGCTAGGCTGGAAATGGTGGCTGTTGTACTCTTAAAATAGCATTAGAGCTGCCTTTGTTTAGACGAGATGAGAATGGCTGGAGAGGACCCGCCGCTCCCCCCCCCCCAAAGTATTGACCACCTTTTTGAAATTCAGTCGCTTCATTGATGGATGCTGGAGGTGGCAAATATGTTTACAAAGCATTTTTTCCTGCATTTATCAGCAGTGCTATCAGCCTAAAAGATGGTAGTATAGCCATCTATAAAGTAACTGCATCTAGGGGTAACTGGTCTACCGGTAGTAGGTCTGATTGCCCCTTAAAGCTGCCAGAAAGCAGAGGTCTGAACCATGATGCTTATTTGTCATTGTTATAACTTGCTGTCTTTCTCTTGCTGTTTCTCCTCTCCTCTTGATCATAGACTTTTGGAGGGAGAGGAGGCAGAGGAAGTGGGGCTGTGCTCCATTCATCAACTGCTTTCAATTTGTATCTGAATAAACCAAGTTAAAAGAAACCTTTGTATTTTTGGTACTTCTACCCTGCTGAGTCGGAAATGTCAGACTAATTGAAAAGTGGGTCATAACCAAATGCTGTTTGCTACATATTGCATGAAATTTTTGGCCTGCTGTGTAAGATAGGGTAGAGTCCCTTCTCCTGAAGGATCAAACCAGGAGTGGCAAGAAACATTCTGCTCACTACTCTCCTCCATATTCTGGTACTGCTTGCTTTGTGAGGCCAAAGCTGCACTTTTCATAGAATCAGAATTGTAAAGCTGGAAGGGATCCTGAGGATCATCTAGAATCAAGTGCCTCAGAGCCTCTCCTTGCATGCTGCTTGACAATGCTTGCTCGATCTCTGTAGAAGCCAGAGCATTTCCCCACTAGTTTGTGTGATGCAACTGGTGCTCCTGGGGCATGCTCGGTTCCCTACTTGTCCTGTGACAAGGACAAAATATAGGACAGGATCTGGCACTGTTAGATGCCTCACTTCTCTTGTTGAACATGGGCTCTTCCAGTAGTCACTGAGTCTTGGACCAAACTCCTGGTTTCCTTCTGCATTGCAACCTCACTAGGAAGCAAAGAAGATTGATCCTGCTTAAATAATACAGGGTGTAATGTCATCCCAAGGTTATGGACTAACTTCTGGGAGAGGCAGAAAAATGAGATACTTGTTATGTCCTAACACAAAGCGATCAAACATGAGGCCTGAAGGTTGCATGCCGTCCTTGGTAGCCCTGGCAACACTGAGCCCTTGCACTGTCAAGGATGGTGCTGTGGATGAAGTGTAAGGGCTCAGACAGGGTCCTAGAGTCCTCCACTTTCCCAAAGCCTAGTTAGTGATTTTTCAATTTGAGATGAATGTGAGGGCTCTAGGACCCTGCCAGAGCCCCGTGTCTCCTTCCCCAAGTCCTGCGCCTTGCGAGGGCTGGGTGTGTATCTTTAGTTTTCTATGTATTTCTGTTTTCCTTTAACACAGCCTTAGTGCCTATACTGCACCTTTGAGACCATGAAATGATGTAGTACTAGAATTGCATCCTACTATAACCTCCCTTGCTCTTCAGTCCAAATTCTGAGGATGATCTTGAGATGTTACCTATAACTACCCTCAAACTGAGTAGTGAAAATTTTGAGAATAGCACTGTGGTTTTGTCAAAACTTTCTAGAAACAAAAGACCTGATTTTTAAAAATAAAATCCTAGCAGAGATCCTAGCTCAGGTACAAAGTTTAACAATGTCAAATTACAAAGCACCAGTGATCAAATTAATATTGAATTCAACATAAAAACATGGGAAATAGCCTGGGAATTGCCTTATTTTGTTTTTTTTAAATGGGGAGCTGGTATTGCAATTAAGATTAAAGGATAGTTGAAATGTATATATAGAAGGCAGCTTATGTTACAAAGCCCATTAAGGGATTTATTATATTAGAAAAGTACACACATTTCCAAGAGAACACCAACATGAGTAAATAAAAGATTTCTGGATATAAAATGCAAGACTGCTTTCTTTAAAAATCATAGAGTTGGAAGAGACCACAAGGGCCATCCAGTCCAACTCCCTGCCAAGCAGGAAACACCATCAAAGCATTCCTGACAGACGGCTGTCAAGCCTCCGCTTAAAGACCTCCAAAGAAGGAGACTACACCACACTCCTTGGCAGCAAATTCCAAATAGGAAAGTGCAAAAACTGGCAAATAAGTTAACGGTAAAGGACAAATTTGAAGAATGCATTTCTAATATACAAGCAAGTTGCTTCTTTAAATATATCACTAATAGGAAACTGAACAAAGGCTTTATAACCATAACAAGGTTTGAAGGTAATAGTGGGAACAAAATTGTGAATCTGCAAATAAGCTAATTCTCTAAATCAGTCTGCACTTTATAATATGGTGGAGACACATATCCAAACCACTGCCTCCAAAGAACACACCAAAAAGTCAGATGAAATCTTCAGAAAGGAAAAAAGTCAAAGAAATAGCCCAAGAGTTTGAGAACTCAAATACTGTACAGTAGACTTTCATTATAAACACTGCTCCAATCAGGATCTTTACTACATAATTGGACAGCAGCCCCCGTAATACAATTAAAAAACAAACGCCATAAATGGGGCTAATGTAATTAGCAAAGAAATGGTTTTGGTGGTAGTGTTTTAAAAGTGTGCAGACGATTCTCCTTTCATAATACTGAAATCCAGAGTCACCCAGTGAACTACCAGTTGAGTTTTCAAGGCTCTTCAAATGTTGTTGGCCTCCCAATTACCATTAAACTTAGCCAGCGTGCTCAATGGTCAAGAATGATGGGAGTTGTAGGCTAGCAACATCTGGAGGGTTCCTGTGTCATGCTAGAGTTAATATTCCATATTAAGTTAGCCTTATTTTGACCAGGTACCATAACCTTAACTCCCTCATATGACACTTTTCCCCATTTATGCAGGAAACGAAGAATACTGTCCGTGGCAAAGGGTTGTGTGTCACTCCAAGTATTTAGGTTTGGAAGTTGATGCACTATTCTCTGTTGGGAAGGCAGGGTGAAACATCACATGAAGTCACCCTAAAGCAGCTTGATCTAGAGCAGGGGTGGCTATGTTGTGGGCCATCAGATCTTGTACTACAGTTGTCACCATTTCTGACCCCTGACCATGGTAGCGAAGGCTAATAGGAGTTAAAAGTCCAACAACATATAGAAGGTGATGGGTTAACCACTCTGATCTAGAGGGAAAGGTCTGAATCAGCACTGGGGTGGGCATGTTTCAAGTTATTTAAGCCATCCTATCAAGTACATATTGCAGGGATAAGGAACCTCCAGGCTTCCCTAGGTGACCCTTGGATAGAGCCCGGGCCCTGCCCCTAGCCTCAGCCCATACCACTTAACCAACCCAGCACTGGATCTTCCTTGACTGCTTCTGTATGGCTGGACTACATCCTTGAACTCTGATAATGCCTCTTGTGTGACTGGAGAGGTGCATGTGTGTACAGGAACCTTTGACATTTGCATAGTTGGAATGTAGCTTACCATACAAAGGGAAGAGTTGTTCTGTTGTCTACCCACTTCTTGCCTCTCAGACTGTGTCCCACTGGCATGTGGCCTTCTAAAAGGTTGCCCATGAGGCAGTGTGGTCTTCGGGCTGAAAAAAATCCTCCACTCAACATAAGTTTGTGGTTGACAACATCATGTGAAAATCTGACATTTATTAGTAAACCTCTTTCCCCTCATTACGAAAAGATTCAGCTGTTTTAAAATTTTGAGTCTGGAAAACAACAGCTACTGTACAGCTGAAGTATTAAGTCTCTCTTGGTAGGACAGAAAGACCTTTGTCTAATGCTTCTTTCACGCATCTACTCCAGTCCAAGTCCCGACAGAGCTGCCAGACCATTCTCTTATAAAATGCCACCCAAAACAGAAAGAAGAGAGCTGCATCAATAGCAAGTCTAACAAATCCTATTTGATAATATAAATACAGGGTGGTTTGAAGGTGAACGGTGCAGATTTTGGCTAGGTGAGAAGTGACCCATAGGAGATGATATACTCCAGTCCTAGTTCCACAGTTCTCCTATGGGTTTGTGCTGAGCTTCTCGCATGACCTCCTCGGCAAACGATTTTATTTCATTATGCAAGTCTTCTATGCTCTTTGAAGCATCAATCACCTGCATCCAAAACAAAACCACAAACACATGAAAAACTCCTCATGTTCAACCCAACTACAGAAGAACGGTTGATGGAAGAAATAAAGTATCAAAATATACTAATAAGGTTGTCCGTGTTTACTCCCATCCTATTAGTTTTTCTTCCCCTTCAACAGATGTTTCAGATCTCCTAGAAGGGTTGTTCGATTTTTTTTTTTTGCTTATGAATCCCACAGTGCTCCTCCTGAAGTTTCTTTTTTTTACCTTCCAGTTTAAAGTCTTATCTTCCATCAAACGGTAGAAGTGTTGCAGAACTTTCTCCTGAAAAGAGCTGTACTCATATCGTTCATTTCCAAAGTCTCCTCGTTTGGCTGCTTCAGACGTGCTCAACTGAAGAAAAAGGATCAAGTCTGGTTTTGGAAGCCCAACATCGGGTTGCTTACACCATTCCAAAGAGAAGTTCTGTTCGGAGAGAAACGAGAAATGCAGCAAACAGCCCAATGAAGCCAAGGAGCAATTTGACAGGAACACAGGAAACTGTGTTATACTGAGTCAGACCACTGGTTCAATCTAGCTCAGTACTGGCTACCACTCTCTGATATTTCAGACAGGGTTTCTCCCTTAACTTGCCTGGAGATGCCAAGGATTGAACCATTGAACCTGAGACTTTAATGCAGCAAATCTTTCCATAAATACTGTATTTATATGAGGCTGAATTGGTGTTTTTTACCCACCTCTTTAGCACCTGTGAAGGCTACTCCAGAAAACGCATATCTGTCCACTACCAGAGTGATACCCTGGTTTAACTTCTCTTTAATCAATGGCCTGAATGGTAGAAAGATACCACTATTAGAGAAAAATAGAAGCATAATTTGGAATAAAGCAGTGATACAAGGTATAAAATTCCCGGGACTGTATTTATATGCAGAAAAGGTTATGTTTATTTATATATGACATTTGGATACACCCTCATTAAGACAAGAGTACTCTGGGTGGTTATACTGTAAATAATAATGCATTTTTTAAAAATGCAGTTTCACAAATTGGGTTATTTCAAAGATGCAAATAATTTGGTAAATGTTCATGCTAACAGTTTTTGGTGTCTTCATTTTCTTTCTCAAAAGTTTAAACAATGTAAGGAAATGTATGCTATTCCTGTAATGTCTATACAAGTATTCCAATAACCTAATTTCTAAGACGTTTGTTTATAAAGCTTTGGATTTGTTTGACTATAACATTTAAACCACAGAGTGCAATCACATGCACGTCTACCCAAAAGCAAGTACAACTGAGTTCAACGGGACTTCTTCCCAGATGAACATGCACAACAGCGATGGGAAACCCAGATGCTGCTTGGTTACAGCTCCCATTATCTGGCAACGCAGGCTGGGGCTGATGAGAGGTGGGAGTCCAACATCTGGATGGCCAGATTCCCCAACCCTGGTGTATAGGACTGCAGCCAAACTGTGCTTCTGTATATTGATTCCCCCCCCTAATTTTGTATTTGAGTTCCACAACTTTTGAACTATTGTTCGGGGGTGGGTGGGTGAAATCTGACATATAAAGTTAACATGGTATATATTTTAAGTTTGCTTACTACATCCAAATAAAAATTTGCTAAATGGCTAAGTAACCTATTTCTTAAGTATTTCCAAACTCAGTCTTATTTAAGAAGTCACCAGAAGTGGGCTAAGAATTGCTTGGATATTTTTCTTCTCCTGCATAAATGATGCCACATCATTTTGAATTACCCTATTTACTTGAATCTAATGCACACCTCAATGTTCAGAACCTTGAAACAAAACAAAAAAAGTATTTGCTGGCTAACGTAAATGCACCATCGAAACTAATGTGCACCTTAATTTCCGCAACGTAATTTGGCCAAAAAAGGTGAGCATTAGATTTGATTAAATGTTGTTAATTAATAAACATTTAACTAGGAAACAATGCCTCACAACTTCATCAATAAGAGATGTTAAAGCATCAACACAATTAATTCAGTCCTTGTAAGTGCGGTCAATAGGTAGACAGTGAATGGGGAAATGCAAGAAAACACTGGGCACATCACAATACCGTGATTAAGGAGCATGCTACTTTCTCTTTCAGTCTACTCTGCCCAGAGCCAGAAGCAACAAAGCAACAAAGGGGGGGGGGGATCGATGGAAGTAAGTGAATCACAATTGCTTTTATCTGGATTAGTATTTATTACCCTAGCCTTTTGTAATATATTTTGCATCCAGTCCCTGACAGCAACTGTAATTCCAGCATCATGCATGAATCTTGATCAAATACAAACATTTCTCTTATCCTCTCTTCACCATGAATTGCCAACTAGACAGAACAAGTTTGATTTTTTCATTTTTTGAGAAATATGCCTAAATTCCAATTATTAAGACACTTGACTCATGTAGTGACACTCAATAACATCTACCTGCTTGCACAACAGAAATCTGCTTGCATAACAAGAGCAGGTAGGAGAGCCAAGGAGAGAAATACGAAGACTTCCTGTGGGAGTAGACATCCACCCACACTACATTGGATCTCACCCAGTATTCTCCCAAAGCACCATTGAATTAGTGATAACAGGGGCTCAAAGTATTTCACAAGAATTCTATTTACACTTGCTCCCAGCGATTAGCAGAAAATAGCAGATGCACTGTGTGGTCCTCCAAATTGTTCTTCTTTTCCAAATAGGAACTTATCAGCCGTCCGATTTCTGTAGTTCTGTCTGCAATAAGATGTAGACAAGAGTGGAATAAGACAAACATATTCAGCTTCTATAAATTCTGAAATATTCTCTTCCCAATGTACATCATTGTTGGAAGCAAGGGTCAAATGCTACTTCTAAACTTCCTAAAAAGATAGCAGCATTCAATATCAGAAATATACATTCCCCAACATCTAGGCAGAAAATAGATAACCACGATCCCAACCCACAAGTGGGATTACACCCACTTTATGTGTTATTGCATCTTCCATCACTGTACCCTTGCTAAAAGGATGGTTTGATGTTATGGGTCTCTCTCTGCATGTCACAATGTATCCTAACACACATGGTCATGCCAGAATTCCAATTCAGTTACAAAGCAAATCTAAGATGGTAGCATTGTAGTGTACTTAGTTTAAGTTTTTCTTTAATAAGCACTATTTTGCACCATGGTTTCAAAGCCACCCCAAGAAAGTAGAAAGTTAAATAAGCCTTCAAAACAACCACACACACACACACACACACACCAACAACCATAAAGAAACTTACTTTTTCGAATGTCAAAATGATTAAATATTAGATAAATTAAATTAAGAAAAACTCAAGGAGGTTACTTACGAAGAGGGCCAATGACTCAGCCCAAAGCTATGACAATGCTGGTAAGGAACGCTTTCTACACATCACTAGCACCGCCACAAAACGTATTAGACTGGGCCCCCCTTTCCCACCCCATCGGCAGCCTTAGGACAGACAGAAATCCCACAGATGAAGCGTTCCCGCCACTGCACCTGTTACGGGAGAGGCTGTGTGCACCTGTCGACTTTCACCCTGCTACCCGTCTGTCAAAGGCACAGACATGCTGCCACAGCAGGGAAATTGCCGACAACCTATACACGTAAATCTAAGGCAGTGTGGCGAAGAAGCTGCGCCATGCTGCAGCTGCCGCGACCCCTAAGCCTCGCATACCGGGAAACCGAAGGAGTTCGGCCCGGTGTCCCCCTGCCAGCAGGCCCTCCACCAGCTTTCTGGTCTGCGTGCTTTTGCCAGCTCGGTCCACCCCCTCCAGCACGATCAGCGCCCCTCGCCTGCCAGCCATGGCGCCCCCTTCTCAGTCAGCGGCGAAGGGAAGGCGATCGAACAACAACTGCAGCTTCCCGCGCTTTTGGCGCAATCACAGAGTACAGTCCTCCAGCGCGTGTAGAGCGGCTCTGGTGTAACCATGGTGACCAAACCCTCGCGCGATCACGGAAAACACAGCAAAGCGGAACAGTCTGAAAAAAGCAGAAGCCGACTGCGCGGTGCTTGACAGGATTAGTCCGTTGGAAGCCGCATTCTTTCTAGGCGTTTTTGTCCATCTCGCTGATATTAACCCTTAGTTGTGTTTGAACGACAAGTAGGTAGCCGCGTTGGTCTGCCATAGTCAAAACAAAATAAAAAATAAATAAATTCCTTCCAGTAGCACCTTAGAGACCAACTAAGTTTGTTCTTGGTATGAGTTTTCGTGTGCATGTACACTTCTTCAGATACCAAAAGCACAGGAAAGCTCATACCAAGAAAAAACTTAGTTGGTCTCTAAGGTGCTACTGGAAGGAATTTATTTATTTTTTATTTTGTTGTGTTTGAACGTAAGGTATAAAATACCAAAGCAAACGCACTCAGGAGCACAACGCTTTTCTGATCTCGGCGCAACAGACTTGCCAGTAAACTTTTACCCTTAACGTGGGAAAAATCTCGTTACGGGCACCCGTGTCTTGTAGCTAAATCCCTCGGGATTTCGAAGGCGCGCGCGTTTCGCATACACCCGTGGGATCCAAACGAGCGTTTCCCGCATTCGCCCACCCACACCCCATGATGCCCTTTTAAGATTTGGAGGTTTTTTTTGGGGGGGGGGTATATTGGGTTGTTTTTATTTTGAATATATATTGCGTGGTTTCATTTTTTGATTTTGTTCTGTAAACCGCCCTGAGACCTTTTTTATATATAAAAATAAAATAATGCCAGGAGAGTTTTGGAAGGGTGGGTTTAAACAAAAACAAAAAAACTAAACTAAAGTAATGATGCGGGGGGGAAATAGAGGTCCATCCATATTGCACGCAGCCCGTTGTAAGTGGGGGCATTAAACCGTCCTCCTTTTTATGTAATTAAATAAATGAAGCTTTCAGAATTCCGTGCAACCATATATATTTTCTCTATTATAAATAAAAGTACGTTTACATATATATCTCTAAGAATGATCTTTCCTTCCACGTTGACGGTAACCAGAAGCGTCTAGTCCACACTGGAAGCCCCCATTCTCCGCAAGGCTTACTTGGGCTATAAGCCACACTGAAAACCGTGCCACTTCTTACAGAATAAGCACGCGTAGGGTTGCGCTGCGCGCCATGGTACATAAAATATCTTTCTTCTCTCTCTACACACACACACACCCTTTGAAAAAAGAGCTAGTTTATGGGTACAGGAAATAAGGAACATCTTGAGGAGGTGCCAATGAAGGGACGCCTAAAAGCAGAGTGTTTCTGTCCTTGGGTGGATGCAGAGATCCTGAGAAGATACTCCGCTAAGGCTACTTATGCTGTAAAATAGAAGCCAGCTTTCCGGGAGACGGACACGCGTTTGCTCTGCCACGTCTTTACAGCCCGAACCCGCGAGCTCCCGTGCACTTCTACTGTATTTGAAAGAAGCTCCGTCGGCTTCAGTGGCGTTTTCCCTTCCAAACAGACACGCGTACGCCTAGGACCGCGTCACGCGAACACCGCGCAGTAAAGTGCGGGAATTACAACGTGAGGAAGAAGAAAAAAAAACACCACACGCCGCCGCCGCCGCCGCGGACACCGGGAAACGGCCCATTCCGGCCGATGGCGAACGAACGTTGACGTCGTATTCCCCGCCACGCCCCCAATGTGTCCGCGCCCCCTCATTCATATGCAGCGGCGGCGTTCGATTGCCCAATCGGCGCCGGCCTCTCATGACTATGCAATAAGAGCCCCGACCGGCCATTGCGAAGGCGCCCGCGTGACAGCGCCGAGCGCGGCGGGGCCGGAGGGTGGGCGTTGGCTGGCCGGCTGGCTGGCGCGAGATGGCGGCGGCGGCCTTGTACCTGGAGCACTACCTGGACAGTGAGTGAGTGCGGCGTTGGGCAGAGGGAACGGGAGGAAAACAGGCCCAGGCTAAAACCGGGCGGGGGCCACGCCGGCAATTGTGGCTGCGTCACACAGACCCGGCGAGGGAGGGGGCGGCGGGCGAGGTTTCTTGCTGCGTCATTGCGACGCGTAAAGGAGGGATCTCCGCGCCGGCGTTCTAAGGGTGCAGCTGCGTTCCTCGGCCACCAGGGGCCGCTGCTGCTCTACTCCTATGAGCGGCGCCTGTCAGACGAGCAGCAAAAACATCCCCCCCCCCCAATGCTTTTAAGGCGCGTCGTGTAGCTCATTCTCCTGGATTGCCACCTAAAAATAAATAAAAATGTCAGGGTTCCTATTTCCCCACGCGTGTGACCAGTAGAAATTCAGCAAGTCAGGTGCCGAGGAAAGCTCCATTATTTGTAGACGGCTGTTGAATTCAACATAGGAGGCCAAGGCAAGGCATAATACTAATACTATTAAAAATAGTCGCTTTGATATTCCCATAAATTCAGCCCCGTGCGTCAGTACTTCGTTAGCAAAGCTGCAGACCTCTCAACTTAAAGACATAAGGTTATTTTATTCTTAAAATCTGTATGCTGTTTTATTGTCAAAACCTCTAAGCAGTTTATGTAGAGAATAATATACACATTAAAGTTAGGAATAAAAGACAATAAAAACAAGCTGACCTAAAGAAAACACAAGTTTTCATTAAATGTATGTACAGTATTTCAATGCTTGTTAACTTTACATACCTTGTGCAAATGTGTTGTGCAGTTGGGAAGCAGATGCTCACCAAATGCATAATTGGAGTGGAAAGCTCCAAACACAAAGACACACAAGAAACCAAAAAAAAATTTAAAATTTTTTTTTTTTGTCAAAGGGGTAGCAGACACGCTTCCTTAGCCATAGCACCAGCTGGGCTTGGAATGCTTCTGTCTCCTTCCTCTTTAGCAGGCAAGTAAAACTCCTGCTCCCATATTGGGGCAACCTGTATTTGAAGAGTCTCCATGTTTACTTGTTGAAAGGATGTTATTTGGCGCACGGGCATTGAAGCCCCCTGCAAAAGAGGATTAGACAGATTCATGGAGAATAACATTATCAACGCCTACCAGCCATCATGGCTATGCTTTACCTCCGTGGTAAGAGAGGCAATAACGCTTCTGAATACTAGTTGCTGGAAACTGCAGGATGGGAGAGTGCTTTTGTGCTCAGGTACTGTTTGAAGTTTTCCCACAGGCATCTGGTTGGCCACTGTGACGACAGAAAGCTAAGCCAGATAGGCTGTTGTCCTGACCCAGCAGGCTCCTCTTATGTTCTTACAGTGGGGCCATAGAATAGAATAATATACTTCTTCTGGACTCTTCGTAAAAACTGAGCTTGTAGATGTTTGCTTCCTTAATGGGCAGAGCCATCCTAGCCATGGCCAGGTGGCAGCAGGACATGACTGCTGCAGCCCCACTGCTCACACTGATGAGGGTGGAAGGGCAGGCAGAATCCTGCTATGCCAGCCTGGAGCTGGCGTAGCTATTGGGCCAGATGCCATCAAATGATGGCAATAGGACTTACTCATGTTCTAGTGGATCCCAGGGCAGCTTAGTTCTTCACCGCACCTGGAATGCCCTATTTTGGGGCTTTCTGTTGAGTACTAGTGGGAACAGGGAGCTCCACAGTGGAGGAGTGGCACTGATGCCACTCCACAGGCAGAGAGAGACCAGTGGAGCTGCTTTGGGATGGGCAGAGGGAGACCTTTGCTCTGTCTTGGATTGAACTGGGAGGTGAAGTCTTAACAACTTCTAGAGGGTCGCAGGTTCCCCATCCCTCCTGCACTTAACCATGGTTTAGCATAATATCTGAACATGGCCACAGTGACATGTGCAAAGATATTGAGGTTGGTAGTAGCGATGAGCCCCATGACTCTCTGATCATTCAGAGATTTCAAGCAGAAAACATTCCCCTTGGGATCCAGCAAAAGGTTTCCTGGACTCTGGTACCTGCCCCGTAGCTAGTGGGATCACCCAGCTCAGCATGCCATATACAACAGGGAACAGATAAAGAGGAAGGTGGTGGGAGAAAGTATATATGGGAAACAGGGTACCTGGCGAGGTTTATGGGTGCTTTTTGTTATGTGTAGTTTGTTTGTGAACATAACTTTTATATTAAGAAAGTTATGGTAGAGAGGGGACTGCAGCAGTGCAGCATTTCTGTTTTTGTATTTCAGGCATTGAAAACCTCCCTTGTGAGTTGCAAAGGAACTTCCAACTTATGCGTGAGCTGGATCAGAGAACAGAAGGTGTGTTCAGGTATTCTGGTTCACGGATCTTCTCGAAGTAATATGTGCTCAGCTCATGTTAGATTTGCACATATCCGAGATTCACTTGTCATATATTTTCACTGGGAAAGTGAGAAGTAGCCCATAGCAGAGTATCTTCAGCCTCCCAAGTTTTTGCTATTTCAGTGCAACATGAAGATGGGGTGTGTGTGTCATAGTGTGGCCATCAACTGATTCCATTGTTTCATGTGCACCAGTTCTAGCAAAGCTTGTAGGAGCAGAATTATATAATGCTGTATTTACATTTGAGTTTTACAAAGGTGTGTGAAGGACTGTAGATGTGTATGAACTGATCTTGCAAACACAGTCTTACTACTTTTTAGTCAGTTGTGCCTTACTAAGGTTGGAGAACATTCCCCCTCATTTGAACTCTCAGAAGCACAACTCAAGAATTCAGCTGGCACATGTGCTTTGGTTTAGTTGCAGGTATTTTACAATGAGGGAACAAAGGACCAATTAAGTGGTCAGATGAGAAAGAGGACAGGACTCCTTCACTTTTAATAGTTGTGTAAGCTGAGGGAATGTCTGCAGGTGTAGCTTGCATAACAAGCTATACTTCCTAAAAATCATTTTTTTGCACAGCCACTGAATGTGCAGAAGCCCTGTACATTTTCTCTCCTGGCTACCCCAGAGGGACATTTCTTTCATGGTTTCTGAAAAAGTTTCCAGTTGTGAAACATAGTTTGATCCTAAATCAATTTACTTACAAATAATCCCACTTAGTTCAGTGGGACTTTCCCCCAAGTAAATGACCTTTGGGTTGCAGCCTCGCAGCTCAGTCTTACTCAAAATTAAGCCCCATAGAGCTCAATGAGGCTTACTTCTCAGGTAAGTGAATATAGGGTTGCAGCCTCAGTCTCACGCACATACTGTCTCCCATTGCTCTTCAGACAAGAAAGCAGAAATCGACAGTCTTGCTGCTCAGTACATTTCAACAGTGAGGAGTTTGTCATCAGAGCAACGGGTGGAAATCCTGCAGAAGATTCAGAATGCTTACGCAAGATGCAAAGAGTACAGTGATGACAAAGTGCAGCTGGCCATGCAGACCTATGAGATGGTAAGTTTAGATTAGGTAGACAGAGGACTTGTGTTTCAAAATGAAAAATCCACCCTCTGTATTTCTTCTCCTATAGCTACCTTTGAAGCTTGTATTACAGGTACTAGTCTTTCTGGGTAATCAGTAGCTGTTGACTGACACAGACATGAGGATCCATGATCCCGGGTTCAGTTAGAGATAAAGAAGATAATAGGCAGGCTTGCATCATAAATTCTCTACTTCAAAAGAATCCTGATGTGGACTGGGATTGTGTACAAGGTTGTGACCTCCCCCTGTTTAATCT
The DNA here is from genome assembly GCF_009819535.1 of Lacerta agilis. NCBI lineage: Eukaryota > Metazoa > Chordata > Lepidosauria > Squamata > Lacertidae > Lacerta > Lacerta agilis. Next base: position 61,347,865 of record NC_046316.1, on the reverse strand, counting down.
TTTACAGTCTGGGAGCAATGGGGCAAAGACCCGAGGCTAAAGTTATGGTGCTGGCAAGCAAGTGGATTTGTCAGCAGGGCATTTATCAAAATTCTTTCTGTGGCTACATGTTCCCAATTTGTCAGCAGAAGTTTATGGGGAGCTTAGATGTTGGCTACTTAATGAACATTCGTTCTGATTTGTTTGTGAGGTTAGATGACATTGAGTCAAAGCAAGTGTTATCCCAGTGCATTTCCATGTCACTTTCCTTAATCACCAATAATCTGAGCTTTGGGGGAAGCAGGTTTCTTTCACAAGACCTCCCAATCAACTGTATTTTGCAACCTGAATTTGCTGGTCTGTGATTGAATCCCACCTGAAAATAGGAACTGTCTCAAGCCTACAGAGGGACTGTGTGGCTTGTAGTGACCACCTTCCTATGGTAGCTGGTTTTTCTGCTCCCTCCCTCCCTCTGCTCCCTAAATGGCCTGTGATTTGTGTTTGTGTGGTACCCACAGACACCCAGAAAAGTTAACAGTGAGTGGCTGTGGTTAACGCACACACCAACCACAGGTCAGATGAGAGAGGTGTGTTGAGGTGCATTGAAGTAATAAAATCCAGAAAAGGAAGATAGCAAGTTGAATCTGATGATTTCTAGAGATATTATTGGGTTTGATTTTCTTTAGCTGTGTGGTCTCTTTCTGAGAGCCAGTGTGGTGTAGTGGTTAAGAGCGGTAGACTCGTAATCTGGGGAACCGGGTTCGCGTCTCTGCTCCTCCACATGCAGCTGCTGGGTGACCTTGGGCTAGTCACACTTCTTTGAAGTCTCTCAGCCCCACTCACCTCACAGAGTGTTTGTTGTGGGGGAGGAAGGGAAAGGAGAATGTTAGCCGCTTTGAGATTCCTTCGGGTAGTGATAAAGCGGGATATCAAATCCATACTCTTCTTCTTCTTCTGATGTAGGTAGATAAGCACATTCGACGGCTGGATGCTGACCTGGCACGATTTGAAGCTGATCTGAAGGATAAGTTGGAAGGCAGTGACTTTGAAAACCCTGCAACGCAAAATCTAAAAAGTGTGTACATTATGAATAGTGTCATCTTACTGTGAGGAAATCCTTCTATATACTTCTTAATATATTATTATTATTATTATCATCATCATCATCATCATCATCTATTAGACTTACAATCATCTATTAGACTTACAATCATCTATTAGACTTACAAAACATTTAAAAACATAAATACTAATACATTACACCATAAAAAAACAGAACAAAACAATCCCCATAACAGCTACAGGAAGCTTTGGCAGCACACTAGTACATCTAGTGTGAGTCTATCTTATGTGACATCTTATGTGAGTCTATCGAAAGCTTGGGGTGGGGAATATAAGTCATTACCTGGTGCCAGAAAGATATCAACAAGGGCACCAGAATGACCTTTCTTTCCTAGTAAAAGCTGTTTCTCATACATTATGAGAGTCTTCTATAAAAAGCATACATGCCTGCTATGAGGAACAAAGGGAGAAATCAGTGAGGAGAGACATTTAGTTGGACAGAATTGAGCCATAGTTTTTCTTGCATATGGTTTCCATAATTTTGGCCTAAAGCAGGCAAAATTATGTTAAGTTAATATTAGGAAGAGCCCTCCTACCTCAAACCACAAATCCACCTGGTCCAGTTTTGCTTTATAACCTGTGTAAATTCTTCCACAAGGTATTATGCATTGACAGTGGCTTCAGTGTTCCTGAATTCTTACTCATACAGGAAATAAAGTAATACCAATTTTCTCCAGAGTCATTTTCTAGTCCTTTAGCTTCTCTTAGTAAGTTTTTTTGATAAAGCAGTTTACCTGTGGATTGCATTTTGTTCCTCTGAAATTATGTATTTGTTCTAAGATCATATATAGAACAAAAAAAATATTAAAATAAGAGTCTGGTACACAATGTTAACAGGGTAAAACTGTAGTAGTAATTTTTTAAAATGATTATACATATAAACAGCTTAGGGTGATTTGCAGGTATGTATATATGAGCTATTTTCATTTGAATTATTGTCAGATTGTAGGCACACAAGAGGCAAATTTTTCAACATTAGTTTATTAGGTACAATCTTCAATGTACTTTACAAGGGAGTAAACCTCATTTGACTTGGTGGGTCTTACTTCTAAGTAAACCTGTATAGGATTTGGCTGTTAGACACTTTTTGAATGTACAAGTAGAGTACATTGTTATTTATCTTAATGCCCCAGCTGACAGCCAAGTTATTTGAACAATCGTACAAAAAGATACATAAGATTGTTGTTCAACAGGTAGCATCTTAGTGATTTTGTTTAGTTACGAATTTTACAAATGTCATGTTCAGATAATAGGGGAAGTTGTACTGGATAAAGTTGTAGGATTTTTTCAGTGTATAGCTACATCAGAGCTTGCATTGGCAAATGGCTTCTGAACAAGGATCACTTTCCAATTTGCGATCCCTCCTTATATAAAGTCTGCAAGAATAGATGAGAGAAAAAAGAAAAATTAATCATTTTTGAATCATTATGGTGCTTCAAAATAATTACAGTGGTACCTCGGGTTACAAACACTTTGGGTTACAAACTCCGCTAACCCAGAAGTAGTACCTCGGGTTTAGAACTTTACCTCAGGATGAGAACAGAAATTGTGCGGCAGCAGCAGGAGGCCCCATTAGCTATAGTGGTACCTCAGATTAAGAACGGTTTCAGGTTTAGAATGGACCTCCAGAACGAATTAAGTTCATAACCAGAGGTACCACCGTTTGGTATAAAACCTCTGGGTTTTTTTCTTCTTATGGTGTAGTTAACCAGAAATAACTGTCTTTCAGAGGGGCGAACTCCAAAGGATAAGAAAAGCTCTCGGGGTCGAGGCCGGCGAACATCCGAAGAAGATGTCCCAGTAAAAAAGAAACCAAAACGAAGGTAAGTGACTGCAGTCTGCAGTTAGCTTGTTCAGAACATCTTCCATTTGATTTTTTTTGGGGGGGGGCAATGTGCCATAGTAACCAGATTTTTTGGCCTGCTTAGTTTCACATGCTTTATACTTTCTCCACTTTTGCTGTGGAGAACTGACCTCCCAAATAGTTCTAATTAGTTTCAAACTGGAGATATATTTTTTTAACCAATAATCACTGGCATTTACTCAATATTTGTTCACGTTGCTCTTGTTGCAGGTCTGAATTAGCTGATACCATTCTGGCGGTTCATCCTTCAGATGTCCTAGATATGCCGGTGGATCCCAACGAACCAACGTATTGCTTGTGTCACCAAGTATCCTATGGAGAAATGATTGGCTGCGACAATCCTGATGTAAGTACTGAGATAACCCAAGGTGGCCGTACACACGCCTCCCTCTTCAAATTCTACATGAAGGTGCTTCCTTTAGAAAGAGTGGAACTGTGCAAGGGAACAAACCCCATCCAAGTGACCACTAGAAGCTGCTTCCAGATTCCCCCTGGTTTCTGAACACAAAATTGAAAGCACTTTTCTACAACAACAAAAATCATAGTGTCAGGTCTGCGTTAGGGTTGCTCACGAGTAATCAGATTTGAGCCTCAACTGTCTTTTAACAGTTTATTGGTGCAGACTATTTATGACAAACCTAGACAGCATCTTAAAAAGCAAAGACATCACCTTGCCGACAAAGGTCCGTATAGTTAAAGCTATGGTTTTCCCAGTAGTAATGTACGGAAGTGAGAGCTGGACCATCAAGAAGGCTGATCGCCGAAGAATTGATGCTTTTGAATTATGGTGCTGGAGGAGACTCTTGAGAGTCCCATGGACTGCAAGAAGATCAAACCTATCCATTCTCAAAGAAATCAGCCCTGAATGCTCACTAGAAGGACAGATCCTGAAGTTGAGGCTCCAGTACTTTGGCCACCTCATGAGAAGAGAAGACTCCCTAGAAAAGACCCTGATGTTGGGAAAGATGGAGGGCACAAGGAGAAGGGGACGACAGAGGATGAGATGGTTGGACAGTGTTCTCGAAGCTACCAACATGAGTTTGGCCAAACTGCGGGAGGCAGTGAAGGATAGGCGTGCCTGGCGTGCTCTGGTCCATGGGGTCACGAAGAGTCGGACACGACTGAATGACTGAACAACAACAATTTACAGTACAGAGAACATGGAAACATGACCGTCCTAGTCACTCGCAGAATCCGGGAGTGCCGGTTTCCGGCTGTGACCCCAACATAAGAATCTTGGCACCCCAAAGCGCCGCCTCCCCGGTCTCCTTTTGACCCCTCTGCGCAACTGGGGCGACGGAAGTGGTGTGCTCCCCTCAGAGCGAAACTCATGAGGCATGCTGGGGCTCTCAGCAGCATCTCCAAGCCCTTGTCTCGCCTGGCTGTTTCCAGCCTGCCCCTCCCCGCTGGAGGAGGTGCCGCTCTTCCCGCTTGAAGAGGTCTCACTACTGAGGAAGTGTCGGGGCTCTCGGTACATCGACAAGACCTCCCGCCCTGCCGAGGGCAGTTCCTTGATACATAGCTTATATTTTTTTAATGAAAAACCAGATCTGGGTCTTAGGACTCACTGGATTTGATACTTCCCTCCATATTTGAAGTTGTTTGTGCATCTCTCATACATATACAACCCTGAAGTCATGTCTACAACACAAGCTAACTTGCTTCTATTTTCCCGTCCTGGAATCTTAGTATGAAGGGCATTATACAAATTTTAATAGTAATAATGATAATCGTTTACATCATGCTTTACCGGCCATTTGCAGTGGGTAGTGCATCCTGTGTCTGCAAAATCTGGGCACTTCGCAAGCAACAAAGGGCTCTTGAAGTTTCCTATGTAATGTGCAGTATGCCCCTTCGATTGTGGCATGCCAGGCACCAACCAGGCTCCCATTTCTGTTAAATCTGATAAGATAAATTAATGTTATCAAGCTCTCTAAGAAAAAAAAACCCATCTTTTATTCTTCCCCAAAATATAGTGCCCGATCGAATGGTTCCATTTTGCTTGTGTGGACCTCACCACGAAACCCAAAGGAAATGGTAGGTGTCATGAATAATAACTTTCTACACTTGCGTTTTCTTCGTTTAATTTTCTTCATTGGTACTTTCTTCACTTTACCATAACGAAAGCACAAAGGTCCTTGACCAAAGGCTCACAATCTAAAAGAGACAGCAAGGGATGGGGCAGCCTATGCCAACCTGGTGCTTTCCAAATGTTTTGGACCGCAGCTCCCAAAAGCCACAGCAGTATGGCTATGCTGGCTGGAGCTGATCGGAGCAGCTGTTCAAAACATGGTGTAAAGACTAGAACCAGGAAGTTAAACGTATAACTCTTGAGTTTTATTTCCCCCCACATATGAAATACTCCCAAAGTAATGCATTGAACTGAACACAGTGATTCTTTTTCTTCTTTTTTTAACCCTTAGGTTTTGTCCTCGCTGTGTTCAGGAGAAGAAAAAGAAGTAAAATGGGACTGTACAGTCTGAAAGAAGAAAAAGTTTAATATATTCGTACATGTTGCAATATTTTATTCTATTTTTTTGTCACTTACCTATCTTGTTTGATTTGATATTTAGCAGTGGCCAGTCATTTTTCTTAACATTGGGGGTGGGGGTGGGGGGTGGGGGGAGAGCTATCCTAATGAGAAAAGGAGGATGTGGAGGTTTACTGTGGTGATGGTCACCTAGGTTACACACTTCTGTGGCACTGCAATCAATGTTATGAAGTACTAAGAGTAGCCCTGCACTGGAATTTCTGCTCATGTACTAAGAGTCTGTGAAATTGCCTATATGGCCTTGCAGGTGAACGATGATTTTTTTGTTTTCTTTTGTTATCAACAGGGTAGTCACTCTGCTCCGCACAATATTTATGAAGGATTTAAAATCTTTAACTGCATCTTTACAGAACCTTATAACTACTGTCAAGGAAGGAATGTGCTGCTCTGTTCCTCGGTTGCAGCAAGCAAGGAATTGTTTCTTACAAAGGCAGATGAAAAGTAATGGGTATTATTTTGGTAAGGTGCGTTCCACAAGTAAATTTCAAGAGTAGTACACCTGTTCTAATTGCTTCTAAATTGTACACTACTGCCTCTGCGCTTCATACAAGTCCCTCTGAAGTCATCTATCCAATCCTGATGGTAAGCAGTGGATGCTTAAATTGAGGCACAAAATGTCTAGGAGATATCAGTATAGCTTGATTCACTCATGAAACGAAAAATAAGGCTTATTTTTCATTGGCTAAGCTATTAGATGTTAGACATTGACAATCAGGAAAACCAGATGTGAAAAGTAAAGCTTTTTTTTTTTTAAGGAAAGATTCCCAGGACTGCAAAGCACTAAATGTAATTTGGTGTAATTTTATACTGAACTTTTATCTGGTGTGAGATGTCTGTTCTCTGTAAGCACCGAGATGCCATCCAGTATAAAATGTGAATGTGGGTGCCCCTTAAAGCAGCTTTGAGTTGGGAGACAGACAATATTTTTTTTACCAGAAAGCTGGTAGAGCCTTCGTTGCCTGTGATGCACACAATGTCACCTCTATCCTCTCTGATAATGCAGGGGGTTTGGATCCAGAGTGTTCCTTTCATGGGCCCACCCAGGGGTGGCTGTGGGCAGGATTCCTGCATTGCAGGGGGTTGGACTAGTAAGCCTTCGAGGTCCCTTCCAGCCCTGCAATTCTATGAATAAAAGGGCTTCTTCCAATTGCAGAAGGGACTGAGATCCAGTGGAGGCTCCCACCAGAAGAAGTGGGGGAAGGCAGATTTCATTTATTCCCTCTACGTACATCTCCCCATGTCACCTTCCACACTGTTCCGGAGGGTCACCCAACTTTTTGGCATGTTTTTTGCAGGGGGGGGGGGGGGGGAAGAACGATGTAAATCACCTCTCCCTTCTTTGGGAGCATCCCCCTGGGCAGAACTCCATTCATAGGAACTGGATCCATGCCAGGGTTTGCAGGCTTTACATGTAACATCAAAAACATGCAAATGTTGTTTGACCAAAGACAATATATAGGGAGATAAAAATTGTACATCATGGATCATGTTCACTCTGTCATACCAATATTTGTTAAAGACGATCATCTGTCTCCAGCTTTGCATTTCTCAGCTAAAGGCTGGAAAAAGCAGGTCAAGAAGGATGCATAAATAATATTATGTACAATGGCTAGTTGGCCTCAACTGCACTTGCATTGTGAGATAACGCTGATTATTTGCATATGCTGATTAAAAACAGGCAGAATATAGCACACACGGCTGTTATCTGTTCCAATGGTGTGCAGCTAGTTAAGGATTCAGGCGTACCCCCTAATCACAGTGATGAGTTATGCTTCCTTCTTGAATAACTTGCAGCACGTGATACCTGCAATATTGCAGTAACCTTGCTTCCCTTCTAGAAGGTATAGGAGAAAAACTATCACACAACAAAAATGTGGAGTTAACAAGTGTAGCTTTAAATTGAGAAAAGGTATATTTGGGTTTTTTCTGAAAGGACATGGTTTGGGGGTTTTTTGTTATGAAAGAACGGAAGTCCTAAGTGCTTATTTCACATGACATTGATTTTGCATGGTTTTGTAGGCAATTCACTGAAAGTATTCTTTATTTGTATCACTTTACTTTCTGTAGCTACATCTAGTTTTCAGTGATCACATGCACATTTGCATTGGCCACATAAGAGTGAAATAATTTTGGAGGTTTGGTTGTCATAACTTGCTCTCAGAATGTTTTGTCTCTGCATAATGTTCTGCTGTTGTCAGGCTTCAGTAAGTTGTCACTCTGAGAGTTACTCCCTAAATATCATGCACACAACTATGGAACTTAATGCAAACAATGAGGACATTAGACCATTTAAGTCTTCCATAACTTCGTGCCCTCCAGATGTTTTAACTACTGTTGCCTTAGCCAGTGTGGCCATGTAAGGGATTATCAGAGTTGTAGTCCAACTTCTGGAGGGCACTAGGCTGGGGATGGTTGTCCTATGAGACATAATTTTCATATAAAGTTTGGGGTGCACTAAATTAGCTTTTCCCAACATGGAGCCCTTGAGATGTTTTTTGACTACAATTCCCTTTAGTCTGCCAGCATGGCTGAACAAAACATCTGGAATGCTCCAAGTTGGGGAAACTGTTTCTCTTTTAATGCAAAGCAATCCTGCACAAGATGTGATCGACCAAGCTGCATGCGGCACCAGCAATGTTGTTACGGTTATCAAGATGCTTGACAGTTCCCTGGCTTTTGCAGTCTCTTGACTACAAAATAGAAAATGAACCTGATGGCAACAACACATAGTGACTTGTAGTTGGATTTTTTTTGGGGGGGGGGGGTCACAGCTTTTGCAGTGTGCATTTAGATTTTAGTAGGAAGTCTTATAAGACCTCATGAATCAGTAGTTCAGTTATCAATAATGGATATGTGTTTTAACTTCCCATAAAGTCATGTTAGCTTCTACTAATAGCAGTGACTTTCAATATCTATTTCCCCTTTTTTCCACTTAATTTGTATCTTAGATAATGGAAACTAGTGCTATAGGTTGGCATACATCTTGAAAGTCCTTAAAATGTGTTTGGGGGTAGGAAGTTAGTGCTGCCATGTAGGTATTGAAGCAAACTGGACCTGTTACTTTACCATAAACTAGAACCAAGATCATGTTTCCGTCCCAAGGAATTGAATGTTTTGTTTCCTTTGAGGCTCCAGACAGTAGTGGAAATGTTGTGGCGGCAGCAATATTTCACAGCACAGTTTCTGGTGCTGTATAGTGTTGAACTGTACACTACAGATGTCACATGTTGCTGTCTTGACTATAAACTGATTGTCAACCAGATCATGTTTCAAGTTTTTTATATCCATGCTGATAATGAACATTGGGCATTCTGATCTGTGAAGAATGTATTCTCCTGAATTTTGAATGTATCCTGTTTAATAATAATTACTTTTGTCAGGATTTAGAGCACAGGAAAAAAGTGAAGATAATCTTCCCCTCCTTTTTTTTTTTTAAAAAAGATAAACTACATATTTTGTGGTTGTCACCTTTTTCATAGTTTATCTCACAAGTAATCAAATGTCACAGCCTATACTTTCTTGTCAGAGGAATTAGATTTATGTTTTCTTTGTAAATGGAAGAGAATATTAGAAATCTTTTTATTAAAATGTGAAAATGTTTATCTGTATTTTTGATCATGTTATAGATATAATAGGTATATTGTTACAAATAAAGTATTTTTGAGAACAAACAACTGCATGTTTTGTTTGCTTCTGAGGTATAGTATGCAAATGGCAAGTTCACGCTACTAACAATGTACTTATTATGTACATGTACTTCTAGCATTTAATTGGGTCTTGTGGAAAACACTGATTACTTGCATGTACAGTATAAAGGAGGACAAGAAAACCTTGGATCCTGTGAATTGTCAAACCCAGCTAAATGCACTAAGGTGACATTTAGAAATTTGAAAGAACGCTGAATTGTCATTTGGTTGATCTATTCTGAAACCAGAAAAAGTACTACATTGGAAATAAATTCCAAAACCCACTCTTGGACAATACCTTTATCAAGAATAATAAGTCACAAATCATTAACAGAACTCTTCATGAGGGTGGATGTTAAGCAAAAGGGAAGGGGGAAAGAAATTTGACGAAACCACAAAGAGCATCCTTTGCTTTGATCTTAAGTATATTAATTACAGCACCATGAGTACCAAACTGCAAACCTAGCACGCTACCACTATTCATCCTTGACCTAGAGTGATGTACAAAGCTGATCTTTATCGGTGAAAAGGTGCTGGATGCGATTCTCAATCTAGATTGCAGTACCTGTAGTTTCTACACTAGTTTGGAAACAGTGGTTCTGATAGCAACCTAAATCTCATCCCTGTTCCTCTGTGGGCAAGAACTGGGACTTTGAGGGTGGATGCCCTGTTGTACTTGTCTTGATAGGCATAAGAGAAACAACAAATTAGATAGCAAATGCAAAAGGGAACTCTTACAGCTATGCATGGGAAAGACTGGAAGTTGCTCTTTGGGTACAGGTTCAAATATGTGAGGGTGTGGACTACAGAATTCAGTGGCTGCTGTTTTCTATACTTTTGAAAAGCTACATTTCAGCTGTGCAAGTCTAAACACACAGGCAAGGAACAGGCATTTATTAGCACAGTTCAAGGACCCATTGAGCCAGGCAGAAGCACTCAGGAGGGTGCGGGTGAAAGATGTCTTGACAGAGGAGGCAGAGCCTGGGAGCGTTTGGAGGGCCAGGCAGAGATGTCTGCTGGGCCATATTCAGCACTTGGGGGGCCTAAAGCTCCCCAGGCCTGGTGCAAGCGCTCAACACTGGACTTGACAATGGTGGGAGGAGATGTGCATATCTGGTTCGAGGCAAGTATTTCCAGTCAGTAATGTGGATAATATGAAAAGGGTAAGAATAGGGCTTATTACCATCAGGCAGTATATAAAACTTGTGAAATAAAGATAAATTCTTTCTGCATCTCTTTTGCCTCAGAGCAGCTTACAATAAAAAAAATCCCCACACACAAAATGGCAAATTTAAAATGCATCCAAAGTATTATTAGCTTAAAAGGGTTCAGAAATGGAGCTAATATAAGATATGCGAAAAGGCAGACAGGGAGACTTGACGCGCTCGCGCGTGCGCACAAACGCCGAGCGCAGACTTCCCTCCGCCCCGCTCCTTGCCTGACTCCTGGCTCCGCCCACACGGCGCGCCTCTTCTCTGTTTGGTTCGGAAAAGAGCACGAGGGGGAGGAGCGAGCGGAGAAGCGAAGCGGAGCTGCGTAAGGAGAAGTGGGTGAGATCCCGTGGGCCCCGTTCAAGGTGAGGCGCAGAAAGGGCGACTGCAAGGACGCGCGCGCGCGCGCGCTTGTGATTTCTGGCTTGGCAACGTCTTTGGCTGCGGCCGGTTTCTAGAGAGCTGCCTGCCCTCCGGAGGAGCCTAGCGGTGCCTGGCCTTGCACTTCCCTCCCGGTCCTGAACACCAGAATCCGCTCCAGGCAAAGGGGCGAATCTAGGTCTGACACCGCGTCTTGCTCTGACATCGATCGCGTTCACTTTATGTTTGCACCCAACAGTGACTTTGAGGGACCCGAGGCTTCCTCCTCTTCCCGCAAGCCTAATGGAACTTCACAAAGGAAACAGCCATGTTAATCCGTTACAGCAAAATAAGCAACACTATATATAAACTGGTTTATAATACATGCCAGCTAAGTGCACGGCAGTTTAAAGAGTGCGGGAGAGGACACCTCCTTGTCCCAGAACGCTTACAATCTTAAAAGTTCAATATAGGAGATCGACAGAAGGAGGAGAGGGAAGTGAAAACAGGGAAGCAACTTTCAGTTGCATTTGCTTCAGTTGCAGGCTGAATTTGAGTAGGGCAGGCAGCGCCGGATTTAGGTTTGATGAGGCCCTAAGCTTCTGAAGGTAATGGGGCCCTTATTATGTGTCCAGCCGTCCTTTGTCAACAACAAATTGTCGCTGTTTTGTGTTGAATATATGCTGTATGGTAATTTATGGACCTAATAGGTATCTAAAGCCATTTGCACATAACAAATAGCAGCCTACAACATACAAAACACTTGCTGTATGTAGGTTTTATGTTTTTTATCTTATGTTTTGGAAATGTACATCCAGGTTTTTTTTTTCCTTTATTTTTTTGTGGGGCGGGCCCCTAAGCTACAGCTTGTTGTAGCTTATATGTAAAATCCGGCAGGTAAGTGCAACCTCTGGCACTCCAGATATTGCTCCCAGCATCTATGGCCATTGCTCATGCTTGATGCTGGGCTGATAAGGGTTGTATAGAAACAAGAGGTTGTGCTTTCCTATGTTGTTTCTTAAGTGCTGTGTCCCTGAAGCCTATCCTACCCATGATCGTGATCTTTCAGTTCCTGAAGGAGTTCTCTTTCCCATGAATAGAGATAGCTGAAAATAAAATACCGGTAAATCGAGTTGAGTGCCTTTCAGAGGAAGTTGATCAAACTGGGTGTTTATTTTGCTTTTGCAATTCAGGTTCCTTCATGGCTGTTGTTTGCAGCCTTGTCCGGCATTTCCTGTTTAGACACCGCTGGTCCTTACCAAGGTTGCAGATCAGATGCCAGAGAAAAGCGTTGAATGTAGTGGACATGTGGGTCCTCCGGTCCAAACTTAAGAAAGAAGGAACAGGGCCATTGAACAGAGAAGTTCTCATCATGCCTTCCATCCGATGGAGCATCAGTCACTTGCCCAAGAGAGGTCTGCATGCTACCAGCTTCACCTCCAGGAAGTGATGCTCACCAGTGAGCGATATGGGGTGCAGAGGCTTCCCTTTGCCGTGTTTCCAGTACTGATGTGTCTTTCTTTGAAAACCTTATGCCTGGCTAGAGTCATTCCAGATTCAGATGAACTGAAACTCTTCAATGTGGACTGGCTGAAGTCTGTAAGAGGTACGTTATTTTGGCAAACTGCTTTAAAGTATTTTTCTACACCAGCCCAATTGGGTTGGACAACAAATTTCATGGCTGTGCTATCTGGGGCTGATGGGAGTTGTAGCCAAAACACCTGGCGAGCATCAGGTTGGGTAAAGCTGGGCTGTACTTACTGGAAGCCATTCTCCAGAGTTGAGGCAGGAGTATTTCACAGCATCACCTGGAGATTCTGGGGACTGAACCCTGGACCACGTGCTCTGCCACCGAGCTCCAGCCCTTCCCCTTAAGGCTATAAATCTGCAGTGTACGTTTTACTACAAGCACATGAAGTTTTAGCCATATTAATCAGCACAGGTATTTTTTTATTTGGGGGTTGGTAGGGGAAAGCAGTCGTGTGGGCGAGCTTCTATTCTAGTTTCAATGATTTCTCCATTCTATGCTATTCGATTACAGGCTGCAGTAAAATATTGTTGAAGCCACGGACAACAGCAGAAGTATCTGAGATTCTCAGGTAACATAAAAACTGTGTTTCCATGAACTCAATAAACAGCGTTAGAGAAGTCTGTATTTAGGAGACTGTGCCTTACTTCTGTCTTGCTCACCTATGTATTAAGATATGTGTATTATCTTGTTTTTCATCACTATGAGTCATATTCAGGAGTCATATGATGATATCTCAGAGTCCTTTCTTATGTGTCTCTCTCTAGTATCCACTCTGATAGACAGAGGCACATGAACACACAGTACTATCGTTATTAGGTCAGGACTCCTAAGACGGAGTCTATACCGTCACCTTCTTTCCTGCCTTCCCTTGTCTCTCTGTGAGTAGCAGCTAATCATATAGAGAGCCCATCACATTCGGAAGGTGGTCTGTTCTCCTGTCTAGCAGCTTTTACCATTAGGAAGTTTCTTCAGCTGTTAGGAGGAATCTGTTCCCTACAGTTTCCTCCCATCGACTTAGTCATGTCCTCTAACAAAGAGCAAATCTTAGCCTTTAGTGTATAGATAAACTGAAGAAAAATGGCCTTCAGAGATATGGTATTTCGGTTTTGTTTTTTATTACTAAATAAGTTAAATTGATGGTAGATGAGATGATTTCAAATAGAATATGGTTCCTAACGTGTATGTACTGTGAATCTAAAAGCAATAGAAGTTTTTTCTTAGTCTCTTTTCCTATGCACTTTTCTCCCTCTCCGCTTGTTTTTCCCCTCCTTGCTATCTGTATGGTGTTTAAGTGAAAACTCCATGAAATTAAACTAAGGGTGAGCTAGTTGCACACATCCCTGTGTTAAAGGGATGCATAGCATCTCAGGGCTCATCCACACAAGCAGGTAAATACAGCAGGTGTACAATCATGTGGCAAAAAGCGTGAACCGAGAGCACACGCAAGACAGCTTGCAGCCACTTCCAAGATCCTGGCCAGACTGCCCCCCCCCCATCACTGCTACCACCACAACTGCAAGCACATCACACTGGCTATCTTCGTGTGTACCAGTGTTTTTCAACTTTTTTGGGCAAAGGCACACTTGTTTCATGAAAAAAATCACGAGGCACACCACCATTAGAAAATGTTAAAAAATGTTAAAAAATTTAACTCTGTGTCTATATTGACTATATATAAAGTAATTTTTCAATTTTCCCACCGGCACACCAGGCAACATCTCGCGGCACACTAGTGTGCCGCGGAACACTGGTTGAAAAACACTGGTGTGTACCACTTAATTTAAACTTGTGTGGCACCTTCATATCCTTTAGGATTGGGATCTCAACCCACTATTTGAAGTCTTACTGCAATAATGGGATTAGTGTGCATTTTAAAACTACTGAGTAGTAGCAGCCAAGTTTACTCTTGAGTCAGTCTAGAACTTTGATCTTAAAAAAAAGACTTTTGGTTCACTAGGGTCGCCTTTTCAAAGGCGGCATAATATGCCCTTAGGAACAAGACCCCATGGGCAAAATGTGTTCCCTTTCAGGTACTGCCATGAGAGGAACTTGGCTGTGAACCTCAGGGGGGTAACACTGGCCTCGTTGGGGGCAGCGTCCTGTCTTTGATGAGATCATTCTCTCCACAGCTCTTATGAACCAGATCATCAGCTTTGACAACGTTTCTGGTAAATATATCTTCCCATGGCAGGGAAAATGGCTAACTATCTTCCTTTAAGATTGCCATTCTCCTAAATTAGGGAGTAGGGAGTGTATCATCTCTGGCCATTGGCTCTCCAAAAACATATGGAGGACCCACAGGTTCCTCAACCCTGTCTTAAGAGTTTCGCATAAGGGAGGACAAAATGGGAGGTTCTTGAACCCTGAATGGCAGAGCTGATTCCTCCTCTGCCAATAGCAATGGGATGTAAGCTCAAATAAAGGGGAGGCGAAGGTGGTTTTCTGTTCAGAAGTGTTGGGAGGTCATTGCACAAGCCAGAAATAACAGCTGGACAGCAAGAAGTGTAATTCTGGTTGTGTTTATGGCATTAAATGAAAGAATTGGACAATGATGCCAATATACAAACAAGAAAACCCACCTCTCAGATCCTTGATCCTGAGGCTGTTGGGGTGGGTGGGGGGGAGAATGTTACTTCGTTGCCAAGCCTCTGATCCCCCTCTGACGGACAGGAGATTTCTTTGGGTTTAAATTACGCCAACAAAAAAAGGAAGTTTGCATCCGTTTCTCAGAGCTGTAACTGGATACAGTGGTACCTCTGGTTGTGAACACTATCTGTTTTGGGGTGCCGTTTGCACCCCAAAATTCTGCAACCAGAGCATTGCTTTGCGCATGCGCGAAGCGCGCTTGAGCGCTTCTGCACATGCGCAGAATGCTTCTGTGTGTGTGCGTGCGCGGCGAAACCCGGAAGTAAACACTTCCTGGTTTGCTGCGTTCTTAACCTGAAAAAAACGCAACCTGAAGCGGCTGTAACCCAAGGTATGACTGTACTGATTTTTCAGGAATCCTTGTTTGCCAGGCTGGCTGCATTTTAGAAAACCTCAACCAGTACCTGGAACAGCTGGATTTCATCATGCCGCTTGACCTCGGAGCAAAGGGCAGTTGCCACATTGGAGGGAACGTAGCTACAATGCCGGTGGCTTGCGGCTCCTGCGCTACGGCTCTCTCCGAGGGACAGTCCTAGGACTAGAAGTGGTAAGATGAAACTTTGAAAGCTGCTTCCCATATTTTATCTTCTTCTTGACCATCGGAGGGATGAACTAGAGGCCCACAATGCCCTAGCTGGTGGCCCATCAGCCCCTTGACCTGATATGGCACTGACACAGACATGGGTGGGAAGTCCAGGACATCAGCAGATCTTCATCCTCATCATGCTGCTGAGCTGGGTGGGGAGGTTTTCAACCTCTCTGCCTACCCAGCACCACTATCAGGTACAGATCACTCCTCCTCCTCACTCACCAGGTGATTGTTCTCATGAGCAGTTGCGAAGGGAGAAATTGTATCTCTATCCTGTGCATGAACCTGCCTGCCTGCCTGCCTGCATATCTTCCCCAATGTGGATATCATGTGTATATGCACACACTGGTGTATATGTGTGCGCATGCTATGGTGGTGTGTATGCTAGCTGTGGGTGGCCATGCCCACTTCATAGCCCCACTGGGACATGGTCCACTGGAGATGTGGGAAGGTGGTGACTTGGCCCTTGGACCCCAAAAGGTTAGCCACCCCCATCATTCACCCCGGACACTGAGGTCCAGTCCAAAGGCCTTCTGGCGGTTCCCTCACTATGAGAAGTGAGGTTACAGAGAACCAGGCAGAGGGCCTTATCGGTAGTGCCGCCTGCCCTGTAGAACGCCATCCCATCAGGTAAACAACTATCTGACTTTTAGAAGACATCTGAAGCCAGCCCTGTTTAGAGAAGTTTTTAATGTTTGATGTTTTAATCGTGTTTTTAATATTTTGTTGGGAGCTGCTGGAGTGGCTGGAGAAACCCAGCCAGATGGGTGGGGTATAAATAATAATAATAATAATAATAATAATATATAATAATAATAATTTCACTCCCACTTCAGATGCGCATCCTGTTAATTACTGAATTGTAATCTCTTCATCTCATTTCAGATCCAACTCTGCCCTTAGGAATTGTCTTTTTTAAAAAGTTCCCTCCTGAAATATTCTGTGTGATGGCAACTAATTAATTTAATTGAAAATGTTATGTTTAATCTTATTGTAGCCTTTTTAAAAAAACAAAACAAAACAAAACACACACCCTCTCAAATATATCAAGGAATTATCTAAGGATGTCCTCTTCCAGGTGCTGGCTGATGGCTCTGTTTTGAACTGCTTGGCATCTTTGCGGAAGGACAATACTGGCTATGACTTGAAGCAGTTGTTCATTGGGTCTGAGGGGACCTTGGGCGTCATTACGGCAGTTTCCATTCTATGCCCACGAAAACCCAAGGCCGTGAATTTGGCATTTCTTGGTAAGAGCCATTCTCCTCTCTATTTTCAGAAGTGTTATTTGTAACTACTAGTGGTATTTTAGCAGACTAGACTTGGACACAACTCCACTTATGGTGAAACTGTTACAGCCCTCGAAGACAAATTGGTTATATTTATATTTTGTTTCCACTGAATATGGTGACTGACTTGTTAGGAAAGGTTGGGATAAGAACAGAGAAAGCACAACCGGCAGGGTAAGAGCAGAAAATGCAGTTAACGTAACCAGCAGATCACTTTTCACATATGTCTGGAAGAGTTCTGGGCTGAGCTTCAAATCAGGGTGTGTGATGGTCATACAGGCAGCAGGGTGAATTGCTTGCCTGGCCCAAAGGTTGCAGATATTGCCTGCTGCCCATATAGCCTGGTGGACATGCTGGGGAGGAGTCAGTGGTCGTGGGCATGTTGGCACCAATGTCATGGGGAAATGTAATCATGTGGTCCTGGAAGCAAAATTTAGATGGCTAGGTTGTTGTTGTTCAGTCGTTCAGTTGTGTCCGACTCTTCGTGACCCCATGGACCAGAGCACGCCAGGCACTCCTGTCTTCCACTGCTTCCCGCAGTTTGGCCAAATTCATGTTAGTAGCTTCGAGACACTGTCCAACCACCTCATCCTCTGTTGTCCCCTTCTCCTTGTGCCCTCCATCTTTCCCAACATCAGGGTCTTTTCTAGGGAGTCTTCTCTTCTCATGAGGTGGCCAAAGTACTGGAGCCTCAACTTCAGGATCTGTCCTTCTAGTGAGCACTCAGGGCTGATTTCTTTAAGAATGGATAGGTTTGATCTTCTTGCAGTCCATGGGACTCTCAAGAGTCTCCTCCAGCACCATAATTCAAAAGCATCAATTCTTCGGTAGGATGCCTGATTCAGCAGGCTCGTCATACTTTCTTAATAATTCACTGAGCCAAGGAACTGTAAATAAGTTATAGCCAAATCGTAACCTGGTCTACTCAGAAATTATTCCTATTACATTCAATGGGTCTTATTCAGGTAAGTGGGGTTAGGATTGCAGCCTTAAGCTATTTTATGGGTGTCATTCCTAAAGCTGCTGTTAATGTTGTTTTGCAGCATGGAAGCCTCCATCCTGAAGAATGGGGGAAGGGGAGAGTTCTGTGTTTAGCAAATAAGTTGTCCTTTTCATCTTTTACAGTTTTGCACACATGTGGCACCTTTCTAGAAGGCTTTTTGATGTGAATAGGTGTGCTGTCATGTTTCCCCCTAGTAGGTTGTTTTTTTTTAAAGGAAACTCTCTTTTTAATTATTTTATGTTTTCCTTTGTGTAAAGGTTGTCCAAGTTTCTCTCAGGTCCTGAAAACTTTCACTCTCTGCAAAGGCATGCTGGGAGAAATCCTGTCTGCCTATGAGTTCATGGACAACGAGTGCATGAAGCTGGTTGAGCAACACCTCAAATTAACCAACCCAATCTCAGGTACCAGCTAGCCATATGCAAAATTCACAGGAGGGATTCCTTCACTGATTCTGTTGGGGGTGGGGGAATAGGATCAAATGGTTGATTTGAAATTTACAGCTTCCCTAAGTGCTTTCTGTGACAGTAGATGTAACTACTCAGGGCTATGCTTAGCCCAGGTTGCAAAAAGAAGGGAATTGACAATATTAAATGGCTTGCTGCTACTCAGTTGCCCACTGTAATCTTGAATGAATTTCTTGCTCACATTCACGCTACATCATGGATTTTGTAGTCTTAAAAACTGCACAGGACCTATGCACACATATTATACCTGATGTTGCCTTGCATCAATATTTTCATTGTTTTGTTAAACTTCTTATTCAATGTTTACACATTGTTAACAAGCATTACACACATGCATAATGTTATCTGTATGCACCTTTCCATAGTTAAAACCATGCTCAAGGCGGCTTAAAATACATAATTACAAACATAACAAAAGTAGTTAGAAACAATAAATAAGACATCAAAAAGTACACAACCAAATTGAATCCATTTCCATATAAATCATAATATATAAAATAAAGATACCAAAAATTAATATCAATAACAGCAAGAACCCCCACCCTGGCCAATACCCCCAGCCTATGCATTTTTTTATACCATATGTAATTGGCGTTCTCTACCATTTTCACAAATTTACAGAGCCATCTAAGGAAGGTGTGGGCAGGAGAATCTGGAACCAAATGTTTAAACCAAATTCCACTTTTTCTGAATTTTGGCAACTAGTCTAGTAAAATCAGGATATAGGCCAGGAAACTGTGTCATGTGAGGCAGTCCGCAGATTCAGTTTTCTTTGGGGATTCTTTTAGGTTAGTAATACTAGAGAAACAGATTTTTGATTAAAAAATAAGATGGCTGCTAATGTGACTTCAGGAAAAGGCCTTTTCCCTCCTCTTCTTTGGTTGAACCGTTTTGGGCAGGTTGGCAGGATCCACTGAAAGATCCAAAATTTCAGAGAAACACCATTTTCTTAAATTCTGCATGGTGCAGCAGGAGTCACTCCACTGAATATAGTGTGATTCTTAGCTGTTGCAGCTGATAGTGACCATCTGCTTTCTGATTCTGCTTTTACAACTCCAGAAAGTCCTTTCTATGTGCTAATTGAGACTTCAGGCTCCAATTCTGCCCATGATGAGGAAAAGCTGAGCCACTTCCTGGAACATGTCATGGCCTCTGGTTTGGTAGTAGAGGGGACTCTGGCTTCAGAAGATAAAAAAATAAAGGTAATTTCCCATTTCTCCCTAACTGTGCTTGGGTTGGGGCTCTGATTTGAATCTGAAACTGCGTACCAATGGATGTGCAGCTATTGGTGTATTTGGCATACACCAGCGATCCCAAATTGCTAGGCATTCATCAAATAGTCAACATTGTCTAATTAATTAATGTTTTACTTTTACTAAATTTATGTCCCTCCCTTCTTCTCAAAGGATCCCAGGAAAGCAAACATCAAGAGACAAAATAATACAAATATATTTAAAACAATTCCAAGGCAGGTGCAGACTGGGAAAGATTCCAGCTTAAAAGCTTGAAAGAGGAAGGTGTTCAGTAGGCATCGAAAAGGCAGTAGAACCGGCACTGCCTAATGTTAAAGGGGAGGGGATTCCAAAGAGTAGCTGCCACAAGACGCAATACCATGTTCTTATTTTGTTCAGAATGGACTTCCTGATAAGATGTTACCTGCAGGAGTGCGGTGATCAGTCGGGTATATAAGAGGTGAAATGATCATTCAGGTCTCCAGGTCCCAAGCTCTGTATGACTCGATACACCAGAACCAGCACCTTGAACTTAACCTGGTAGCTAATTGGCAGTCTAATCCCCTTGCAAAACAAATCAGGACAAATGCTGAAACACGTCCTTTGAGACTTGTGTGTGTTTGGTCCAACTGGAATGCTGCAAAGGAAGACTTAAGCTGCTGTGGAATCGCTCATTGGAATGACAAAATAATGTCAGCCCAGCACTAAATAAGCTTTTGGTGATTTGTTGAACCTAGCCTAAGCTCATTATTCTTTGAAGATTAATTGGTTCTTTTAACATAAACACCCAAGTATCCGAGATGACTTAGCCAGCAGTGTTCAGATAGCAGCTCACTTTTGTAAAGCCATCCATGTGGAATGAAAACGAAAGCATTTCGTTTCCATTGAAGTCACCACTTGGGTCCATTGCAGGCGCTTTGGGCCTTGCGGGAACGGATCACAGAGGCCTTGACTTGTGACGGATCCGTTTACAAATATGATATTTCGCTGCCTGTGGAGAAACTCTATGATCTGGTGACGGACATGCGGACACGGCTGGGCGGAAATGCCAAGAACGTGGTTGGCTATGGCCACCTAGGTAAGCTGCAACGTGCTTGGAAACAAATGGCCTTTACTGATTTGGATTTAGGGTTCTTATAGCAAAGTGCTGTATAAGGAAGTCCTTGGTTCAGCTCTCACCTGCTCTAGGGGGTTGGACTAGATGACTCTTGGGGTCCCTTCCAACTGTACAGTTCTAGGATTCTATGAGCTGCTGGATGGTTTTCGGCCAGCTTCTGTCTCTCAGCCTCAGCCAAAAGTAAAAGAGTGATGGAATAACTTCACCAAAAGAAAATGAAAGTTCCGCTTGCTATCTGAAAGGAGCTTGCCGATGATAAAGAGTAGAGGGGGTTTTGTTTTGTTTTTACCATGGTACCTGACTTACAGAATGGCCTCCCCAGGCTAGTTCAGTTGGTGCCAACTGTGATGTCATTACGACAACTGGGAAATACATTTTTATTCCTCATGGGCATTCCAGCACATGGTGTGAGCTAGTTTTTATCTGCTCTGCCGATCTTTCACTGCTGTTTATGGTTTGTTCTGCATCTTGCTTTCAACTGTGGTTTTTACCTAATTTTTGTTTTATTCTTTTTTATTGCACTGGTAGCTTACTGGAGAGTGGCCTCTAGAAATCCCTTGGACCATGAATACCCAATGTGTTGCCCTCCAGACAGAGCCGTCTCATTCATTGGGGCTGGTGGCGCGGCGCACCAGGGCGCAATGGCCTGGAGGGCGCCTCCGCCCTCCAGCCCCGCTGGCAGCGCCTGCCGGCAGCGCCCTCTGACTCCCGGCAAGGGAGCTGGCCGGCCACGCCATGCCCTCTGGCTGCCCAGCAGAGCACAGGAGCTCTGCGCGCCCTTCCAGCGCTTCCGGGACGGGAGGCGAGGGCAGCCGGCTCGCGCTCCTGCGCGCAGCCGGATGGCGCGGCGCAGCCGGCCAGCTCGCGCTCCGCGCGCAGCCGGCCGCCCGCCCGATGCAGCGCGAGCTGCCCAGCCACGCCGCGCCGTCCGGCTGCGCGCGGAGCGCAAATTGCCCGGCTGCGCGCGGGAGCGCGAGCCGGCCACCCTCGCCTCCCATCCCGGAAGCGCTGGAAGGGCGCGCAGAGCCCCGCGCCGCTCCAGCGCCACGCCCCTCATCCCCCGCTCGCCCACCCCCCTCCCAAGGGGCGGCAAGCGCGGGAGGGAGGCGGCGGAGAGGCGGCATGGCGGGGGCGCCAGAGGGATAGCCGCGCCAGGGCGGCAGATCCCCTTGAGACGGCTCTGCCTCCAGACGCTATTAGACTACAACTCCCAACGTGGTCAGTGGGATAATGGGAATTGTATTCCAGCAACATCTAGAGGGCGCCACATTGTCTACCTTGCTTTTAGACAAATAATATTAATGAATAATCTTCATTATATTTTAAAATAACCCTTGTTTCTAGAATAAAGAGAGGAATTATGGGGAGCCACTGCATGCCCAGTAATTGAATATGTTTTCTGCTTTCTCTTTTGAAACCCACCGATTCGTGGACTTCGCTTTGGCAGGAGATGGAAACTTGCACCTGAACATCACAGCAGATTCCTACAGTCATTCCCTGCTGGAGGCTATTGAGCCATTTGTGTATGAGTGGACTTCCCAGTACCGTGGGAGCATCAGCGCAGAGCACGGTCTGGGCTTCAAGAAGAAGCATTATATCCACTACAGTAAGCCCCGGGAAGCAGTCCTTCTCATGCAGCAGTTCAAGGCCATGTTGGACCCCAAAGGGATTCTAAACCCTTACAAGACATTGCCGGATAAGGCTGCATGATGGTGACTATGAAGAAACGGATCAGGAGACCTTTGCGTGGAGGTTGTCTAGCACAGGGGCTGTAAACAAATTGTGAAACTGCAACGTGAAATGGAGGTTTGCTCCCCACCCAACAAAATAAATGGTAAAGGGGTTGAATTGTCCTCCCAGTATTATCTATCTACCAAGCCCTGAATTATCCGAGAAGCAGAGAAGACAACATTTGTTTTCTAAGGCTCTTTCTTTCAAAGCTTCCAGTTGCTCCCCATTTTTAGGGCTTTGTTCTTATCTGAATACAACATGTAGGAGTGGAACTTGGGATAAGAGAACAATTTGCAGGAGGAAATTCGTGGGATAGCTTCTCTTGCCTTCTTGTTGCAGCTGCATACATTCAAAACACAAATCGACAGCTGCAGGATTGGCAAGGACCTTGAAGAAGATAAGAGGGTATTCTGTGCTTTGAACCAAGTGTGGGAACTAAACATTTTACTTTTCTTCATGGAAAAATAAAACCTGTAATGAAAACATTTCTCGACGTTTCAAAGCAGCCCTTCTTTATAGGTTCCCCATTCTTACTCTACAAAAACTTAAGTCGAATATTGGAAACGTGTGGCCCTCGCATCACCCATCATTACTGACCATTGGCCATGTTTGCCTGGGGTTGATGGGAGTTGGGAATCCAAAACATCCAGAGGGAGCACTGGGTTGGAAAAGGCTGCTCAAGTTGCCTTCCTCAACCTTTCAGAGGTTTCAGACTGCAACTCTCATCAACTCCACCTAACACCCATTCAGTGTTCTGTGACTGCTGAACATGTGACCAGTCTTCATTGGGCTATTTGGTGGAGATATTATTCCAGTGAGTGTTTGCCTAATTCGGCATCTTTGGTCTAACCCTCTTTTAAAGCCATCTAAATTGGTTGTCATCACTTTGCAGTGCTCTGGTCCCCAGTAGTTTGCAGCCACTCTTCTTTTTAGAACATATCAATAGATGAACCAGGTAATTTTGCTCAATGTTAGTCAATGTGACACTGTGATCTTTGAAATATGGGATGGGAACACACATTACAACTCACTGAATGACTATTTTTATAGAAGGTTCAAGTTCCCACAGCCTTGTTCATGGTTTCATCATCCTTTGGTCAGTTTTGCTCTTGTGCTGGAGAGTTACTAGATAACCATTATGGCTCTGAACCATGAGGCCCTCTGAAATAAATTTCCTGCAAC
This sequence comes from Lacerta agilis, assembly GCF_009819535.1. Classification (NCBI taxonomy): domain Eukaryota; kingdom Metazoa; phylum Chordata; class Lepidosauria; order Squamata; family Lacertidae; genus Lacerta; species Lacerta agilis. The sequence goes on along the minus strand of NC_046316.1, from coordinate 61,324,311 downwards.
GTATTGAAAACTCATTTTGTTTTGGCTTCATTCCATCTTCTAGGCCAGGGGTCCCCAAACTAAGGCCCCGGGGCCAGATGCGGCCCAATCGCCTTCTTAATGCGGCCCGCGGACGGTCTGGGAATCAGCGTGTTTTTACATGAATAGAATGTATCCTTTTATTTAAAATGCATCTCTGGGTTATTTGTGGGGTCTGCCTGGTGTTTTTACATGAGTAGAATGTGTGCTTTTAGTTAAAATGCATCTCTGGGTTATTTGTGGGGCATAGGAATTTGTACATTTTTCTTCTTCAAAATATAGTCCGGCCCCCCACAAGGTCTGAGGGACAGTTAACCAGCCCATGGCTGAGAAAGTTGGCTGACCCCTGTTCTAGGCCTTCAGTTGTCACAGTCCCCTTTGTCCTCAGGTTTCTGCTCCTTGCTTTGTTTAGTCTCCGCCCCCCCCCCCCACTTTTCTTAATGGGAACATTTGGACTCAGCTCAGTGAACTGGAAGTAACTCTGTCAGCACGAATCCTAGTCGTACAACATGTCAATTGATTTGCGACTGAAATCAAAATACAAGAAAGTCTAGCCTATGTTAACAACTGATCCAGTTCAAGAAAAACAGCAGTTTAAGTCCTCAAATGCATGGTGGTTAGGAATGAGGAAGAAATTAGAATCAGTTTCCACTCAAAGGCATGCCAACATACTTCACAGTTCCTGAAACAATGCAAGAACCAAATCACAGCCATCCTTCAAAATCTGCACTTCTCCAAATTTCACAATGCAGTTTTCCAGGCAAGTACAAGAATGCATATAGTAGGGTAAAGTTGCATAAAATGCATATACAGTTATTAGTTGTCAGCTGAACAAGGCTAGCTTATGCATGTTTACTTGGAAGTAAGTCCCACTGTGTTCAGTGAGACTTAATCTCTAGTAAGCATGTTTAGGATTGCAGCCTAAAGCAATTTTTGTAAAGGCTGGGGAAAGCTTGACAAAATGCAGAAGATGAGGGTCAGGATGATGGCGAAGGTGAAGGGCACTGCAAAACATTTGACCAAAAATTGTTTGCTAGCATGAAGGACATGAGGATAATGCTAATTCCTGTTTCTGAGGTTCTAACACCTTTATCAGAAACCTAGAAATATAGAGTACAAGCTCTCTGCAATGTTTCTAGATACAAGCCGCATAATTGTCTGATGAGAACAGTTTAATGACATGAGCAGCTTTTCATTAGGAAGTAATGCATTCTGTTTATTAATAAACTATCAGAGGCATATGGACTGCAGCTAACATTGTGTGTACTCAATGGTAATTAATGTGTACATGGTCAAAGTCAATAAATTCTGATGCTTACACCCTCTCATCAAAACATCCTCCAAACATAAATATCAGTTGCCATCTGGTACCCTATCCAGGTCACCCATCCTACTTTATGGACCTCCGGGGTTGTCTAGTTCAAGTACCATATCTTTCTTACAGTTCTTTATCTCTAAAGAAGGAACAGCAGACAAGTCTTGAAATTGCCCATCAGCCAAACAGAGAATGGTAGGTAGGTAGGTAGGTAGGTAGGTAGGTAGATGTTATTTGTTATCTGTACAAAGTATGGCTTTGTAATCTACACAGATGTTACAAAGGATAAGACAGTTTCCCCAGAATTCCAATCCCAGGCTTTTCTTTGAGGAAGGAAGGGATTATAATGTCTCTCTTCCCAGACTTTAAGGCTGCTAGTGTGGTTTCTTTCCATTTGCACAGATAAAAGCAGAGTAAAGCCACATAGGCCAATGGGCTTACTCCAGCAGCATAAACATTAGAGAGGTGAACACGACATTCTCCCTTCTCTGCCATTACACTGGACATATGATTCTGATTATGGGAGATGTGCAGCTAATGAAGTCCACATATACAGACAGGTAAGTATGCCCCTTGAGAGTTTCCCAGTTAGTTTAAAAAAAAAGGAAAGTGATGGTCACAGGTATCTGCACATGGACATTGCTGACTGTGTCCTCACTGTGCTCTGACAATGAAGTCTTTGTCCTCCATTTGCTGATTAAGCTGCTGGCTGCTGGCTCAGTGCTTTTCCCCCAACCATGGAACAAGTAGCGAGCCCACTGGGTCAGAGGTAGAGGGAAGGGGGGTGCTTGAGAGTCGGAACGTGACGAATGAAATAAGGCATCACATAAGCAGTGAAGGAAGCTGCTGAAATTGCATCGGTCAGCAAAGCGGAATTTGTAAAGGGCTCAGATGAAGACAGATCAACATAAATAACTTATCAGTGGCTTTGGGGACAAAAGACAACCTACCAAGCAGAAAAGGGGGCAAGGTTTGTGGTTTTATGCTTGTTTTTCTTCTGTACTCTCCGTAAGTTTCTACATGTCTCCTTCCTTATTTGGGGGCATGCCTAGATGGACTAGGATTTTCTCCCTCTATTCCTTATACTTGTAATATCTATTCTTCCAAGAAGGGATTAAGAGGAGATTCTGCAGTGTAGTGTGGGCACTGTTCCCGTTTTACTCCTGCCTTTCAGCTGCTACCATCCCCTCCCCAGATACCGTAGTGTATCGTGTGACACTCACCCTACTTCCTCTGAGAAATCATAAAACAGTGCAGAGTGCAGTGCTTACCTGGGCCATTCCTGTTTAATCCACCCATGCTTTGCTCTTTCCTACCAAGCCACCATCTGACATACTGTTGCTGCCTGCACTTCGTCTCTTAGAGTTCTTGGTGGCCTCCATTCAGCTCCTTGGAAAAAAAGAAAAATCACACAAAGAGCAATACAAATGTTTTGTCTGCAGTGTTTGAAAAGCTATCTGTGTGGACTCTTTGGTACTATAGTGGGACCTAAACCTTTCTCCTTAAATTTATGGATCCTACAATAATTATGTGTCTGGTTACCATTTTTAAATGAAGTTGTCTTCCGCTTATTCATTTCTTGTCACCTTTGTTGTATTACAAGCCCCTGCAGACTTGCCTGTTAACGTGGTGGGCGTATCCTGCAACATCTCCTTGGCACAATAGTAGTGCATCACGGGTGGGTTTATTCCGCTTTGGTCTAGTTTAGTTAAACATCATTGCCGTCTGGTGGGGCTGTTGCAGAACAAAAGTAGAAGAAAAATAAACCAGAACATTTTGTGGTATAAAAAGTTACGGTATTTCAGCAGGAAGTTACGGGATATGCGCTGACTGGAAATAAAGCAGGGTGACCATCCCAAAACATTTTAAAGAGCATTAAAAGCAGGATTGTGTCTAACCACCCAGAAAGCATCATGAGCACAAATCATCATCAAGGTGCAACGAAACGGATATCTGGAGAGGTGCTGTGTCTATTCCCCTCATGTTATTGTTTCTATTGTGATTGTCTATAGTGATGGATTGATTATAGGTCCTACATGTAGACCTCTTGCCAATTTAACTTTCTTGGTTAAGTTGCCTGTTTTTGCATTGTGCATGGGAGGAGATGTGGGTTGGGATCCTAGGACATCATCCCAGAATACCGGCGATCACTGCTTGCTAGTTAGTGATTGCCAGGCATGACTAATGTGGAGCTAAGCGTCATCAAGAATTGTGGGTGATGAGGTAGAATGGTCAAGGATGAGGTGGGAGCGGCTGCTGGTGAGTCGGCTTTAGATTTTCCTAACATTCTGTTTTGGGGGATTGGAAAGCATAGGATTACAACAACTATGTTATAATGGCAGAATAGCAAGACCAGAAGATCACAGTCACATCCACACTGTAGATTGACAGATTCACCCATCCCTAGTTACACAAAAAAGTTTCTGAGTAATTGATAACATATTTAAAAATAGACATAAGTAAAAAATACATTATAATATGAATATATTCGAATGAAGACACATACAAGTAATAAAAAATATGAAAAGCAACACCCCCCCCATAACAGCAGCAGAAAGCTTTGGCAGCACACTAACAGCAAACAACACTATCATAATTCATCCAAAGTCTGGGGGAAATGTACATATTTTCCTGGCACTGAAAAAAATGTCAGTGAAGGCGCAAGGCAGACCTCACTGTTCCACAAAGAGGGTTTATTAAAAGAAATTGACACAGAGCTTATTGGTAGCGCTCTAAAACAGGCCTGCAGCAAGTTCTGTCCTAGGCCAAGAGTGGGGAACCTGTAGCCTCCCAGAAGTTGTTGAACTCCTATCATCCCCAACCAAACATGGCTGGCTATCAGATATTATGGGAGTTATAGTGCAACAACATGTGAAGAGCCACAAGTTCCTCATCCTCGTCCTGAGACAAAGGAAGAGATGGAATTAGGTGTCTGGAGGCTTGGGTGCACTTAAGATGGCGGTGCACATTTATTTGCTGTCCTTGAAGACAACACACCCTTCACAGAGTTCACAGGTTCTCTGCTTACAAAGAATGCCTGATGCGTGGTTTTTAAGTTTCGAGTCTGCTGTGTAGATACATCCAAACTTTCTCTTTGGTATTTTAGGGCTTTCTCTCCTTGCTGCAAGTGCAATGGGCTCTCGCCATTTCCCTGCCCGGACGGTCCTGTTTGAAAGGGAGACGAGCGGAGTGACATACCGAGTGCCAGCGCTTCTCCACATCCCTTGTGTTGCAAAGCTGCTGGCTTTCGCAGAAGAGCGGCTGAGCGTTGATGATGCTCATGCCAACTTACTGGTGCTGAGAAGGGGCACTTTCTACAAGAACTTTGTGGACGTAAGACAAAATGAAGCCAGTTTTGCTGACACTGTATGACAGGACTGAAACTTGAGGCATAGAGGAAATTATCTGTGACATCCTTGTGAGTTTCCCACAGGCATCTGGTTGGCCACTTTGAGAAGAGGATGCTGGACTAGATGGGCTATTGGCCTGATCTAGTGGACTTTTTCTTTTATCTGTCTCTGCGTTGCTCTTTCTTTGTCACTTCTTTTGTTGTTAGGAATAATATAACTGGTGCCTCTTGATACTCTGAAACTCCCACCTCATTCAGCCACGCATAGAGCAACTGTAATTGCCAGGAATGGACCAGAGCAAATTAAATGATAAATAACAGGTTTTTTCACTTACCATATTTAGATCCTGCTGCAACCAGCTCATCTTGGCTGCACTGAATAGTCATTTTTCTTATGATTCATGCTGCCTGCAGTAGGGTTTGTTCACAGGTGATGGTTGACACTGTGCTTTTCAGATGATGACTTAGGCATAAAACTGCTGTTACAGATCCATGAGCAAAGTTATCTTTACACCCCACCAGGCCCAATGCTTATCAACAGAGGCAGTGCACATCTTCAGCTCCTTGCCATTGAATGATCAATACTGAAAGGACCAAAGTTGACATAATGTGTGGAATCAGCCCTAATGGTTTATGGATACCTTTAAAGATAGAAGTTTCTCTCACTACTACTACAGACCAAAGGCCTGCCTAGTCCAACATTCTGTCCTCACAGCGTCCAACCAGGTGTCTAAGGGAAACCAATAAACAAGACATTAAAATTGGATATTAAATTGAAGTTCTACCATCCACCGCACTGCCCACTGATAAACCTCATTTCCATTTCTTGGCCTCAGTCTTTTCATTTGTAATACAGGGATAATATGGATCTGTCCTACAGTGTGGTTGTTGTAAAGGTTACTGAACTAATGCAGATAAAATGCTTTGAATACTTAACAATTCTGTATAAACAGTTCTGTATAACCGTAATGGTGTTACCCATCTGCTTTTGGGTGTTCTTAGTCACTCAGGGGATTGATTGGTACCAGTTACATTGGTGCAACTGATTGGCTTAATATCAAGCACTTTCACTTTCCTCTCTTTCAAATACTACCTAACACAATGTGATCTTTCCTTTGGAATGAAGAGGGTCCCAGAGAGAGAAGCCTCCGACCTCAAAGATGGTCTTCTGATTAAAGCTCACCACAATAACTGAGAATAAATTATCTCAATGAATAGAATATTTCTGTATGACCAGACAAACACAAGATTGCTGAATCAACACCTTCACACAATTCTGTATGCCACAGTAACTGATAACCATGTTGTTAGTGTGGCTGCTTATCCAGAGTTGACACAGAAACTACCTTATTTATCTTTGAGGAGTCTCTTTTCCTTGATTTTTACTGACCAGCTATGAATTAGTCTCTTGACCAGAGGAGCAAACCTTCTGCAATAATGGGTTCCTATTTCAAATGAAGTGATTAGCTTTTTTTCCAGGGGAAGATGCCGGGGAAGAAAAATGAATTGGCTTCCAAATTCTTTTACCGTCTTTCTTTGCCAGTGGGAAGATATGCGAGCCCTTGAAACAGCAACTCTGGCACATCATCGGTCGATGAACCCTTGCCCTATCTATGATGAGCTTACAGGCATGGTGTTCTTGTTTTTCATTGCTGTGCTGGGCAGAACCCCTGAAGCCTTTCAGATCATCACAGGCCAAAATGCTGCCCGCCTCTGCTATGTGTCTAGTTCTGACCAGGGCATCAGCTGGAGCCATGTGACTGACCTCACCCAGCAAGTTATTGGCGTGTCCATTGAAGGTACGAGAAACAGGAGCAGTTTACTTACTTAACTAATTATGAAATGTATACCCTCCCACCCCTGCTCCCAGAGGAATCCACAGTGGCAACCAACAAGCAACAAAACAGCAATAATAATAAATCTTTAAAGCATCTTAAAAATAATTTAAATGCAGATCCAGGCTGGGAAAAATCTCAATTAAAAAGACCTATTGAAGGAGAATAAGGTCTTCAGCAGTCACCGAAAGGATGACAGCATATTTATCAACTGACCCAGAAATACCAGGTCACCCCATTTCCCAATGTGACAGTACAGCAGCCACGTGGGAGCACCTTGGTCTCACGCAATTCCAGGCCAAGAACTCCCCCACCAACACCCCAGCACATTTTCTGGGCCCGCAATGTTGCAAAGGATTTAGGACCAGGAAAATGGTGTCCTGGATTTGGGCCACATTGTGTTGGAAGGTATGCAACAGAGACAGTGCCTGTCTATTATTCATGGGGAGGGAAATTAAAGGGTTGGTGTCAGAACGCAAAAGGCCCAATTCCTACATTGTCTGGAATAGACCTCCTAATAAGGTGGTATCTATAGGAAGCTCTCACCTGCAGAGCACAGTGATCAACTAGATATATAAGTGGTGAGACGATCTTTTATGTTAATAAAGGAGAAGGAATGGAGAAGGGATACATTTAATGAACATTCATTCTGATTCGTTTGTGGGAAGGTTGGATGATGTTGCATCAAAGCAAGCAACTTGCATGACACTTTTTTCATTGTAAAAGCTTTGATCTTTGGGGGAAGTGGGTTTGTTGCACAAGAGCTCCCAACCGATTATAATTATGCTACCCGAATTTGTTGGTTTGTGACTGAATTCCACCCCAAAACAGTGGCAATCTGGGAATGCCCAAAGAGTTTTGTGGCACCTCAAAGTGTAACACATTTATCAATTTATTATAACTTAAGCAGAAGTTTGATTGTTTCCATGTGGCATTAAATCAGAACAATGGTTTCTTGTCCCACTAGAGGTGTTCACTGACAGAGCAAAGTTTGGATGAGTGTGCTATCGGCTTTGTGTTCATTTTGCATACTATTAAGCTTTAATTGAATTGTCACAGACTATGTAGTTTGAACTTCATTGCCATTTGACCCCACCGTTTGCAACTTTATTTCTTGACATGTCCTCCTCACTTGTCAAATGAGAACAACACTTCATGCATCTGATGAAGTGGATTCTGTTATACAAAAGCTCGTGCCATAATGAATGTTAACTTCATTGCCACTTAGTGGAAGGGCTGTAGCTCAGCGGTAGAGCGCCTACCTTTCATGCAGAGGGTCCCAGGTTCAATCCCCAGCATCTCTAGGTAGGACTGGGAGAGACTCCCTCTCTGAAAGCCTGGAGACCTGCTGTCAGTCAGGACAGGCAGTCCTGAGCTAGATGGACCAATGGGTCTGACTCCATATAAAGCAGTTTATACTTATGAATCTTTGTCATGAAGCTCTGAAGCCGACTAAGAACTGCCAGGTAAGTTCCGCTCACTGTTGTGTGGGCTGGTTGATCCCTCTCCTTACCTGGCCAACTCTCTCCTGGCAACGCCCCCCCCAGCTGGGATTGAGTAACTGGCAGAGGTAGGCGGCTCCCTCCAGGGGTCCAGCCTGGGGGCACGCGTATCCAGGCTGTACTGCCAGGAGCCGCATGGGATGGGGGGGGCTGTGTGTGACTGTGCAAAAGGCGCCCCCATTTGATGTGGGGAGCAGTCACTCATGACTCTTTGTTGTCATTGTTCCTGACACTGTCTTTTTCCTTCAGACTGGGCCACTTTTGCTCTAGGCCCCGGGCACGGCATCCAGCTGAAGTCAGGCCGCCTGCTGTTGCCAGCCTATGCTTACCATATCGACTGCAAAGAGTGCTTTGGGAAGCTCTGCAAAACCACCCCTCACGCTTTCACCTTCTACAGCGATGACCATGGGCAGAGCTGGCAGTTTGGCGAGTTCATCCCAAACCTGCAGACCGTCGAGTGCCAGATGGTGTCAGTGGATGAGGAGGACGGCAGCAACGTGCTCTACTGCAACGCCAGGAGTCCTCTGGGCTTCCGGGTGCAGGCCCTCAGCACGGATGATGGGGCCGTATTTCACTCAGGCCAGCTGGTGCAGCGGCTTGTGGAGACCCCGCACGGTTGCCATGGCAGCATTGTCGGGTTCCCAGCCCCGCTTTACTACTTGCGGCACAACACTTGCGTATTCCAGAGAGACACCTGCTCTGATAAAGATGTGGGCTTCCTACCTCAGGGTTGGTCTGATAAGAAACACCCACCTAGTCTTGCCTCACCTACCCCTTTTTTCTTCAGCCAGTCTCTGAGCCACCGACAGCCTCAGGAAACAAGAACTTCTAGCGTCTGTTCTGGTCACATCCCATCAGGTAAAGGACATGCTGATCTAGAACATGCTAAAGCTGGAAGTATTTCGCAATCAGGCTTTTCTTTCCAAATGCCAACGTGGGTGCTGTATTGCCACCCAACGAGCTCCAGATCCCGAGTCAACCTGGGGATTTACCTCAGCACCTTTCCTAGGGATGCTGACAGCTGGACTGAGCCCTGGGTTATATACGAAGGCCCCAGCGCCTACTCAGACCTGGCCTACATTGAGCTGCCTTATCCAGATTTGTCAATAACTGGGATCCCAGCCATAGCTTTTGCCTGCCTGTATGAGAACGGGGTGCGGTCCCCTTATGAGCAAATCTCCTTCAGCATGTTCACGTTGCATGAAGTTCTTCAGAACATTCCTCTCACAACTTCTGCCCCAGGTTTGAAGCAGCCGTCAGGTGGTAGAAAGAGAAAGGGGAAGAGTTGTGTTATTTCTTAAAGGTCATGACAGAGGGCCAAACTTAATGTCGTGCTAAAGATGTCACTAGAAACCATGTAAATTTTTATATTACTAATATCAAGTGCAAAGGCAGATTTTCATAGAGAATGCAGCAAGCAAGAAGGAGTAGAGGTTTAATCTTTCCCTCCTGTTGTATTCTGTTAACTGAGTTTGCGTTTTGAGAATTTTGCCCCTAGGAGCACCTAGTAGTTGAGGAAGGAGGTGGAAGGAGGGAGAAGAGAGAGGGAGCTAAGAATATGGTTGAGAATGTCTCTGGAGGTTATCAATAAAGCTCTCTTTGAAAATCATTAGAATATATTTCTTCTGGTTGAAGGAATACTACAAAACCCCTACAAGTAGGAAAGCATAATCCAAAAGCCCACAGGATTATTTCCGAAAGAATTATCTCAGGTATCCATTCAGTCTCCAGTTCCTATACTATCACCGCTACTTTGCTTTCAAACAATGAAATACACAAAGTAGAGAAAGTGACCTATTCACTTAGATCAGCCTTCTGTATTGGGTTTTTGCTGGGGGGGGGGAAGGATTGGGGAATCCCCTATATGCCAATGGATGCTGATATCAGCTAAAGGGATTTCATTCAGGACTATGGTATTAGCTGTATACCCCCTGCTCGGCACCAGCACCTTATGCATAACCCCCCCCCCTGCACATTAGATGCAAAGACACATCTACTTAGTCTTTAGCCCTGTGGTACGAGAGTTAAACCTGTCAATTTTCTTAAAGGTCTTCCTGAGCAATCAGGACCTGGCTGGCTTGGGCCTGCCACCTGCTGGCCAATGCTTGACCATTGTGTCTAGGAGAAATTTCTCCCCTAGGACAATAAAAAGGATGGGTTTCCAAGTCAGGCTCTAGAGCACTTCTATATTGTTGCAGAATACACCTGCAATAAAGCAGCAAACTCTTAACAATAGTGAATTAGTGGTGGATGTTTTTCTGCTTTAGTTTGTTGCACAATGAATGCTTCCCCAAAGCTTCCAGGTTACTGCTGCCTGGGAGGGGCTATAGCACAACCAAAGCAGAAAAAAGCCAGAACATTTATGGTATAAAAAGTTACAGGATTTCAGCAGGAAGTTACAGGATATGCACTGAATGGAATGAAGCAGTGTGACCACCCCAAAGCATTTGCAGGTACAAAAAAACAGGATCGCGTGTGACTGCCTGATAGCATAATGAGCACAAATCATCATTAATGCAAAATAAAAAGGATGCCTGGAGAGGCCCTTTGACCCAATATTAGGGCATTAGTGGTGGATTTCTTCTGCTTTGTTGATTTCTTCTGCCTTTGGGGGAAGGGCTGTTGCCAATTACCCGTTCATGATATCTCAAAAACCTGTTTACAATATTAAGCCATCATCTGAAAACTGCCTTTGTTAGTTTCACCACTTTTTATGTGAGAATTACGGTGCCAGCACGCTGCTAGAGCTTCCAGGAGTTCAGGATGTGAAATTCTAATTAACAATGTCCCCAACTTGAGGTGAGGCAATAGTGTTACAGTACAGCCAATTCAGGTGTGTAAGGATTGTGTTGCAACTGAAGTGAAAAATAAACACTTGAGGGAAGTGAAGGACAATGGGGAAATTATGGAGAATGCAACCATCCAGAATGAATGCTATCTGACTACTCAGGAATAAAAAGAGTGGGTCAATGGTATCAGAACTGAAGAAAAGTAGTACCATGGTGGCATCTGGTAGCCCTGAAACATATTATAATAAGTATCATTGGCTGAGAAAATGTATAGAAAAATAGGTATCTTTATTCATTTTCACATAAGTTTTCAGCAGCTTCAACCAACAAGGCCACCTATTATGGTGGCAATTAACACAAAGCAAGGTCTAAACATAACACAGCTAGGCAATTGTTTTCTGACATGTTTTGAGTGTTATGGAAGAAGAAATACAGGTCATCCATCCCACTCAAAATATACTCCCCTCTCTCTTGAAAATAACAAGTCTCCTGAACCTACTCTTGTAACAGAAGGTAGGGTTGCCATATTACCAAAGATAATGAGCTTATTTTTGGGAAAACGCGGACATATGGCAGCCCTACAGAAGGTATACAAAACACAGACCTGGAAACACAGCCACCCTGCCCTACCCTTCCCAATTCATCTTCAGCAGCATAATCGAAAAATATTGCAATTCATTAAAAATAAGCTGTTCATACAGATGTACTGTACATTTGTTTTCCTTAATTTTAAACTATTAAACACCAGTCTTAATATGAGTATTTAAAAGTATTAAATGGATTTTTGGGTTATGCGACTTGTCAACTCTACACATTCCCTTCATCCAGGGGTGAGGAACTTGTGACCTTTCAGATGCTGCTGGCCTCCAGCGTTCATCAGCCCCAGGCAGTCCAGCCAACAGTCCTGGATGTTATCTAGGAACATCTGGAAGTCCACAGGTTTCCCCTTCCCAGAGGGTGGGAATGTGTATGGTTGGCAAAGAGAATTCAGGAAGGTAGTTTCCATTTCTGGAGCCCTGCAGGGCCTCAGGAGCCTCTCATGTGAGCAAAACAGATTAGAACTGTCTCCTTGATGTTGCTCTGTCTTGTACCTAGACCATCCTTGCCTTTGCTTGAGAAAATATACACGTTTCTAGCATTTGACTAGCTCTAAACTTTAAAGTCTGACTAAAGCAGCACTGATCCCTTTCTTAGACCAATGTATTAGGTGGCTCTTAGTGGTCCCTCTTTCCACTTGTCAACCAATCCATGACATGGACCTGTGGACTGATGATGCCACGAACTCAAAAATATGTTGCTCATCAGGTTTGGCCTTCTCACTTGAAGGTTCTGTGGCAAGAGAGGTAGAAAGTAAGAGCCCCAAAGCCAGAAGACCTGATACAAACTGAACCTGTGTGCAAACAAATCTCTACATTCATGCCTCCTGTGTAGCCATTCCCCCCCCCCCAGAACAAACCAACATGCTTTCTGCCTTGATTTCATGCTGACAGGAGTGTTTGAATTTTAGAAATAACAGAAACACGAACATATGTTCATTCAGCATAGGAGAGGAGGACTTGGGTAGATGTTAAGGAAATATAAATAAATAAATAACACAACAACATTACTAAATCTCAAAGCACTGAGATCAATAAACCCAGGTCATCATTCTAGATCTGTGACACTGTAAGCATTTCCTTAGCGACAGCAGTTCCAGTCTACATCTCCTGACAATAGCTGACAATGATGCCAATGGAAGACAATGATATTCCTTGCACTGAAAGGTGGGTGATGTCTCATTACTGTCTGGCAAGCAGCATCTTGAGGCTTCAGGAACAACAGAGGGATCAGAAATGCGCAGAGGCTGCAGCAACAAAAGTTGATGATTGCAGATACAGGTTAATGCACATATTTTTGTAATCTCACATACAGAGATTAAGTAAACAAAGTCTGTCATCGTGATCCTATAGAACTGGTGTTGCAAACAATAAAAATGTGGGGGCCAAAGTATCTGAGTATGCTGGTCTGAGTGTTTCACAGAAATCTTCATCAGAGTTTGACTCAGTTTTCTCTTAATTTTTTTTTAAAAATATATATTCTCCCAAGCCTATTTAAATTGGTTCAATAAAATATATAGTGCAAGGGTGATTAATCTGGAGTCCTCTAAATGTTGCTGGACTACAAATCTCATCATTCCTGAAGTCCATTACCTCTGAAGGGTCACAAGTTCACCTCTCCTGATATAATAATGTAATTGCAAAAATGAGAGAAACAAACTGAAATGTCATTATTTTCAAAACTGCTGAAGGGCATGCTGTTTTCAGTTGTGAGCTGCCAGAGCTAGAACTAGGAACCAGTGCATTTTGCTCAGGGCTGGATAAAGATCTGTGTAACTTTGGGAGTTCATGTTCTAAATAAATATTAGGAGCCGACGTTTTATTCTTCTGTCCGAGAATCCTAGATTTCTTTCATGTCACCTGCCTGCCGTCTTCCCCTCATTCCATCTTGCGATGTAATCTTTATGGCTACAACTTTAAGACTTCTTTTGTTGTTATTTTTTGGTGTCCCCCCCCCCCGGGCCCTTCTCACTACTTTGTGTAACATCCTGCCTGTTTAAGAGGTCTGGAGCAATCAAAAGCTTGCTCACTATTTTGTGATATTTTGATTGGCTCTAGCAAAAATATTACTGAATTGTGGGCTTTAGCATTCATCTTATGGGCCCACACAACTTCCTTTCCCTCTTCGACTATTGCTGACTCTCCCTACTTACTCCCCAACTGCACGTGTGTGTGTTACACACACACACACACACCACCTTTCTAAGCACCCACAAAGCTATTTGGTCTCTACCTACTGCTGAAACAACAATCACAACCCTGCTCTATCCCTTTTAATATTTCTAGACTAGAGTACAAAACAGACTGGCAGCAGCTGCTGCACGATGCAATAAGAACCTAGTGATCTGTATCTTCGTTGCATGTCTCCCTTTTCTTGCTGTCTTTTTGGTAATATGGTAATGTGGAAACTTTCCCTATTGGTCAACTAGCATTCATATTATGTTATTCCCCTTCCCACTATCACAAAGCTAACTACTGTGACCAACTGCTACCCTTCTATTAGGTATCTGCGTTGACAAGGGTAGAAGAAATATTAGCAACCATCACTTGCTTCTATCTTCCCCTGTTGGTGTGTGGATGCAGGCAGAGGAACCATTCACAGGCCATATGCAACAACAACAACAAATTATAAAATTTTGGTGAATTCCTGTTACCTATTTCTTTTCACATAAGCCACAGAAACATCCAAAAAAGCCATTGATGATCTGGAGTACAGCAAGGATCATTTCCACTGTGCTGATGATTAAGAGAGCCGAGAAGAAATAGACATTCCAGCTCACAATATTACGTGGCTCAATGCACACTTTGTTCCAAAGGGGAGGATCATACAAATAATTCCGAGTCCTTAAAGGAACAGATTTTGAACGAGAAAGTTGTAAGCAAAGAGACATTATAAACGAAGGATAAAGGAAAGTTGTTCAGTCAGGAGATGTTATTTTTGTACATTTCAAAATAGTAATAATTTATTACTTATACCCCACCCATCTGACTGACCCATCTCCCAGCAACTCTGGGAGGCTTCCAACAGAATATTAGATAAAGATTAGATAAAGATTTCTGGAGTATGCTGTCCTGTGTACCATTTTTCCTTGAATGGTTTTACACTTACAATATAATATTAAATATTGTCTTCCCTGGTTGCATTGTCTCAATATCAAAGACATGCTGTTGGCCTTCCGACATCATCACTGTAGAAGTTAGTAGCAGTAATAGTAATTCACCTGGACAGAAGACCTCTCTGCCTTAGGATTCCTTGCACTTGCAAGTGTTGCTGCTTTGTTGACATCCCAGTTCTACTGACATTCCACTACGATAGAGTTCCTCAACAGGGATCCATGCATGGTAAGACTCCTTCACTTTTCCCCTCCCAGCAACGTTATCCCTACATATTCTTTGGTGCTTCTTGTGATTGTCCAGTTTCTCTGTGTGTGGTTTTGATGCACAGGACAGGTAATATTCCCCTGGGAAATAGCTCAAGCTAGCCTCACAATTTAATTGAGCAATGCAAATACAGTCTCCTGAGCTGCATGAGCCACGTCTAATGGGAAAGTCAGTAACAGAGAACTTGTTTGGAAACAATGACACCGTCTATATACCGGTAATCCTGACTGCAACCGGAGGTACCACTGTATTGTGATCCCAATTTCAATACTGTTTGTTCCTGCAAAAGCTTCAGGGCAGACATACTGTAGCTTCCTGCTTACATTCTGCAACTTTTCGTACAACTGTTCCAGGGACAGTGGTAGTCTTGCTTTTGTTACACTATGGATAAGAGCCCCCCCCCCCGACAGCAATACTGCAGTATCACTCAGGAAGCATTACAGAAGAACTAATAAAGTGGAATGATGTTTGGGCAGTGCAGCATCCATTCAGTCCAATTAGATGCTGCAAAATATACCTGGCAAAAACCCCAACTCTCTGGAGGGGCTTATCATCAAGTCATTGTTTGAGGCTCATTTTTTATTATTATTATTTTTTGGCCATGGCTCTGAACTCAATGGAGAACGGGTCTCAGTTTTCACCACTAAGCAAAAACAGCTCTCAGTGCAGGTTAATAGGCATCGCTCTTCCATAAAATGACCCATGACCTCCAGGTTTCTTTACCTGATGTTCGAGGACTGACTGTGTGTTTGAAGGAATGGATAATCCCACTGAGTCATCTGTGTCCCGTTGTGGGTGGTGGAGCTATAAAAGCAGAGAGGTCCCTCTGTCAAGCCCACACCAGACAAAACAAAGCAAGCAGCTGATCCCAGCAAGGCCAGTCCTGATAATACAATGGAGAGAAACATCTGTGGGCAAAAGAGGCATAGAAATTAAGGGTGCTTTCAGATGACCTGATAACCGAGCATCGATCCTGACTTGTTTGCAAGGAGATGAGATGACAATGGCTATTTCATGAGCGCTTACTCCGTTTTGTGTTCCAGTGCAGCTTCCTGTCACTTTCCTTTTCATGAAAAGTTTTATGTTTTGAGGAAGTGGGATGATTGCTCAAGACCTCCCAGTCATTGATAATTGTGTAACCTGAAATTGCTGGTACGTGACCAAATCCCACCCAAAGGTATTGACAGTCTGGAAGTGGCCTAATTCCAGTTATGCAAGACCCTTTCAACTGCACTACTGAAGCTCAGTAATTAGGAACAACGGGAAGGGAGATTGGTTCTAAAGGGCTGTATGGAAACCACCTGAGTACTTATGGTAACTTCTGATTGTTACACTACAGGACCAGGTTTTTCTCCCTGCTCCAGCAATAGGCTGCAAGACTCCTGGATGGGGGAAATGCACCCTCCAAGTTTGGATTAGAGTGGGGTGTACCAAGGTCCTAGACCTTGGTAGTGACTAGTGGAGTCAGGTTGAAAAGTATAGAGTCTGGTCCATTAAGACAAATGGGGCACTGAACCATTAATCTCTTTCATCCAGCCCCCATCTGCCTGCCTTCATGTTGACAACCAGTCTAGGGTTGGCACTGCTTGTCAACTTCATTCTCCTTAGTCTTAAGTTATATCAGGACCATACTCTCAAAGCACTGAAATATTCCTTTAGCAGTCTCCCAAACAGTGTTTTTTTCTAAAAAAAAAAGTTTAGGGGTACTCTCATTCTCCTACTCATTTTGAAATACTGCCCCTCAATGATTCACAAAATGTTTAGGGGTATGCGTACCACTGTGTCCCCCCCCCCCGAAAAAGCATTGCTCCCAAATAATTCTTCTAGTCTGTTAAGGGCACTGAGAGTCATTAGGAGACCCCCATTCCCCTCACCAAGCCACAATTTTCAGAGTTCCCTGGGAAGAGGCATTGATTGTGAAACCACTCTGAGAACTACAGTATGAGTATGCTGAACAGTGTACAGTATTGAACTGGAACTTTGTCAAGAATCTGACTGTTAAGCCCTTCCACTAATGCTGGGGGGGCTTTCATCAGCGGAACAAATGAGCTACCACCCTCATACCTTTTGGCAAGTTCCGCAAGTGCAGGAGGCGTTCTTTCCCCTGAATCCAATAACTGTGATCTGAACTGCGGCTGGGAAGACCTGTGGAAGAGAGAAGTGATTCAGAATGAATACCCTTCTTTGCTAAGCGGGTGTGTGTGTTTCAATTTGATTCTGTTTGAATCTTAATGAAAAACTACCTCATTAGCACTTCTTGAACCAATGCACAAACTGAACCTTATTGGGGTGGGATTCAGTTAACAAATTTTGCTAGCTCTGCGTAACCCAGCAGCAGCATGGCAGCAGGTGGAGTCCTGTAGTTGCAATCTTCAGTCTGGGAATCTGTGTGTTTGCTCATTCATACTAAGCCAAGCAAAGCAGGTCAGAGGGGCTTGCAGGAACCCTGGAATGTAGCTCACTGCAGAACATAGCAGACATATACCTGTATATATATGAGATGTGCAGCAGATCACTAGAAGATACAAGCCAACCAGAGTCTGCAAATCAAACGAAACCACACTCATGGCAGCTACTCTCTCTCTCTCTCTCTCTCTCTCTCTCTCTCTCTCTCTCTCTCTCTCATGCAAAGCAAACATGGAGTAGCATGTCACACAGAAGCATGCACAGCACTCTTTCAATGCACATAGCTCAGCCATCCTTTTTGAGAATTTTCTGAAATCTGGGGAAGAATCCAATTAACTTGTTCTACCAACAAAAGGATGTATGGCTGTGGAACGACCCTCCCTCTCCACAATGTGTGCCCTGTGTCCTCCAAATCTGCTCCAGAGTGTTGGTGGGACCCCTAGAACAGATTTAGGGGTCACATGGAGGAAAGGGGGGGGAGGGATGTTCCATTACACAAGTGTACATCCTTGCACTGGTGGTAGCACTACATTGGATACAACACTGCCTTTGGATTGGACAAATTGTCCTGAGCGTATCATGAATGGAATTATCAGGCTTTGTACTGAGATTCCCCCTATTTCCGATGTTCAGGTGTAAGTGCCATTGCTTTTGGAGTCAAAACAGCACCCACCATGCACAAAAGGGAGGTATCAGTAGACTTGAGGAAAATCCTTAGTTTGCAAAACTCCAGTATATCCTTGCTCTGTATGTACACTGCCCACCTCCAATGACAAAACCTTGTTTGCTTATTAAAAAACAACAACAGAAGACAGAAAGAGCAGGCCTTACAGTTTCCCATGCAGATTATTGACAGAAAAATATCCACTTACCAATAAGCCTCCTCCCCACACTCCTGGCATCAGCATAGCTTTCTTTGTGATGTGACCCATCTGTAGATAACGCCATTCCCAGCTGGGAAAGAGCAGGAGTGTGTTGGCAACAACGGAAAGCAGGCCCAGGGTCAAGAGGCATGGCCCCAGGATCCTAGCACACGTCCCCACGCACATTGTCAGCACAGATCCCTGCAAAGATGAAGAGTCACGGACTGTGTAAGCATTTCTGTTTTCTCTGGCTTTAGAGCACTTTGTTCCACGATCCACAATCCACATGTGTCCTGTAGTTTCTTGAGAAACACTGCTGATCGATGTGTTTCCCCTCAAACCAGTGAAGGACACCGCTGAAATAAATTTCATTGCCAGTTTGCACATGGAGTGAGGTACGCCATCTTGTCCTTTGCCAGACTGCCCCAGCCCCAATAGTATGCACTGGCTGTTAAAGGGTCATGTACAGATTAGTCAGAGACACAAGACTCATAGAATACTGATAACTACACACTGAAAACTTGTTAAAAGCAGACCAGTAATGTATTATCCATAAGGTATTTTCCCACCCTACCCCCCATCAACAGGGCAGAGGGAGGGAGAGTTAAATGGGACGGTTTGCAAATTTCCTAATGTGAAAGCATCATTTCCTCTACTTGCAGTGGTTGGGCTGTAAGTGGCATTGCTTAAGCAGTCAAAAATGGCACTGCCCTTGCATAAGAGGGAGGTTTGCAGATGTCTAAAAATACCTTTAAGAGGTGGGGGTGGAGACTCTTCAAAACAGCTCAATAAGCAGAGTATACTGAGTGGTCATGGCATGGAATGCTAACTGGTAGTTGGGGAGAAGGGGCAGGGGAATGGAATAAAGTATTCTGAGCAAGAACATTTCACACCACAAGAAGAAGAGGAAGAAGAGTTTGGATTTGATATCCCGCTTTTCACTACCTGAAGGAGTCTCAAAGCGGCTAACATTCTCCTTTCCCTTCCTCCCCCACAACAAACACTCTGTGAGGTGAGTGGGGCTGAGAGACTTCAAAGAAGTGTGACTAGCCCAAGGTCACCCAGCAGCTGCATGTGGAGGAGTGGAGACGCGAACCCGGTTCCCCAGATAACAAGTCTACTGCTCTTAACCACTACACCACACTGGCTCTCAACAGGAACAACATTTTCTAGCAGGTCCCACCCATTTATTTTAAGTCTAGATGTGCCTCGGACAGCCAGGCTGATGACAACAAGGTGCACACATTGTCTCTGCAATGTTAGTTTCCTACCCAAAAGACCCTGACCCTCTCCTGACCGTCTTTTCCATTACCTGGGCATGAAGCAACATGCCGTTGACACATGAATGGCACATTTTAAATGGATTTATACTGGACCATCTAGTCACCACTCTATCAGTTGTTCATTGATGTTTCCCCGGTGCTTCTGCAGCTCAGTTGGTTAGAGCGTGATGCTGATAACACCAAGGTCCCAGGTTTGATTCCTGTATGGAGCAGCTGCATATTCCTGGGGTTTGGATTAGATGGTGCCCAGGGTCCCTTCCAACTCTGCAATTCTATTATTATTGCACCCAAACTTTAACTTTGCTCATTCCATCGTCCATGCTCCTGCCATCCTCGCAGCAGTAAGTCAAACTGCAATGCCAGGCCACCAAACTTCCATTTTCACACTTTAAAAAACTTTATGTTTGGGTTGTAACTGGTGTGTTAAACCATCCTTGTTTGCGGGGGCAGGGGGCAGCGGCAGACCACAAGAATGCCAGCATATGGCATCTATAAGAAGTATGTGGCAGAGGCACAAGAGTGCAAGCTTCTCTCCCCACACCTTTCCATGTTATTAGTGCTACATTGCCATGCAACCATATCACCATTTGATTTTGACACTTCTAAAAGTTTTAACGCTCAGTCTGCTATTCCAGTGCTAAACCGTAGCTCCTTCCAACACCCCGACAGGAACGCTGCTATACAGCATTGACAAAAAGTTTGTGAGAGTGGATGTGTCACAAAGAAAGGCATTTGATTTGGAACATTGCCAGGGTACCCTAGTGCTGTAGTGCAACAAAAGCAAAATAATAGTAACAATCAGAACATCTGAGGTACATATAACCACCTGGTACCTCAAGTCAAGAGCACAAATAATCATGAATGCACAATAAAAAGGACATCGGGCGGGGGGGGGGCGTTCCTTGTTATTCTTCTCTCTCCCAGGTGGATGGTTTTGATTGCTTTCTCCTATAATCCCAGCTTCTCCTTAGGTGACAAAATTGGTAGCTGACGTATATTTGGGAAAAGATGCTCTCCTACCCAAATCCCATATAACAGCTGTCTCTTTAGGCAAGAACTCCAAAAACCTCTGGAAGTTCAGCAAGGCATGATAACACCCCGTACCACACCCATGTAATTCAGCATGCCGCTTCCCCTCTGGAGACTTATGGCTTTTAAAAAAAAACACATATTCCTTACTCCCAAAGAAATTCCAGAAGGATGTATACAACTTAGCAACTTCTAACAGTTACAGTCGGAGATTATACAGGACTCTCACATACCCACACACGCCAGCACCTGGTGAAGAAGACCTCTTTATTTCAGCTGGCATTTCAAGTAAACACCCCCCACCCCAACATACACACCAAGTTTATAGTTAATTTTATCTAGTTATATTTTCATAAAATTTATAAACCGCTTGATTGCAAGAAACCTCAATGCGGTTTACAAAAAGATTAGAGAAAAAGACAATTTTGTCTCTGTTCTGTTGCCTTCTTGCACACTAGTTAGAGACTATGGGTTGCCACATGTCCTCTTTATCCAGGACAGGTCCTCATTTCATGAGAGTCATCATAGAGATCCATAGTTAAAAGTAGAAGTCTGCAAATGTGTCCTTGTTTTTGGTCTCTAACATACGGCAACCCTACAAGTAGTATATAAATGAAATAATATTAACAATAATAATACTGTGCTTTCATCTGGATAGCCACATACTATTGTAAATGGGTCACTGAGAGATCACAAAAAGGGTAGTAGACATCAGAGTTTGTTTGTTTTTTAATAACTGGATTTCCCATAGAAATGGTAAATCTTGATTAAATGGGGGCAGGGAGGGGGGGAATATGGGTTGCCATTTGATGATGACAACATTGTGTGGGCACTGCAGAAACATGAATGCATGAGGAGTACTGATCCATTATACAGCCAGGAAGAAGCAACACCTGTTTCCGTTTATAGTCTAGAAATGTCCTGAATCCATCTCAGCTGGGAAATGAAAAGTGAATTCCAGTTTCAGGTTCCTTGACTCTTTGCCACCCCAGCAAACCCACCATCAGCTGGTCCTCGCAGAATTAATTCTTCCCAGATCTTTCACTTACCTTTGAGAAATAGAAAGCACTGATGCAGATCCAAGGAACCAGTGGAATCAAAGTTGCGCTCAGATCCAAAGGTTGTTGCCGTTGTTGCAATAATCCACACAAGAGAAGTCTCTCTGGAAAAGGCAGCAACGAGTGGCAACTATTTATAATCTTCTGGCGACTGAAACCTGGGCAGGCCCCAACTTATTTTCTCCCTAGATGGTCAGACCTGGATCTAACCAGTTTTTTTTTTAATCACACCAGTCACATGACCCATCTTCCCATGATGGGCAAGTCCAACAGCTCTGTACCGTTCTAAAGGAAAATATTGCCCATAGAGGGAAATGACAAATGAGTGATTAGAAGAAAACTGTTTCTGTGAGGAAGTAGGCTTAAGGGCGGCAGTTGTACATGAAGCAAGCTTGCAACATGCTCAAACAAAACAATGCTAGAGAGATAGTGGTGCTGCATTGTTGCAACAAAAACAATAAAAGGGTCTCTCCAGGTGGTTGTTTATTGTGCATGAAGCATGCACTATACAGTCCACGCGACATCAGCAGCAATGCACATATGTTATAGAAAGGAAGCCTGTACAAACTCATATATAAAATCCGTATTAAAAAATCTGTACCTGTCGCCTTGTGGGACATCTTCGGGAGAAGAAATGGCTAAGGAGTAAACCCTATACAAATCCAGAGTGGAGTCCCTAAGACGGTTGGGTGGTGTATTGCACACCTCCTTCTGGCAACTCCTGCAACCAAGCTGGTGCCAAATGTATCGCTGTTTTCCTTTGGACCACATCAGTGGGGCCGAGAGGGGGGTCTTGTCGTCTGGGCAGCCAGGACCTCCTTACACACTGCCCAGGCTTGTGCCCTGGAGAGGTCACTTCAGTGTTGCTAACTAACACCACAAAAACTATGTGGGAGGCAGCAGGTGCTGTGATTCTCAACCCCTGCAGGTGCACTCCATAGTCTCTTGAGACAGGTGGATACCAACAACAATATATATGTCTCAATTCAGAGTCCTCAAAATAAATCATTTTTAAAAAGTGCTCTCATTATCCACCCACCCATTTCCAAATTAATTTGGACAGAGCTTGGCCAGCACTACATGCATCACCTTCAGAGTCTATGGACAAATGTTTATCTATGGCGGGTCACTGCAGTTTGTGCCCTCTGTGCAGCTCAGCTTCAGGTGTGCCCGGTTGGTGTGTATCCCATGTAAAGGTATACTTGCTGAACTAAGAGAGTGGATGCACCCAGGATGTCAGGGAAGACCTCTATGGAAATATCTCACAGGGGAAGAATGACATATAAAAACCAAGAAAAGTTAATACACTGCTACAGTGCTCCATGAGAAGTGGGTGGCGCTGTGGTCTAAACCACTGAGCCTCTTGGGCTTGCCAATCAGAAGGTTGGCGGTTTGAATCTCCATGACAGAGTGAGCTCCCATTGGTCTGTCCCAACTCCTGCCAACCTAGCAGTTCGAAAGCATGCCAGTGCAAGTAGATAATCAGGTACCACTGTGGTGGGAAGGTAAACAGTGTTTCCATGTGCTCTGGTTTCTGTCATGGTGTCCTGTTGTGCCAGAAGTGGTTTAGTCATGCTGGCCACATGACCCGGAAAGCTGTCTCTGGACAAATGCCTGCTCCCTCGGCCTGAAATGAGATGAGCGCTGCAACCCCATAGTTGCCTTTGGTAGGACTTAACCATTGCTCCTGCCCACCTAGCAGTTCGAAAGCACGTCAAAGTGCAAGTAGATAAATAGGTACCGCTCCGGCGGGAAGGTAAACAGCGTTTCCATGCGCTGCTCTGGTTCACCAGAAAGCGGCTTAGTCATGCTGGCCACATGACCCAGCTGTACGCCGGCTCCCTCGGCCTATAGAGCGAGATGAGCGCCACAACCCCAGTCATCCGCAACTGGACCTAATGGTCAGGGGTACTTTTACCTTTACCTGTCCAGGGGTCCTTTACCCTTACCCTTTTAAGTGCCCCATATTTCAGCTCCAGATTAATGTATCATTATATGGGTCAACCATTCTCGACTGACTTACGAAAGTCAGGTGGTTCCACCAAGAACGACAAAATTCCCTTTATAGTTATATACAGTGCGCACACACACGCGCACACACACAAAACTCACCACACTGAAACAGCTTTAGTGTATAAATCACATTGTGATTTTCAGGGGGTTGAGGAAGAGGAAGGTTTGTTTTTGGCATCACTGGGGAAATGTTGCAAGTCACTCTTGTGTTCCAGCTATGTCACGTCAGCCACACAACTCTCTGTTTGGATCAGCTGTCTTGAGAGCAAGTCTGTTGTGGTGTTTCCCCTTTCACATTCCAGGCACTTCATAAAGTGTTAGAACTCCTACAGAGTTCACACCCGTGCTAACAAGCGAACTACCACATGCTGATGTATCATCAACAGCAGCTGGCCTAGTGCCACTTATAAAACTATCATAACAGCTGTCAAACACTGAAGAGCTCAGAGCGCTATTAATTTTTTAATTATTGCATTAATAAATTATTATTGCAGATTGAGTGCCTGAATGCTACAGCAAGAATTTTAAAGTGATAGCAGGGTGGGGATGGCGTGGGGCAATATTTGTACTCCAAGATATTTTGCTGCCTGAGACAGAGCAGCATATGTTGCCCCCCACCCCATAGGTCAGTGTGTATAGTACCCAAGGCTGGCCACATTTTGTGAGGACCTAAGGCAGAAAAACCCACAAGCTTCTCTTCTCCTCCAAGACACAAAAATGGTAATTGTAATAAATTAACTACCGGTAATAATTTGCGAAGCCATTTGTGAAATCGGCTGCCTCACTCCACCTAATGGGAGAACCAGCCTGCCCCACTTCAGGCAGCAAAAAGTTTTTGACCATTAATGCCAGTTGCCAAAGCAAGATTTTAGCAAAGCAAACCTGCACACACACCAAAAAGGGCATAAAATAACCAGTGCTATTTCTCTTGAAAAAGAGGTGCTGGAACTCACCATGAACACCTCCCTCATTCTCTTAGAATGGCAATGGTGCCCACCTGAGAGGTGCAAGAACCGTCCAAGTTCCAGCTGAAAAAAAGCCCTGAAAATAACTATGATGGCGCATTCTTAGAACTACGACTAGTTTCATTCTCTCTTTTTTAAAACAAGTTTTCCAAATTATTGCAAATCAAACCAAATTACTTTAAGTTTCTTAAAATCAGGTTTCCTGCTCCTGTTGCAAACATATGTCGATCATTTCCTCCCGTAGCTGCATCATCTCTTATTTAATGTCCAATTGATCCTTCACTTGTCGTTAGTCCATTCTTGCAGCTGACCACATTCCTTTCCTGCTTACAAACAGTGCCTCTGTTACTTCTTATAAATATAAAATCCATTTCATGTGTGTAGTCCTTCATATACCTTCATATTGTTTCAGACCTGGTGTGCTGGGAGAATTAATTACGATCTTCCCTTGTTCAGTTCTTTGCAGCGTTTATCTAGATGGGACAAAGTCACATTCCATTCCTTCCGCTGTTTACCAACTAGCGTACGTTTGTAAGCTGAGGTGTTTGTAACTCGAGGTACCACTGTAGCTTCAAAGAGCCAATCTCAATCCTTTTGACAGCTGACTTATTGCAGCACATTGTCATGTCGGTCCAGGAGCGCCTCTTTATTAACGCCAATATTCCAGACTAAGGAGGAACCAACCACACATCATGCCAGAGACAGAGACTCATCCACGACTAGTTTCATTCTCATGTTTTATCCTGGACTTGCACTTCTCTACAAAAATTGTCACAGCATCCACAGAGAGGGCATGTATGCACTACAGACCTTTCTTTGGGTCTTTCTAGACCATGAATGACACACGTATGGTCCTCTAAATGTTGCTGGGCTCCAACTCTCATCATTCCTGACCAGTAACTATATTGGCTGTGGCTAATTGGAGTTGGGGTCTAGTAGGGTAAAGAGCCTTGCTCAGGGAAAATCCTTTTTTGAAAAAAGGACAGGGCATGGACTCAAACAGTGGAAGAGTCACTACAGTGAGAAATCATTAAATAAACAATAGGTGGCGATTTCAAACTGCCATGGGTGGGTAGGAGTGGAATTAGTGCATGGTGTTCAGTAGGTTTGCTGGGCAGATATTACCTGGATGTATTTGTGATATTGATAAATTCTAGTCTAGGTAAGACGAGTACTGCCTCCACTTCCCTGAAGAAGTTGGGCCATCCCTATCTTTCAACATATTTCTCCATCTGATAATTCAAACACTCCTATATTAGCAGTACACCTTGCATCACAAGTGAGAATTATTATTGAGCAACCGAACTGCTGCCTAAAGAGAGTGGGTGTGTCCTTGTTCTCCTCCCACTCCAAATTTGTCAGCTTTAAAAAATAAATCTTGCAAGTTGCGTAAGAATTGACCATCCAGCAGCCACAATCATGCCTCCCTTGTATCAGCATAACTTGCAGTTTCCATGTTCTTTCCCAGCGTGACTCTTGCAATCTCGTTAGCAAATGTACAGGTTTACATGACTGTGGAAAATACGGTCAGGCAACTTTAACTCTTTGAACCACGATGACTGAGCAAGTGAGTCGCCTCAGTCTCTACTTCTGTACTCTATTGCTTTTTGAAACATAACATTCTTGCACACACTTGGAAGCTTGGCACACTGAAGAGGAAACATTTGCTCCTCTTTAATATAGGTACAATTTTGACCCTTATTACACAATATCTGCAGATTTCCAGATGTTTAACAATTAGTCACAATCTCAGGTTCCCCATCTGTTAAATGAGGCAAATGTTTTATAGCATGTTTTTTAAACATTTAGGCTTGTTTTCAACTAGTTTTTCTTCAGAGTAGATGCAATGAAATTAATGAACCTAAGTCAATAATGATAATTAATTGAAATGAGTCTACTCTGAGGAAACAAGAGCTGATGACAACCCTTAGTTCAGGCTTCCTCAACCTCGGCCCTCCAGATGTTTTTGGCCTACAACTCCCATGATCCCTAGCTATCAGGACCAGTGGTCAGCGATTATGGGAATTGTAGTCTCAAAACATCTGGAGTGCTGATGTTGAGGAAGCCTGCCTTAGTTCCTTAACAAATGCTACATATGTCCACAGGACCATAGCTCAATGGCCAAGCATGTTTTGCATGCATAAGGTACCAAGCAGGATTAGAAATGACCCTCGTCTACAAATCCTTGAAAGTCATTGCCTGACAATATAGGCAATACCAAGCTAGGACTAATGATCTGACTCAGTCTAAGGGAGCTGAGAACAGGCAGGGGAGGCTCTGTCAGCTTCTAACAGCAACACTCAGCGGTGTTCCCTTCCTCTCAACCCTACTATACATGTCTACAATTTTTGCACTCAACTTTTAACCTAGGTAACTGTCTTGCCAAAGGCAAGGTGGTTCTTTTAAAATGAGATTCAGAAGCAATACAAAACACACAAGTGGGTGAGATTAAAGATTTTATTCTAAAACAGCAAGCAATGTATACATACCAAGCAAGCACTTCAATCTGCCACTTGGAAGCCCTCAAGAAGCGGCGAACAGACTCCCCCAGATAGCCTCAGTTTGCATGGCCCTGTGGCCCATCAGTCTGTGCATGAGCTTCAAAGAAACTCTGCCCAAACTTTCTCAAAACAATGTCCAACATCAAAGAAGGTACCCAGCATTATCATCCACAACTGATGAGGCAGCTGTATATGGGGGGGGGGCTTCATCTCCTCCCAACGTTCTCAAGACATCTAAGACTGTTCTCACACCATCAAAAAACTTAACGAGAGCAAGGGAGGGGGAAGGAACAGAGGCAGGAAGGGCTCCATGTCAGATCACTAACTCATCAACATGTTTTGTCTTCCAGATGCATTTCCCATACAGTAACTAAATGTAAACATTGAGGCCTCAGTTCCTAAACATTCCTGCAACAGGAAGTACCACAAGTGTTAGGACATCTGTTGTCAGAATGGTTGCTTCTCTAAATCCTCCACTTTCTAATGCAAAGTGTATTAATCTTTGATATAAGAGAAGTCCTACCTAAAAGAAACAGGATAGAGGCAATAATCATATTGAAATAACTATTTGATAGCATATGCCCACCCTTAAGAGCCAATTAAAAAAAACACAAAAACCAGGGCATCTTTTGAAAAACAATGCTCATGTGGACTCACCACCACTATTTTTAAAATTTAGTTCAAAGCCAATAACCTAAGAGTTTAACTATATGCGTAGCTGCCACTTAAACTGTAACCCCTGGTAATGTTCACTATTTTCCCCATCCCTGCTCAGAATCACTGCCTGCCACTTGTAAGTCATGGGGAAACAGTTATGTCACATGATCACATCACACATTTATTTACTAGAAAGTCAGCAGGCAGACACACACAGTTAGGTCCTTGTCTCTGAAATTTTGCCTTCACAGAAAACACATTTTTCCTTTTGTATCCCAGGAGAACTTATTCCCTTCTAAAAATCAACAGGCTAAGAATTAGTGAAAAGGTCTGCTTTATTTCCAGGATCAAAATATTACAGTAGGAAGGGCATTTACACATATTTATAAAAATGCAGCAATTGTATATATATATATTTATATATATATGTATATCAGAGGTTGCCTTGAATTTGGTCCTTCCCATCACAGCAAGCTGAAATCTTCTCTTCTCCCCACCTATCTTAGAATTCTCATAATTACAAAGGAAATGGCTTCTACTGAAAATGTAGCAGATCAGTTTTACATAGCTTAAGCTATAAAGTTTTAAGATCGCAACCCAACGTTAAAAAGTCAACCAAATGTCTTGAAGGGTACCATAACATTGATTATAACAGTATCCAAACCATATGCTCCCAGCTTAAATAGTTTGTAATTGAACACCTCAAACCCCCCCCCCCCTATAACCTGTCATTCTATTTTTAATTTCAGAAATCTTTTTGGAATTTGTAGCGCTATTACAGTTAACGTGGTACATCTATATACATTTTGGAACATTTCCAGGTGCTATGCTTGCCACTAAAAACTAGCTGCATAATCCTTGCTTACCTGTGTTGCATCAAAGACCTCTTTCTAAAATTCAGGTTTCAGGAATGATTTGATAGTGTTGCAGTGGGGGGGGAGAGAAAAGGGTATCAAAAGCCTCCTACACAGACCTTTGCTTCTTCGTCATAAGCTTCCATAGCAAAGCAAATCCACCAAAGGAACTGAATACGAACCTAGGGCCCTGAAATGAACTAAAGCACAGTCTTGCTAACATTGCAACATTGGAAAAGCTATTCAGGTTAACACAGCGAGGATTATCTTGTTAATAAATCTGAGGGAACCTGGAGGTAATCAAAAACTAGGTTCAAATGCACAGCACATCTTAAACAATTTGAGTCCAAATATCTTCTTGAAAAGTACATGCTGAAATACAAGGCCTGTAAGAGCACAATATTAAGAACAGTACGGTTTAAAGTTTCAAATTGGTACGCCTTTTTATTTATATGCTGCTTTTCTGCTCTCAAGGCACTTTTTACAGGAACACTGGTGTCAAGACCTTCTCATCCCAATACATTGCATATCTTAGAACAATTCTGTAACACATGCCTATTAAGCTGCTGAACTGCTTTAAGGATACAGAAAAACATAGGAAAGATTAAAAACCAATTCATCTAAAATACCTAGTACTTAGAAAAGGCATTTTAAACCATCAATAAGTTGCCTAAATGGTGCCTCAGAAACTCAATCTCTCCACCCCCATGCCCCATTCTCAGTCTCTCTTTAGAGATTGATATGTGGAATAAGCACAGCGAGAGTTTGCACAAATTGTCTGCTCCCTAGATCTTACAATCCATTCAGTAGGATTAATCATTCAGAAACCATGCAAGTCAATTGTGTACTTTGAAAGATGCTGCATAAGAAGTAAACTGCCAAAAGATGCCTATCTTAATGACTAACAATGACTAAAACCAAAAGGACGCTTACCTAACACATTTCAAAGCATTTTGTAAAAGCCATCTAAAAACAGTGGATTGTAACCAATGGCTTAGCAGACAGTGCTTCTGCTAGCTCAAGTCTGGCTACCCAGTTTTCATCAATTCCTTTACATACTGCAGGCCCCATTCTGTTCTGGAGGGTTCCCCAACCCCATAAGCACCATCTGGGGAGACTTAGAAGGGTAGGGGTCATCAGTGAAAATCAGGTGCCCCAACTTCCACAAGTGGAAGCACTTCTGCTAAAGCAAAGCCACCACTGGATACAAACCAGCTTTAAATTAAATATTCTGAGGAAAGGGCCAACCTACTTGCACTGCTTATGAAAAGAGACTGTGGAAAATGCACATAAGGCTCCTTATGCTTGGTGTACTTAGAATGAATACAACAGTTATGGTCATTAAGCAGTGAAAGGCTTGCACTAACCAATGCCTAAAAAGTTTAGTTGGGGAATAAATAAGTTGGTGTGGTCTATGGGACCGGGGGGGGGGGTTGATGAGAAAGTAATACTATTACAACTTGGGAGAATTGTATCCAACCAAGTCATACTCAGAGTAGAATCATTGAAATCAATGAACCTAAGTTAGTCATGTCTATTAATGTCAATGGTTCTACTCTAACATTGGATACAATACAACATTGGACCTATTATGAGTATGACACCCAAAGACTCTTAAAAACACATTGACAGTTAAAAATTAGGCTTCAAAATACATATCTGGCACTTGCTATTCCTCAGAGCTAAAGCGATCTAACCAAAGCAGTAGAGTGCAAACAGCATCTTTTCCTCAGAGTAACATGCACCTTACAAATATATGGGGTGAGTGTGTGAGTCTCAGTTTCACAAACTAGTAACTAACCAGGCAATTATTTGACATTACACTTTTAGTTTCAACAGGTAATGTTGCCTTTCATCCGTCGCTAAGATCAGTAACTATGCAAACCAAATGTATGCTGGCACTGGTTGTTGTTTTTAAAGAAGTTTCGGGGCTTTGTCAAAAGCTAGATTTCTTAACCAGCACTCAAGTATGACTCTGTTAACGTACTTTATTTGTGAATTTACACACTGCCAACAGTGTGGTTCTTTAATTATGGCCTTTATGGTCAAATATCTACCAACACCTTAGAGAAGCAAGGGGTTAATTTTTCCACTGTACAATGTAGTACAGTATAAGCAATTTTAATCCGCAAGAATGGTCCTTGTGGGACCTTATACATGTGGCTCTATCAAGTGTGGCAACAATATAACCATCTTTTGAACTGGGGCTCAATTACAGCAAGTTTTACCAGGCCGAGGAAGCCACACCATACCTACCGTAATTAAATGGACAATTACAACAAATAGTGGCAAGTAGCTGTCTGAACAACCTGAGTTTCAAGAACACCAATATTACTGCTTGAAACTATCTTATTTTATGTTGTTAGTGTCTTAATTTAACTAAGCATTTTTAAATTAACAGAAGAGCACAAGAGAAAGGCTTTCCTTAGAGCAGAGTACCTGCACAAATACAAATACACTGAAGCCCAGTGTTGACAGAATTCCAGAATGGTACAGTTAATGAAAACAGCTTTTGAGTTATGACAGAAGAGGTTTAATAAGTTTTACATTCATGGTCAGTACCTTGCCATATTCCACTGATGGTAAAATCCTGACGGAAGATGAGAATCAATCCCTCATTCCCCCAGTCTTAACTGTGACAAGGAAAGACGAAGCCCTGAAGCACAGAGGGTTAGGAGCACAACGGTTAGATTATACTAGACTTACTGACTATATCACCTTCTTTTAAAGCAACTCATCCCATCTGCAACAAAAGGAACACATACAAATAAACTCAAACGTATGTTCTAAGGTGGTTCATTTTGCGCCTTCCTGGGAACTGTGCTTGTGATGACTCCCAAAGGGCGACAATGGGCAATGGATCTTCAGCTGTTTCCATTTTTTTTTCTCCACATGTGGGCAATACTTTTGACACAAGTATCTGGGCATGCGCTAACTGTGTTGAAAGCCTGTGTGCATGCCGACCTGTGGCAAGTCACTAGTGTGCACTTGCCACCGCATGCAGTATTCGGCTTTCAGCATATGTTGGTACCCAGAAAAAAAAACTTGTTTGCCATTGCATGCTGGAAACCAAATCTTGCATATGAGAGTGGGAACAAAAAGCTTTATCAATGCAGCTAGCACATGCTGACATGGTTGTCTAAAGAAACCCACAATGTTTGGTCATGTGACCAGTTGAAAAATAAAATATATTAAAGAAAATAGATTTTTTTTCTGAGGGGAATGAGAAACTTTTCTTATTCTGGCTGTTCAGTACCCTCAACATGCTTTGTATACAGACAACACTTCTGACTTTGATACAGCAAACATGCCTTCCTCCAGCATCAAAGCCAAGCAAACCTATCCTGCTGTTTCCACATGGTTCATTTGCTAAGAGTAGCATGAAAGGAGGGAGAGAAAAGAGAATCCAGCAAACTGCTGTCTGATTTCAGCTCTGTAATCCCATGGAGCCAACTGCACACTGGTGAGTTAATATTGTAGGCAAAGATAACATGGGTGGGCAAGGCTGGGAGTACTAATTCCTTTCCTGCACGAAGACAGTCTCTTGAGGACAAAGACCAGCCTCCTGTAATGTGATGTCATAGTCCAGATGGGAAAGTTTCCTTCGAGGAAAGTTGGTGAGGAGTTCAAAACGTTCATTGGGGTATCCTTTCGACTGTACATGTTTGATGAGAGCCTAGAGAGAAAGCAGAGACCAGATGCATCACCAAAACACAACAGGGTGGTATCCAATACAGTTCTTTTAGCACAAGGACTTCTGGCGGTGCAACAGAACTTACCCTCCCTCCTAAATCTGTTCTGGGGTTTCCCAACCCTAGAACTCTCGCCCAACCCTCCAGAGCAGATTTGGGGAAGGTGCAAGGAGATGAGAGAGACAGGAAGTTCCACTGCGCAAATGGAAATATTGCACTACTTATTACTGAAAGCTACTGCAGCAAAAGGGCAGCAATCCCTGCTGTAGGTCTTTAACCTACAATCTGATGGCATTGCTGTTATCACGACATATACTGTGTTGTGAATGCCTAAGTTAGCAAAAGGTAGTATGAAGGACCATTAACCTTCCTCAACAGACAGCCCAACTTGTCTGGAGCAGGACATTTGGACAGTAGAAAAATCTAGACAAGAATTTGGGATACAGTCTTGGATACAGACCTGACAGAGGACTAGGCTGTTAAGAGGTGGTTAGAAGTCACACATGAAAGGGGAAAGCATATGTTGTACTATAAGAAGTGTAAGTGGGGGAAAAACCAGGTAAACAAAAGCATGTCTTAAATGCACACAGAGACTGGAAAGGACATTAAGACCAAAAAAGCAGTGATTCTACAAATCACTTCTATTTACCAGAAGCTTAGCTTGTTCGGGCAGTGAAATTTGTTCCCTCTTCCCATCTGGATACCTTAGCATTAGCTGTGCCTTTGGTCCTAATAGGAAAATCACAAATAAAACAGAATACATTAACAAGCTTTAGCAATCTGTGTGCTAATATTTTAGTACAAATCAATGTGGAAATGTACACATTTCAAAAAGTTTTGAGTTCATGTGAGGGCTCACAGCTTAGTGGTAAGCTACATACTTTGCATGGAGAAGGTCCCAGGTTCAATCCCCAGTGAAGATACACTTAACAGGGTTGGGAAAGACCTTTGGCTGAAACTCAAGAGCCACTGCCAGCCAGAGTGGAAAGTACTGGGCAATATGGACCAATGGTCTCACTCACTATAAAGCAGCTTCATATTTTCATAACTATTCCTTCACCACCAGAATAAAAGCCCCATAATGGATTTAGCAGACTGAATATTAAACATTAGATTTTTTAATGGCAGGAAACATTTAACCACCACACTTACCGTTCACATTAAGTTCCTTCACTGCTGCTTCTGGGTTAGCCCCAATCTCCTCTATTACCCCAGAATCCATGCAAGATAGTCCTCGGTGGTTTGTTACCACCTCTGGTTCAGTCCTTGCTGTGGGCTCAGGTTGGGGCCTTCTGCCTTCCTCTTTCCTACAGCCCAAATCCTTATGTGGAGATTTCCTAGACTTGGCAGGATTCTCTGGCTCATCATCATCAGAACCACAAACAGAAATAAATTCCTCACTTCCAGAGAAAAGCTCCGATTCAGACTCTTCATCTGATCTGCTTTCCTGCTTGACCTGGTCAGAGTCAAAATGTGTCTCCTGTAAAGATGCTCTGATGGCAGCTTCCAACTGGCTATCTTCACTCGCATCAATGAGACTCTCCTAGTTAATATGACCATAAAGCAAAAAGGGAGGCATTATATTACACTGAGAAGTAGGGCAGAGACAACAGAAAAGTATTCCTCCTTTTTATGAATACTTTTGCTTACAAAGCAAAGTATTACCTTTTTTGGGGTGTTAATGTGGAGCATGTCACCCCCCCCCCAATCAATATTATGACCTGCCCTTCAACAGCAAATCCCATTAGGATATCAAACATTTCCCAAGAAGAAACTGGGACCACCCCCTTAATTACGCCACCACCGCTTGCCCACTCACCCCCATCACCCGCTGTGGACACTTGCCTGGTTGCAACCCTTACCAGCTGCCGCCGCTTGCCCACCTAACTACCCTCCCACACCATCCCACTGCTGTTCACTTGCATGCCGTCTTACTGGCTTGTGTGTATGAGTGCCTGCCACCATGTACCGCCTCTCATCTGTGTGCCACTGTTGGCTGTGTGCCGCCACACAGGCATGAGGAGGGCTGCAGGGATGTACTTCTGGAAGTGGCACTGGTCCTTCTCGTGTGTGTCTGTCTTTTGGTTCTGTGCTCTTTTCTGTGCTACTGGCTGAAATCCAGGGACATCCCGGGATGGAATCATAAGCCAGGGCTGCTTACATAATTCTGGGATGTCCCGGTAAAAATGGGGGAGTTGGAAGGTCTCAACAACGATTACAATTATTATACTCACAGAACGTGAACGCTTCTGGGGAGGGCTAGTGGAATGTCCATCCAGTTGTCCATGCTCACCTAGGAACCCAGTCACTTGGTCCAAAAAAGAAGTTACATCTAGCTGGTGCCACTCAACTAGCTTCTGTCCTATTTAAAATAGTAATAAACCATACTTCAATAATTGGAGTTTCAAAATATCACCAAAGTAGCGGACAGAATGGAACAAAATAGAAACACTGACTTTATAGAATTTACATTTGCACTGCAATATGCTGGAGATTTTAACCCATGTGTTATTTTAAGAGGACTCCCAACATACTTGCAAAATGATTCTGCAAAGGGAACAGCAGGATCAATTCCAGTGGCTGGGAAGTAATAAATGCTAATCTTTCTCTTAACCCCAGATATCAAATAGCCAACTGTACCTAATAGACTTAAAGCAACATGGGCAAAGCAACAGTTAACACTGACCCAGCTACATCATACTCTGGTCCTGCATTCTAAAAGCAGTCAGATGCCTATGGGAAGATCATGAGAAAGATGAGAAAGCAAAATCCCTCCCTTATTTGAGCTAAATGGAGATGTACCTTGATACATAGTAATATTAATTACAAAGTAATCAGCTCCAAGTTTACAATCATTTCTAAAGGAAAGTGTTTAGGTATTATTTATAAAATACCCATAGCTGCAATAGAATCAAGTGCTTCATCTCTTACCTGTCCTAGGGTCCAGGATAGACACATAAGGGAAGTCTGCTAGTTTATAGAACTGTATGTATCGTTGTCCTTCCTCACTGTCATGGTACACCTATGGAACAGCCAAGATTTCCTTTTAAATGCTTGAAGGAGCGACTTCATCATTTCACAATATAGCCCAACTTGGAGTTACAACATAGCTAAAATAAAATTAAATGTAACCCAGATATTGGCTCTGTTACTAAGCTCTTCGTCACTGAGGAAAGCAGCCTTCCCACCTGCCAGAAAATGAAGTGCTCTCTGATAAGGTTTTTCACAGCCTCGTTGCTCCAAACGTCACGGTTGAGACACTGACAGGCAAAATCTTGCACATTCTGTATGTTAATCATGAGCCACTTGTTCTGCATCTGACCACACTCCTTGGCCTGAAGACAGGAAACAACAATAAGAACATTAGCCAAAAATGAAGGTCTAGCAATAAACAATGCCAGCAATGACGCCTTCTACTTATTGTGCCAAGCTTCACTATAACCTCTTCACACTGGAAGTACAATCAGGACTCAAAAAGGTAATCTGCAAACCAGCCTGACAAGCGGTGTACAGAGTTAGATAATTCTGCAGGTCAACTTGTCTTAGTAAAGATCACATGGTGATTATCCCAAACTGCTCAATGTCAACATGTCAAGCATAAGAAAGTTTAGGGAGAAAGCATTGGGGGGGGGGGGTTGAGGTGGGGAAATTCAAACCCAAGAGTGCAACCTGAATAAAACATTATGTAATGAAGAACAGGAAACGACTGCAAGACAGACAAGTCAATTCAAGAGCCAAAATTGTGGTGGATTGGCATTGTTGATAACTATCAGTTCCTTGTTCCACTATTCATTCCCTCTGGTTTTCTGTTTGTATATGCTATATTTTTTATATTATTGGAGCACCAAGAGCCACTTTCTGATGGTAATTCAGACTGAAAGTGGGGGAGGTGGTAGGGTTTGAAGTTGCAGGAAGAGATCTTACTGGTTTGAGTCACAAAGCTGGCATTGCCTGATTGGTTGGTTGCAAGTTAATGTAGGAGTTTGATCAAGAATGTAATTCTGATCGCTGAATTGCCATACCTGTTGAAAAAAAGAGTGCTATATCAAAATTTGGAATGCTCATATTTCCTGAATAAATAGGGGGGAAATGGTTGGGCTTCCTTAAAAGAGATTTTATTCATGGGTTTGCACCAACTGAATTCTTCACAAAAAGGAAACAATTCCTGATAATTTTGCTTTCTGGAAAATAAGATTTCACTTTGTAAAAGTGAAGTATATGATCTATTGAATACTGAGTGATCAACGGGATAAATTGTGGATTGCAGACCCACTGTCAAATCACACTTCATAGCTATGCTTTGCAATACTTTTTATGGGCCAGCAAACAAACAAGTCATTTCTCCCAATCATTGAAAAGGGTGTTACATATGAAAAAGCTCTGGAATTTTAAAAATTACCACATTTTAAAATGAACGTTTGGTACTAGATGCTCAAAAAATAAGTGTATATTAAATAATATTTTATTTGTATTTAAATCATTTGATACACGAACTATTTGACTGAATCGAAAGGCAGTCTGACCCTTATGTTTCCCTCTCCTTATGGTTTTGATTTATGGGCTACTACTAAAATGAGGCTGCATTTTAAATTTTAAATTGTATTTTAACCTGTATTTTAATTAACTGTTTCTTCTTTCTTTTATGTTTTATTGTAATTTTATTGGTGTTAGCTGCCCTGAGCCCAGTTCTGGCCGGGGAGGGCAGGGTATAAATAAAATTTTATTATTATTATTTATTGAATCCAAAGTTGCATAATCCAAAATTCCACTCACACAGCAGGGCTTACCCTTCCTCTTCTTCCCTCAATTTGTCTGAAGGGTCCTCAAGTCTCTGGAGCAGATTTCAGAAAGATACAGGGAGGAGAGTAAAGTCCTTTTGTGTGAGTAGAATTTGTTGCACTTACACACAAACACCACTGAATACAACCCTATGTTTTTAAGATTTTGTTGGCAGACAGTAGGCATTTAAGACTGAAATCTTAAATCTTAAATAGTATTCTTGGAATAGAAATACTGCTTACACCTAAACAGTGAAGTGTGGACTCCTCCTGCCAATTGCTATTAAAATGTATATACAATTTATTGTTATAACACAGCAATTTTCAAAGCTAGTATATCTTAGAAATTCACATGGTGCAAACTCAAAAATCTCTTTAAATGTGCAATCTTAGTGCTCACATTGTATATAACTAGTGAATTTGCCAATTCATGAATTCAGGGTAATGTATCTTGCTTCTATAACCTGTAGCTGACTGATATATGGTTTATGCTACAATAATAGAAGTAAAACATTTGCTCCAATTTAGGTAAAGTGACTGTATCAAATTTTCAAAGTATTCACAAAAGGACATGGATGTTTGACTTTAATAACTGAATTTAATAATTGAATTTTAATAACTGAATTTCTACTTTTTGCTCTGCACTGCTACATCCTTAGCATATTTCCCGTTTTTTCTCTCTATATAAAGCTACATTTTATATGGGTATGAAACCCCTCAACTCAGAGAGATGGGCATAAATGCAAGAAAAAAATGACTGCATCTCAGCTTGAGCCATAGGTTGCTGATTAAATTCTTAACTATACAGAGAAGGCAAAGGAAAGTTAGAACATACCAAGTTGTTGAAGAAAAAGATGCACTCTTATCAATAACTTCTACAGCACTTTGCAGTGTATAGGATGCTTTAAAACTCTTCTCAAATACTGTATAGCCTCACAACTATCTTATCAGAAAGATTAGTCTGAAGTACTGACTTGGCTCAGAGTTACCCTTTTAGCTTACTACCAAGCAAGGATTTGAAGCTCATTTTCTCATGTGTGAACATGAGAAAGAATAAAAGATACTGGTTTCTTTTTGCTTTAACTGATATACTGCCAACCCTGTCTAGATCTGGAAGAAGATAGAAGGAAAGCAACTCAAAGTAATTAATGTTATAGAATATAAACATTCCTAAAGCTGTAATGGACTAAGGGCCTCCAAGCTCAACAAGACACCGCCACTCATGCACCAGACTACCTCTGCATTCACAGTTGTTTAGACATACTGGTATGTAACTGCATACTGGGTATCAATGGTGATAAAGTGCTGGGAATTTCCATCTGCTTCCTATCTTCCCCATTCCAATACATGGAAAAACCAACTCATGCCAGTGGTCTAGCTGTGTGAGCAGTTTATGTAAAAGAGGAAACTCTTGTGAAAATGTGGCTCCTCTTATGAAGCAAGAAACCTATGAGACTGTTGCCTCTCATGGCAAGTTTCTTCTTCTAATGTTTATCATAAACAAAATAACAAAATGCATTATTTATTATTACATTCCTATCCCACTTCTCCTCCAAAGAGTTAAAGTGGCACATATGGCTCCTCCACGTATTATCCTCAAAACAACCCTAAAAGCTGAGAGCTGGTGACCAGACAAAGATCGCCCAGTGAGCTTCATGCCCCAATGAGGATTTGTTAAAAGTACAGTACTGCTTAGAATCAGTAAAACATTTCACTCTTATTTTGCCTAAAATGATTTTACTCATTAAAAGGCTTAGATTCTAAAGGTGTTTTCAATGCACTACTATGAGGTTCCAGCACATAACGCAGAAAGAATTGATTGGAAAACATGTGTTGATATGAATTAAGAGTCTCCCTGAAGTAGAAACCCACTAGAATTTTACTTTGTAAATCTCTTATCATATTATATAGTAAACCGGGGGGGGGGGGTAGACCCTGCCTAAAGGAACTATAGAGCAAGTAAGAAAACAAAACATTTTAATATAAAAGGCAATGCCAGATCAAAAACTAAAGGAAAATTTATCAGATGCAGGTATATGAAGTTTTATAAGGAATGACTCCATTAAAGACACAGAAGTTAGAGGCAGATTTTTACTCAAGGCAGAAAGAGGTGTCATGACTGAGAGTAAGGAATACTACCACCAATTAGAAGGAACTGGAAGAGGATGACAGAATGTGAACCTTTGAAACCTGCTACACTATTGACCAGGGATGCGGGTGGCGCTGTGGGTTAAACCACAGAGCCTAGGGCTTGTTAATCAGAAGGTTGGCGGTTTGAATCCCCACGACGGGGTGAGTTCCCGTTGCTCGGTCCCAGCTCCTGCCAACCTAGCAGTTTGAAAGCACATCAAAGTGCAAGTACCGCGTTTCTCCTAAAATAAGACACCGTCTTATTTTTCCCCCCTCAACAAAACACAGTATATCAGGGGATGTCTTATTTTAACTGCGTCGCATCGGTACACTGCATAGCCACGCCTCTCCAGGCTGTTTTAATGGGAGGTGCCACGTCACTATGGCTTATTTTCGGGGTATGGCTTATTATCGGGGAGCGGCTTATATTTCGCAAATGCATAAAATCCTGCTATGGCTTATTTTAGGAGAAACACGGTAGATAAATAGGTACCATTCCGGCGGAAGGTAAACAGCGTTTCGGTGCGCTGCTCTGGTTCGCCAGAAGTGGCTTAGTCATGTTGGCCACATGATCTGGAAGATGTACACCAGCTCCCTCGGCCAGTAAAGCGAGATGAGCGCCGCAACCCCAGAGTCATCCGCGATTGGACCTAAAGGTCAGAGGTCCCTTTACCTTTACCTTTACCTTTACCCTGTTGACCTAAGTGCAGCTTATACACAATTTGTGCAGTACTCCTTGTTTCAGGAGCACAAAGCCGGGGCAAAAAGCACAGCAGATCTCGGTAGAAAATTATTTTTGAAAGTGGTTTCAATGATTTGCAGAAATGGAAGGGTTAGAAAAGTGAGTATGTTATTTACACATAAAAATATAGAAGTTGTTTAAATTCTGAAGCTGCAACAGTAATGCTACTTGCAACCAAGGATATGAACATTAGGCATGCATCCTTGACCTATTCTGCATGCCCTACAACTAAAGTTCTTTGATTAACATTCAGTTTGGTTTAGTTCATATTAATGCTATATAAAATAGGGAAGGTGTTTTGTGAGCCCTCTTTAATGGGTGTAAGGTGTGTGGAAAAAAAGTTTTTATGACAACTATTTAATGTTAACCTACTTTGTTCTTTAGCTACAGGTATAAACATACTTACTTGTAAGCAAATTCCACTGAAAACTCAATGATATAAGAAGTTAATTGAAAACAAGACAGATAATTTACCAATCAAGCACACTACTGCCTACTTGTTCACAGCAGTTCTTCAGGATTTCAAGCAAAGATCCTTGCTCACCCGGCCAAACAGAGACCTTTCCCCCAAAATATCAAGGATTCAACCTATGACATTATATACTTAAAGCCTTTTCTACTTTGGACAAAACTCCAAATGTATCAAAACAAGAGGCCGATAGAAGGATCTGACAAGCCTGGCAAAGAGAAAGAGCAACACAGTTTTCCAGTGAATAGAAACAGGATTTTTCCATCCAATGGAACTATGAATTGAGCCAGAGTATTTCCAATCCTATTGGGAAGAGCCATAGCACAGTGGCAGAGCATCTATCTTGCATGCAGAAGGTCACTGTTCAATCCTTGGCATCTCCAGATAGGCCTGGAAATTGTCCCTCACCTGAAACCCTGAAAAATTACTGCCAGTCAGTGTAGGCAATAGTGAGCTAGATGGACTAATGGGCCTAACTCAATATAAGGCATCTACTTATACCCCTAATTAGTTACAAATATACATATTGATCAATTATGGACAACACATCTTAAGAAAAGGGGCGGGGGAGGGAGGATATAGAAGATGGCAGAGGAACACAACCGCATAAGGGTACTTTTTCAAAAATGAATTCAAATTGCTTAAAAGTTGCCTTCTGTGTCCAAGTTATATAAATACAACTCGTTGCCATCATGCTTAAGTGAATTCTTTAACCATCATATTGAATTATCAGATTGCAAATGTACACATACTCACATGCAGCTGGGCCCAAGCTACCACAGAGAAACTATGCCAAAGCTTAGCAAACCTACCGTTTCAAAACTTCCTTTATGCATCAGATCAATTGGAGGCCTGAAGAGATCTGCAAGGGTGGTGAGTTTCTTGTCTATTGCTCCTCCATTCCGCAACTCTTGTTCCTGCCGAACTGCAGAACCCAGAAGAAAAAAAATGGGAGGTAAACAACTTTTTTACTCTAACATGCTAAACTGCTTTTGTCAACTATAAACAAAACATTTGTTAAAAGTGCAGAAAGCTTGTTTTAAAATATGAAATCAGAAAGGGAGAAGAAAAGAACAAGGGGAGAGTAAGAAAGTATAAAAGTCACATCTTAACATACTAACAAAGAGTTGTGGGGAATTTGAAAGCTTGCAGACCATTTTATGACATACTGGGTTGGCCCTTATATGGACTTTTGAATTTTTCCTATGAGCCAACATGACTATCATTACTCTTAGTCTGAAGTATCTTTTTATTATCCTAAAATATTTTTTTCTGCTAGGTACTCTCTCTTGATAGCCCACTATATATTTTTAAACTTAAGTCTCACAGCACAATATTATGCATTTGTACTGAAAAGCATGCCTCACTGGCCTCAATGAGACTTACTCCCAAGTGTCTATATAGAATCACAACTGAAGCATTACTGAAATATAGCTCTTCGTCTACTGGTAAAAATGCACTTTTTATTTTCCTCACTTTTGTGTTAAGAGCAGCATGATTATATTTTAGAAGCTTAACTGAAAATTCTACATAAGGAGAAGTGTTAAGGGTGATTTCTTTCCGAAATAAGTTTATATAATTGCCAACACATATGGACGTGGGATTACATGCACATCACCCCATTTCAACTGATCAAAATAAATATCATTTGCTACCAAGAAGTCCTCTTATGGACTTACCAAAAGATAAGGCTGATTGTAAGACTTTGAGCTGATATTGGGAAATGTGATGTTTTAGGTACCTGGGTCCCATGCTACAGTACTTAGGGCTTTGTATACTAGTACTAACACCTTTAATTGGGCCCAGTAGCTCAGTGGTAGCCAGCACAGTGCTTTCAGGATTGGTGAACACATGGTGCCATCAGGCAGCCCACTGACCAATCTGCAGTCAAATTCTGTACTAGCTGCAATTTCTGGACTGTCTTCAAGGGCAGCCCAACACAAAATGAATGGCAGTAGACCAGACAGAAGATCACTGGGGCATAGAGCAGGCATAGGCAAACTCGGCCCTCCAGATGTTTTGGGACTACAATTCCCATCATCCCTGACCACTGGTTCTGTTAGCTAGGGATGATGGGAGCTGTAGTTCCAAAACATCTGGAGGGCTGAGTTTGCCTATGCCTGGCATAGAGTATCATGGCCATGCTATCCCAGTCCAGGAGGAACAGCCATAGCTGGTGAACAAGACTAAACAAGGCATAAGCAACCCTTGAAACTCCAGTGACAGATTGGAATCCAGAAGTACTCCTAGACTATGGACATGTGCCTAAAGCCAAAATTTTGTATAGTCAAACCTCACAGGGTTCAATGGTGGGGGTATTGCCAAAGTAGTTTCTCCTGGAACTGTGCCCCCTTTCTATTGTTTGGGTTTGATTTTTTTTGTCCTACACATAAAGCTGAATGTGCACAAGTTGCGGGCTTGTTGTTTAAATTGAGAAGGGACAGTAAGCTGTAACATTTAGCCCACTTTGGCAACACTAAAGGTTATTTCCATTTTAAGATGGAATATTTTAATAGATAATCTGGGAGAAACACAAATAGCAAAATCAGTCAGAATAATAAACTACAGAAGACTTGACAGAATCTAGCAATCCAAAGTGAACAGTTACATAGATGTAAATACATTTGCGTGGACAGGCGGAGTCCCCCAACCCCCAGGCGACCCCCGAGCAGAATAATGACACAAGACAATGTGCTATGGGATTAAAATTGGCCACAACTTTATTAAGATTCAGGTGTAGGGAGACCTTGGCTCAGGCATTGGGAGTTTATCCTTCCCAGCCCCCAGCCAGGGATCTGGGAAACTTCAGGGTTATCCAGAATGTGCAGGGATTGGGCTAGCTCTGGAGAACATATGTTCAAGCAGATAGCCCGTCCCCTGTTTAACGTCACTGGTGGGGGAGAGCAATGACAACCTCTAGGCGTATGGTCAAATGCCTCCCCCTAATACCCCTTTAACGGGGAACCCTGGTATCACTGCCGCAGTGGGGGCGTGGAGTCACCGCCCCCCCTCCCCATTTAGGAAGATGACTAAAGGATTCCACCCAAGGCCTGAAACCGCCAAAGTTGTGACGAATTGCTACAGGAAAGGCAAAACCTGCCAGTGCAGGGAAATTCCTTTCCGGCCCTTCAACAACGGCCTTGACATAGCAGCGCCTGCATACCTGTGAAGAAGAGGTTAACCTGCAAAAATAAGCGTTAATTGAGGGAGTGGAGGGTGGGAGAAGCTCTGGAGCCCGACTGCTGCTTCCTGGTAAGCTACACCTTCTATTGTGTGGGCTAGGTAGTCCCTCCCCTTACCTGGCCAATCCCCTGGCAATGCCTCCCCCAGGCGGAGACCCCAGGTATCCCTCCTGGGGGAAGGCG
This sequence comes from Lacerta agilis, assembly GCF_009819535.1. NCBI lineage: Eukaryota > Metazoa > Chordata > Lepidosauria > Squamata > Lacertidae > Lacerta > Lacerta agilis. Next base: position 61,280,721 of record NC_046316.1, on the reverse strand, counting down.
CAACCAGTCCAAACTACCAGGTGTCGCCTAGGAGCTCAAGGGGCTGCGCGCGACCACGCAAACGTCGCCCCCCATTTGATGTGGGGAGCGATCGTGACTATGAAGCCTCATTAAGACATTACCCTGTTAAATCTCATATTAAGCTTAAGTATGTTACCTACCTTGAATATAGCAGAAGTTGGGGTGTAAACCAACCAACCAACCAACCAACCAACCCATCCACCCTGAGTGTCATTTTCCAGACTTCATGTGTTCATAGGCCATTTTATTTACATACTCTAAAGAACTAAACCCACACACCAAGAGATAATGGACACCTTGTTTTACTTAACTTTTCCTGGTTGAAAAGTATGATAAAGCATTTTTGAGGGATAAGGAAAAACATTTTTGATGTTAAAATGAGGGCTGCACCTTTCACAGCTGATCAAGAGTCATGAATATATAAGACAATATTTTTTTTTTAAAAAAAACAATTCTAAGTAGACTAATGTAACAATACACCAAAGACCTGAATTAACAGAATCCCGATAGCTGCAGTGTTGCTCTGAGCAATACACAAAACTGATTGAAGCTTAAATACCTGAACTAGTACATGAGACACCATCAAAAATGTTTAAGTGGTACCACGTCTGCTGAATAAGCGTGAATGAGTTTTAATTGTGTGAGCTACCTGGTACCAAGATGCATGTGCATGAAAAATGGTCTCACGTACATTGATATGTGTGAACTCCCCAACTGTGGTAACAAGAACAAGAAAGGGGATGATGAACATCTATCTGTAGAAGCGATAGAAGACAATTATCATGACTAATTTGAAAATGAACAAGTAAGACCATACATGCCCAGGACAAACTAAATAAGCATTTCACTTAACATGTGAAATTGCGATGTTTCTTGTGAAGTTGCTATATTTGACACTGCCTTGCACAAAGAGCAGTGGGCCAGACTCAACTCTATGGCATGTTATAGGGAACATTCATTTCCCTGGTGGTGTGGATGTGTCATTTGGGGTGGTCTAACGCCATCTGGGGTAGCCTAAGAACTATAGATCGAGGTCACTGCTCATTAATGTGCTTTGCATAAAAATAACTTTTTGCCTCAGAAAATGATGGTGCATTGCAAAGGGGAGTTTCTCAGTGACAGAGATGTGATGCAAACTATCTTGGCTATTTATTCAGTATTTTGTTGAATAAAGAACTGGGAAACAACTTCAATATAGTTAAGACAGTAATAACTGCAAGGTCACCAACACCTGTTTTCCAACTACTAAGGTATAAATCTTCCAAAATATGATTATTAAACTTTATTCAGCACACTTGGCACCAATTTCAGTCCTGGCTTGTGTACACACAGCCTCCAAAGAAGGCCAACATTATTTTATTTCCTCCAAAAGTTTGGAATTAAACCTTTGGCCAGCAATTTCCCTTCTTTTATTTATGCAAACACACCACAACCATTAACACAAGCTTTGATATGACAAAATATTTTTAAAACAGGAATGGTTTTATTTATTTCTAGTAGAAAAATATATGAGGGCTGGGTCTTATTTCACTTTGTATAGGGCTTTTGCATAAGCAACATGAAGCAGCAAGAGCCCATCCAAAAACAATAGAGACCTCCATGGCAATTCTTAGGAGAGTTTAGGGGACAGGCAATTTTGGGAGTGGGGACGTTGTTGCCACTGGCAAAATGAAATGTAGAGTCTGGATTTAATAAACCATGCTGCAAAAGAAAGTCCGCTGCTGCCATTAACTTGGTCTCAAGTCTCAATCTAACTACACCATATCTAACAACTGCAGCCAAAGAGTGAACAACTTGACTGGCTTCCATATGCATTTAACCTTCCTGCCCTGATGCAGGGGGCTCTTTTTACCTAAAAATTACAAACCTCATGTTTGTAATGCATATGTGGCTATGTTATATCCTTAGTGGGATTTTAGGTTATTGTTTTTGTGCCTACATAATGCAAGCCTTATCAATTCCCATATCAGTATGCAGCTCCTGGGTGGGGTACACGATGTGGCCCATAGTACAAGGTCTAAGGGATCCACATCATTAACCTCTATAAAGCCAATAAACAAAGAAAATGGCATGTGAAGACAATGATTCACAGATACCTACTTGTTTCTGTCTGGAAATCCCGAAAACCATCAAATATTGAACGAGCAGGTCTGCGTCTTTTTGGAGCTTATCAAGAACAGAATTTAAAACTCATATTAGTCATAAGAAACCTCTCAATGGAACTGTTTTGTGGTAGAAAAGGCTGAAGCTTCAAGACAGATTTGAACTCATGGTGACCAGGTGATTTGAAAATACCAATAATGCATTATGTTAATTTGTTACACACATGTGCCCATCAGGACATGATGTCCATGTTCCTGGTTAATAGGGTACTTGTAGATGTTAAATTATTTTAAATTTATAGGCTGCTTTTCTGCCTGAAAGCCTTTGAAACACATAAAAACAACCAAAATACAAGAATATGCAACAAAGTATCATAGAAATAATAACACCTGGAACAGCGAGATAGATCAGCAAAATGCCACATAGCAATAAAAACCAGCAGCAAAGACCCAGGCAGTAAAAAAACCTCATCCAAGGCCAGTGGTACAGCAAAATAAAAAATTTCCCCAGCTTGGTGAAAACTCCAACATGAAGCTCTAGGACAGGGATGGGGAACCCTTTTCTATTCAAGAGTTGCATTCTTACGTTGGCAACCTTTCAGGGGCTGCATACCAGTATCGGAGGCAGAGGCAAACTGAATGGAGCAACAGATAGGACTTTTAATATGTACAGTAGACTGTATATCAGCCATGCAAAAGTCAGAGGTTTCTACAAATATTCCTCTTCATCCAAACAAGGAAGAGACAATATCTACTTCAAAAACATATTAAGGCCAAGCAAAAGCACTCAAGGTTGATATGGAGCAGGCCCAGTGAAGACTATGGCTTGTGGAAGGGTTGTAGCCTAGGGAGAATTCCAATGGTTAGATAGAGAGCCATGGAGAGCAGCTCTCAGCCTCCGGGCCTGAGTGTCCTCTTCCCCTGCTGTAGGAAGATTGTGGAACACTATCTGGGTGCTAGCACTAACTGAGTGCTACCCATGTAACCCCCAACTGCACTTCTGATAATGGCAAGATACAGCATATGCTGCCTGACCTGATCTCACTATACTGGGAACAATTCCCAGAAAAAGGTAAAAGCATGATTTTGTCCTATTCCTTTAAGCACATGCTATTTGATAAGGCAATTTCTCAAAGTGGATTGAATCAGGAATTAAGCTATGCTTGAAACATGACACCTTTTGTAGTAGATTATAATGCATAGCATAGCTGGTAAGCAAATGAAAGCATTTGCCACACTCTTTTTGCACCCATAAATTGTGTCAAAAATGGCAGACAACAGCTTTAGGGATAGTGAGATTAGTTCTAATAACAATTCAATCTGCAAAGCAATGTGTGGCCAGTTTTGGGGGGGCCTGTGGACACATTTCCAAACTGGAGTAATGGCCCCAAACACGCGCGCGCGCGCACACACACACACACACACAAAAACCTCATGGAACTGTAACACTGCCTATAATATAATGCTTTTAAAAAATCTAATTTCAGTGGAGTGAGGAAATGCTGTAAATGCATGGGAAGGTTTCTGCTGGCACATGTGCCTGTGGTGCACCATGTGGGTGACCCTTGACCTATGCTGTTTCATAAATTAATTAAAAAAAAATTTTTTTTTTACAATATTGGCTATCCCATTCAAGTGAACAGCATACATTAAACCAGACTGTAAGCATTCAGTGAACGTCTATGTTCTAACTGTTGTACTTCATTTTGCTACTTTAGATGCTTTATAGCAAAGACACATTAAATACACATTTATTGGGGCACCTTAAATACACATTTATTATGACTTAGGCTTTTGCGTAGTAGAACCCATTTGCTGTTATTTGCAGCAGGCTAACATGGCAACTGTTCTAACATGTATTCAATACATTACTGCAGCAAATTTATTTATGGCACTTCACCTTTAAAACTGAGGTGCATATTATGTAATATCTTATGTGATGAATCTTATGTCAAATGCTAGTTACAATCCCCAAGTCATTCTCTGCTGATTTCCTACAGTTGAGTAAACAGCTTCATGTAACTTCAAGGGCTTCTCACCAGATCTTATGTTGTCTTAACTGCAAATATACTTTTCAGTGTGTAACTTATAATTATCACATGGCTTCCAGTCATCAAACTCAACTGGCCTCTAGAAAATGCATTTCTCATTATATCCCAAAGTAGCAGCCTTTCCTTAAAGAGGCAGGCAGCATTTACTGTTAACTATTCCACTATTTTAAGAATACAGCTAATAGGTTCCCCATTAACCTGTTAATATAATGGAAATCTATCAGTAGATAATTTTGGAAACTATATTTAGCGGAAGCTGAAATATCATGGAAATCTTGGATTTCGGTTTCTAAAAACTCTCAAGTGCAAAATACTCAACAGTACACATCCCATAGCTGCAATTTCTTATGAACACATGTTAACCCCATAAATTACTATTTATTTGCAGCCCCTCAGAGTATTTTATTATGGATATTTTACTATAATATTTTATTGCAAAAAAAAATTACTAGAAATTTACTTAGCAGCTAGCATTGACATTTTGGCACTGTTCCATATCTAGAAAATGAGAATAGCAGCAGCAATGAGTATTTGAAATATCATTCCCAGGAGTACCAATTATGTATGCTAAGTTGACAGTAGTGGGAATATGACTTTTGTATAAATACTTCAGTATTGCAAGAGCACATGCTATAACTATAGAGGCAGTTTTGCAGAGTTCTACCTTCCTTACTACAACATTTGGAAGGGTAAACATTAAAATGAAGCTCACTTACCACCAAATAAAGGCTCAGGTTCTACCAAAATTTCCTGTTTTTGAGGAATAGGTGCTCTTACTTCATCTCTATAAAGATTAGAAACATAGGTTTTTGCATATGACAGCAAGAGCTATACTACATGCCCAAAATAGGACTATATTCATTTACCGGTAGTTAAACCAATACTTTGGGTCTACAACGCAGTAGAGGCAGAACAGCATAGGCGCTAACTATGTTGTACAGTGGTACCTCAGGTTACAGATGCTTCAGGTTACAGACACTTCAGGTTACAGACTCTGTTAACCCAGAAATAGTACCTCGGGTTAAGAACTTTGCTTCAGGATGAGAACAGAAATCGGGCGGCGGCAGCACGGCGGCAGTGGGAGGCCCCATTAGCTAAAGCGGTGCTTCAGGTTAAGAACAGTTTCAGGTTAAGAACGAATTAAGTTCTTAACCCGAGGTACCACTGTACAGGTGAAACTTGAAAAATTAGAATATCGTGGAAAGGTTCATTTCTTTCAGTAATTCACCTTGAAAGGTGAAACTAATATATGAGATAGATTCATGACATGCAAAGCGAGATATGTCAAGCCTTAATTTGTTATAATTCTGATGATTATGGCATACAGCTGATGAGAACCCCAAATTAACAATTTCAACTTTGGGGTTTTCATCAGTTGTACACCATAATCATCACAATTATAACAAACAGAGGCTTGACATATCTCGCTTTGCATGTCATGAGTCTATCTCATATATTAAACTCCAGTAGCTAATGAAAACAATTGCTTACATAAATGGACTTTTCCACAATATTCTAATTTTTCGAGTTTCACCTGTACAAGGTTTTAAAGTGTATTACAGTGGTACCTTGGGTTATGTACTCAATTCGTTCTGGGTCATTGTACGTAACCCGAAATGTACATAACCCGAAAAGTGCACAGAACGCTTCTGCATATGCACAGATCGCATGCACAATGGGAAACACTTTTGGGTTACAGGAGTTCATAACCCGAAAAGTACGCAACCCGAAGCGTACGTAACCCAAGGTACGACTGTATTGGAATGGAGATATTTCTGGTAGGTATCAAAGTAAAGATGCTCTTTAGTATATATAAAAAGGGATTGGCAGTCAACACATTTTTTTTGTGAGAGCCACCTCTTCTGTTTAACCTACAGATATGGGAATCTTTAGCTCCCATATCTAAGGAGCTAACATGTCTTGTTTAATGGGTATGACAGGTCAAGATGCTCAGAGTCGTACAAAAAAGTAGTGGGAGAGAAGGGTAGCAATTTGAGGAAAATAAGGAATTTGCACATATAATCACATATATAGGGAAAGCGTAGATGCATTTACAGGTGTTCCCGACATAGGCAGAGGGTCCAGGGCCCCACGTGCATAAGCGAAATACGCCTAAGTGGGGAGCACCCTCTAAAAAGCCTCTAAACACCATTTCCCCCTGTTCTCCTGCTCTCTTCACTGCTCTCTCTCCACACAACTCTCTCTTCAACTTGAGTTGAAGCTCTGGAGCTGGCTGCAGGACATGTAGGACAGCAGCTGCTGGGCTACCACATGTGTCACCTGTTAAGTAGTGAGGATGAGCAACCTAAGCAAAACCCCACTACACCAGTCTCTTTGGGACTTCCTCCACCCTCACTGAAGTCCTCTTTGGGTTCTGGGGAGGGTCTCCTTGCAAGCCATGAGGACTCTCTAGCTCTCTCCCACCATTTCTTGGTTTGAATCTATTTACAGTATGTCCCAGCGCCACACACACATGCGTTGATGTGTTAGTCAATCACGTACAAGTTGGGGGACACCTGTAATTGCAAAGGTTTTGCTGGACCCAGTCCCTATTTCTAAACCCACTTTTTTGTTTGGAAATATGAATAATACATGATATTTTTTTCTAATTTGTGTTATTTGCCTCTGTCCATATGCAAGATTTATTTTAAAAATAAAATCAACTTTACCCTTCTTGCCATATAATGCCAAAATTGTACTTCAATTTATTTATTTAGGACTGCATCTAACATTAAATTTATGAAAATAATAGATGTGACTAAGTTAGGTCCATTAATTCCAATGAGTCTACTCTTAGTTGGATACAACATTCATTCATTCATTTCCTGCCCTTCCTCCTAAGGTCCTAGGGCAGGTTACAGAATTAAAACACAATATTTAAAACAATGTAAAACAACTTGCAATCATAAAAATAAGCTGGGTCCTAAAAATATAAACCTCAAGTGTTACATATAAATGTATTATGAGCCCCCCTATAAAACAGATTATTTAGGCAACGAGCAATAAGTTCAACTGAAACAACTTTAAAATATAAGAATAATAAACAGATGTAGCCTCTCTACAAGTGGGTGGGTGGGGGGGAACTGATTAAAGTCAGTGCTACATATAGCACTGTATGAACTGTTTCCTGCCTGTACATCTGCCTTCCCACTTCTGACATGTGCAAATTGTAACCTGAACTAAACTGTTAGGTTTCTAGAACAACAGTAAGATGCAAGGAGTTTAGTAACTGAAACTAAGAACATCTACAGAAAAACATGTTGATATCTGCCATTTCCATATTTTAAAGCAAATTATCCATCCTATGGATATTCACAAAATTACATACTCTGTATGTGGTCGAAGGTTTGATACACTTGCAGAACTAGTGCTGGGCTCTTCTGCTATCCCTCCACCATCAAGGAACATAGTGACAGCCATTTCCAGATTATTGTTGCATGCTTCAAGCATATGCTTGCCTACACTTTCAGTGGCACCTGTGATACAAGGAAAAACATTAGTGCTCAGTTATTAAAAAGAAATTGGACAATACATGCGATCAGAAAGGTAAGACTTTTTGTTTCTTAAATAAAATGACATTTCATAATACATTTGCTTTGCATGTTATGCTCTTTGAAATACCCAACTGAAACAGCAGCCTACACAAATGAATGAGACAGAAATAGATTACCTTTCCCTCTTTTGTATCATGGTTAGGCATATTATTATTAAAATTATATAACACTCTTCATCCAAAGATCACAGGGTAGTTTACAACAAAAAAAGCATATGCTGTTCACAAATTTATATGGGCAGCCAATTTTCAGTAAGACAGTTCACAGGGCATTACGATTTACAGTGTCGAAGGCCTTAGTTTCAGGTCAATTAACATCATATACAGGGGTTGGTTTAGCTCTCTGCATTTTCTTGAAGCTTTTGAGCAGTGAAAATCATGTCCACTTAAGGTTGAAAACCATTTTGGGATTCAGGAAGGGTAGCCTCGGATATAGTTAGGAGATGGTTTGCTAAGATCCTTGCAAGATTTTTGCTGGTCGCAGGTAATAAAGACATGCCTTGATAGTTTCTGCAACCCATTTTATCACCTTTCTAAAAAATGTTGATAATTTTGGCATCCCTAAAGTCTGCTGGGATCTCTCCTCTCTCCCAGATTTTTCCTATGAGCTTGTTAAGTTCTTGTGTAAGTTCAATTCCGCCCACTTTGAAGACTTCAGCAGGTATCCCATCAGGTCTGCTGGCTTTGTTGTTTTTCATTTGGTTAATAGCTGTACACAACTCTCCCAGATTTGGAGATACTGCAAACTCACCTCTAATTTGTTTTTGCAGAATTTGTGAGAGGGCCTCAGCAGCTATGGGGGAGTTGCGGTTAAGGAGATGCTGGTAATGTTATTTCCAGTGCAATGCGATAGCTTCTTTATCTTTTAGAAGTGTGGTACCGTCTGTTGAGCGTAGGGGGCATACGCCATGATTTATTGGCCCACAGATTATCTTTGTGGCTTTAAAGCTCTGTGCATCATGCATGTCGGCTAAGTGCTGGATCTCTTGAGCTTTTTTTATCCACCAGGTGTTCTTTAGTTTTCTGGTTCTTCTTTGAACCTCAGCCTTAGTGTTGGCATAGGGTTTTTTTCTTAGTGGCGCAGTTTCTATCTCTTTGCCAGATCTGTAAGGCCTTCCTTTTGTTAATCTCCTTTTTTGTCAATCTCACTTCCATTCTCATCAAACCAGTCCTGGTGTTTCTTGGTTTGGTATCCAATAGTTTGTTCACATGCTGCAATAATGGATTTTTTAGTCCACTGTTTCTAGATGTTACCAGGGAACTCCGAAAGCAGCTGGTCGTTAAGAGTCGTTTGGAAGCAATCCTACTTTAATAGGAGCTTGAAGGGCTTGGGTGTTCATTTTGCGCCTTGGTTTCCTTCCTTGAAGCCTGCATTGAGTATAATCTGGATAGCCATTGTGGAACATATTAATCAGTGATCTGTCCAGCAGTCGTCGGCACTTGTCTTAGCTCTGGTAAGGAGCACATTGCGGCAATCTTTAGACAATTACATAGTCTAAGAGATGCCAGTGGTTTAACTGAGGGTGCCTCCATGACGTTTTAAATTTTTTAATTTGTTGAAAGCGTGTGTTGGTAATAACAAGGTTGTACGCTGCACATATAGTCAAAAGTAAGATTCCATTCTGGTTGCTGTTGCCAATTCCTTCTTCCCAATAGTCCCAGGCCACAGATCGAAATCTCGCCCAACTCTTGCATTAAAATCACCCAGGAGGATAATTTTATCCTCCTTAGATGTCTCTGATAGGATGGCATCCAGCTGAGAATGAAATTTTTCTTTAATGTCTTCATCGACACCTGATCTTCGAGTTTCTTGAAGCGCTGCAATATTCTCTTGCAATGGTGGCAGGCCTGCGTTTGAGACGTTCATTATCTGTGTTGTCTAACAAGGTCTGTATATTCCATGTTCCAAAATTCAATTGTCTTTTAAGACCACTGGGGAGGCAGACAATGTTTACGACACCTTTTCTAGCCCCTCCCCATTTTTGGAGTGAGCAGAGTGGATCCTAAATAGGACTGCTATGTTGTGGATACAGCTGCCGAGCTACTCAACTGCTTCATTCCTTGAGTCAGAACGAATGAATCTGTATCCACCGCCCATCTGCCGGTTCATGACTAGGGGCTTCCAGATTTCATGGTCCTGCCCCCATTACCATTTGCCGATCGCCATGGGACTTTTTTGGGTTTGGGATTGGTTTTTGGATTATGCCTGTGCATAATTCGTTTTCTGTGTGTAGATCAGTGCATGCTGACCAACGCAGAGTCTTCGCAGTAATGCTCTATTCTGATGGCATGAGTATCATGACGACCGGTAGATTTTTATCTGCTGCAGCCTTCATCTGCCTTCACAGCTGTTGTAACATACTGCTTGTTATCTTCTGCCTGTTCTAGGATCATTCTTTGTCCAGTTCCTCTCTTTTGACCTTACCGCCTTGGGTGACTCTGCTGGGAGTAGAAGACTCCCAGCAGCTTTGCTCACAAGGGTCATAGGAATGTGAAAGCCCACTTATCACGACAAGGTGATGATCCAGTGGGGTGGATCATCATTAAACAAGGCGGAACAATCAGAAGTAACTGGGGTGGTCAGTTCTGCTTCACTCCCATGTAGTCCAGACAGAAATTAAAGTAAGTGAATATGGCGCCTCTCATAGATAAGGTGCCTCTTTGCTGGGGCGAGAAGGACTCCTACCTATATTAAAATACCCCACAAGCATTCATTCATTCAAGCAGGATCATTCAGCTCAGTGCACCGTCTCTCCTCTTTCCATGAGCTATAAACAGTTAAACCAGTCCTAACAAATAAGTTCTCTTTATTTAAGAGGCTGTGCTTCAAAGTAAAAGATTCCTGCCACACTCTCTAGTATGATGAGCCTTCATTTAAATGTGACCAAATTCATCTAATTAAGAATTCATCATTAACCCTTAAACAAATAAAACTATTTTTGTGTAATTTTATTATCTCAATGGACATGAGAAAGCTGATGAACAGGATTATGCATCCCAATTAAGAACTCTTCCCAAGGGACATTTCCCCTGACAGACTTATAATGGGGGATAAATATTTTCTTGGTATATACTAAGATACATTTGTCTCCTTTTAATAGATGATATGCACTTCCTTACATTGAAAGAAAGTTAAATAGTGAACTTGATCTTTTCCTGTTTCCTTTTACTAAAAAGGGTAGTGTGATTCTGTTTTCCTCTCTTTACTTAATTCTACATTCTAAATATTTTTTAAGATGTGGAATTTAGTAAAATAATTATTCTCAGCCACAATACTTGATGTAGGCCTGTCCTATTCACTACAGAATTAACACAGCAGCAAGTAATGACACCAGAATGATTTACAACTATACAATGTAGTAATATTGTATTTTTTTGCCTCAAACACAGTAAATCTGAACTTACAATAAAATAAGTTAGAAAAAGTACAGTCAAATGTATCTTTGTTATTCAACACACTTTTAGAGATATTAGTTCCCCACTCCCACAAAGGAGGCAAACAGAAAGTTCCAATTACATCAGTCTAGCCAGTAGAAAAAACCTTCCTAACAAACAATACCTTGCTAGGATAAAGGGAATACTCAATACTATTATGGTCACTTAGGAGTTCTAACACCACATTTCAAAGGTACATTAGCTTCCCTAGGGTAAAGTTACTTTGACGTTAAGGATTCAGTAGCACAGACCAATTAAAGCAAGGTGATTTAACTTGGTGCAACAGATTAAGAAAACAAAAAACAAAGATCTGCCTCTTGCAGCACCAGTTTAAACTGTTCATGTAATCTAACAAAGTTTATAGGGCAATTTCATGTACTGGTATATCTACTCAAAAATAAGTACATATAGAATTGCAGCCTTAATTTGTCAGTGAGTCCTAGAAAACATAGAGGGGGATAACTTCATCTCAGGAAAAGGCTGGAAGAAGGTTGGAGAAGACTGCTAAGTGGTGGCCTAAGAGAACTTTGTAAAATTATGAACAATATATAGACAGTATTACCAGACATTCTACTCCCTCAAGATTAGTATTCAAGATCATTAAACAAACTGACAGGCAGAAAGTTCAGGACAGAAGACGGACTTCTTTAAACAGTTCACGATTAATCTTTGAAATGCCTTGCCACAAGACCGTCATTTACCTTAGAAACAATTAATGTGCTACCACTAGCTGCCTCTCCCCATGCCCTGAAACATCCATTGCCATGGTCCATGTTACATTAGTACAACTGTATTTTGTTGTCTTTATTATGTGCGTTGCCTAATTCACGCAGTTACAAATTTTCTCAAATACCCAGATATAAAGTCGCCCTGCAGAAATTCTGTTTAGTAAGTATCTGATAATAATGAATACTTTGGTAGGATATTCTTCCTCTCACAACTGTACAGAGTATGTATACCAAGAGCAATCCCTTCCTTATCATTATCAGTCTATTAAAAATTGATTTTTGCTCTACTGCATTACTTGTGTCAATAATGACTCAACCCAGCAGCACAGAAAGCCAAAAAAGAAGGGAGGTCAGGAGAGGAGCTTTCATCTCAGGAAATGAAATGGGGCGGGCATTTCTAAGCGTCAGGTCTCGTTCTTCCCTCCCACCCCCCAAGGCAACGATCAAGCCTCAACTCCCAACTCCTTCTGGAGGATGTCACACTGCGGCCCGCTTGAGCGCTCTCGTTTTCGCTCTCTGCCAAATGCATACTCGACCCCATCTTATGCCCCCCCTACCTTCCTCCACAAAGGAATCCCCCCTCAACTCCCCGCTGCACATCGTTACTTGCCCTTACCCGTGGTAAAGCACAGCCCCGGGCTCCTATTTCGGCTCCCTCCACACAATCTCATTTTCCACACGGGAACCGCCACCCCCTCCCAGCTCCCCCCTCCCGCTCCCTCTGGGTCTCTCTCTCCTCTCTGCCTGCCGCCAACTCCGTCACAGACGTCGCCCTCCTCTCCTCTCCTCCCCCGACCCCAAGCAAAGCCCCTCTCCCCCCAGCCTTACATCCCGCCCCATAGCAGAAACGGCTCCAGCCCTCGCTTAAGCTTATTCCGGGTTTTCGCGCGCCTCACCCGTGATGGCGGTGAATTGCTGGATTAACCCCTTCAACGCTGAGGCGGCAGCGGAGCCCCCGGGCGCCGCCATCTTGCCGCCTCTACCGCCGAACAACAACACCCGCCACCTGCCGGCTGCAGTGCGCAGGCGCAGAACCACCGCACCCCAGTCTCCCCTTGCTCGCTTTCAACTTCAACAGCCAAGCTTTATTGGGAGCGCGAGGCTGAAAGACACAGGGAAGAGGAAGAGGGGTTCTGTGTGCTGGTGCTTGCGCTCCTGCCGTCCGCCCCAACAGATGGCATCCCAGTCGCCGATTGACGCCCTCTAGCGGCCGGCGGATTGCATTTCCCCTTAAACTTGCGGCCGGCGGAAGCCCCGGGAGATAAAGTGGAAACCGAGGAAGTGGCAGCGCAGTTCTCCCGCGGGACTCGGGGGAGGAAGAAGCTGCTTCGTGGCAGCTCACGCCTGTTGCCATTTCTGGGTTGTGTCATTGACACAAGTAATGCATATATTTTTAGGTAAGGTAAAGCTCTAGGGCGGTATAATAATAATAATAATAATACCGTCAGGAGTAGTGGCGAAGTCCTGCTTCCCTTGCATGGGAATAGCCACGGGGGGCAGGGAGGGGCAGCTGCTCCCGGAATCAATAAAAACACATAGCTAGCTGAGGTCCCCCTCCCCCAACAAAATCCTTGCTATGCCCATGCCATGTTCCCTGAGGTAGATATTAGAAGCACTGCTGCATGGTGCTTCCATGCAGGGTTAATTCAGTACAGCTGATGCAGAATTCGGTGATTAGGTTGCTCACTGGGGCAAGAAAGTTTGAGCATCTAAAGTGCAAGTAGATAAATAGGTACCGCTGAGGCGGGAAGGTAAACGGCGTTTCCATGCGCTCCATCACAGTCCTCCATGTGCCCGTAGTTTAGTCATGCTGGCCACATGACCCGGAAAGCTGTCTGCCTGAAAAGTGAGTTGCCTTTGACTGGACTTAACTGTCCAGGGGTCCTATACCTTTACCTAACCTAAAAATACTTAAAATATGCCCCCCCTGCATATTAAGTGGCCTGGACCCTGTAATCATCAGCGGAGGCCCTTCTTCAGAGGCAATGCAAGAACAGGCCTTTTCTGTGGTGGCTCCTCACTTGTAGAATGCTCTCCTCCAGGAGGCTCACCTGGCACCTTCATTACTTATCTTTTGATGCCAGGCAAAAACATTTCTCTGTAACTAGGCCTTTTAAAATGTATTTATGGGAGTGGAGTTTATTGGTTTGTTTGGGGGCGGGGTTGTTAGTATTTTCTGCTCTCGTTTTGTATTTCTGTTGTGAACTGCCCTGCCATCTTCAGAATCCAGATGAAGGGTGGTATACAAATCTAATTAATAATAGTAATAATAAAGAATGGGCCGTGATCACCAACCGCTTCATGGAAAGTAATGCACAGCCACATAAAGTAGTGGGACTGACATGAGCTGCCTTCAAGTGGAGTCCTCCTGGTGGACCACATAAGCACAGCCGCGTCCAGCTGCGCTAGGTAAAAAATCTAGACTGGAAATGATAGCTATCATTTTTGTATATTGCTTCCATGCAGTATCTGTTCTAGTATCAGATAGGTAAATGTACGTTTGCTCCTCCTCCTGCTTGACTTATGCCCCAAAGTGCACTACACTTTTTACAATTATCCTATAAGCCATGGACAGCCAACGTGGTGCCCTCCAGATGCTGTTAGACTAAAGTCCCAGCACCCCTGACTACTGGTCACTATGACTGGGGCTGATGGGAATTGTAGTCCAATTTCTGGTTACCTCTGCTGTATAGATATCATCATATAAGGTAAGTCAGTGTTTCCCACATTGCAAAAAGGGCTGGCACTTAGTAGTGAACCTAAGGCTATCTAGTTGATTCATGAAGTGAGTTTTGAAGCAGGGTCAGGTCAATTTGATTCCTAGTTTAGGTTGCAATCCTAATCCGACTGGAAGAAGTGGGAGTATGATGGAATAGCACATCCAGCCGTCCTTGCACCAACCAGGGTGAAAGGTAGAAGTAGCAGGGAAAGGGAAGGTCTTGCATGGACCCTGGAGGCCTTTGTGAGGTTTTGGACAGTCCCGCAAGATCTTGTGACACCTTCTCAGAGGCCAATCAGAGAGCTTAAAAGCTCTTTCCACAGAAGAAATCCAGTGTGAAATCGGTACAATTGAGTTCTGACTGGCCACCAAGCGCGTAAAGCTGTGATTGTGCAAGTTAAATGCATGCAAGTTGTAAGTCAACTATGTTTCTGATGTGGAAGTGAGTTCTGTTGCTTTTATAGCCAAAACTGCACAATTCATGCACAAAATGGCGGTATCAGCATGTTGCTCTGAGGTTTGAAAATATTAAAGAGGGAAGAACCCCCATCCCCAATAGTCTAATGAGTACCGAACATGTTGAGTGGTCACAGAATACTGTTGATGAAAAATGGGTGTGAGGGAATATCAAATGGGGTATCATTAAATTTTTAAAAACCTATAATTAACAATTAGAATGCCATTGAAGAGGGTATGGCTGACTGGAACACTGAGTAGGAACACTCCACAATTCTAATTCAGTATGATAAAAGGATTAAAAGCTTATTTAAAAATGGTAGGCAGTCCACCATGATAATCTCTCTGAAATGTGCAAAATTTGTTTTTAAAGTGAATTTAATCAATTAGAACTAAAAAGAGATATTTTTAAAGTTTTCTATAAAGTGTACCGGTACCTCAATCCAGTTGAATATATACAATATTGGATGTAAGTTGGCAGTGCTTCAAATTAAGAGCAAACAACTACAGGGGAATCCCCACTTATGCAGCAGTTCCATTACGGGATGTATGCAAACAGGTAATTACCCTGTTCAGCCCACGTCCCACCCTCTTTTGGTACCATTTTTGGCGTGCATGTCAGCAAGAGCGTGTGTGCTGGTTGTGTGCAATTGGGAGTTGCCTGTAAATGTGATGGAGTTGCTGTACTATTCAAACAGCCTGAAATAATGTGTTTGTGGAAGGAAGGAGACTGTCCAATTACTTACTCTAATTTAAGGTTACCAGATTTTTTTCAAAGAATCTGATGATATTTTTTTTAAGGGGGGGTTATTAAAAAAATAATAATTAATATATTTTCTTCTGTGGTCTCCTCTGTTGTGTGGCCTTCCTCTCTTGGAGTGCTAGCCGCCGTAGAGTAGGCTCAGGTCGACTCCGGGGTTTTCCTGGCCCTGGAGTGCTGCTGGGCAGTTGACCAGGTTGATTTGAGTCTCAGTGTGTGTGTGTCAGCGGATCCCCCAGTTGACACATCGGGCGTCCCCGGTTCCCCCTCAGCAGTGGCAGCTGCAGCAGCAGTCTCAGTAGCCCGGAGCCAGCTTGGTAGTGCAATTGGCTCTGGCTGGTTTCAGGAGCTGCTCGCTGCTGTGGTGCCCGCCATTTTGCCTCACCGGAAGTCCCCATATGATGAGTCTTGTGTTGTTGAACCAATCACGCAACATTCATTCCCTACTAATAAATCTACAACACTTAAACTATAAACCTGGGGATGTTAAATGAGGGGACATTCTGGGGACGGATTTTGTCTGGAGACAGATTTGTAAATCCAGGGACTGTCTCCGGGAAATGGGGACATCTGGTAACCATACTCCAAATGTATCTTAAGACTTACTTTCCAGATGACCTTAACTTCTGATTAATATACTATCTGCAGCAAATATTCCAAAAAAGGAGAAAATAACTGAGAAGTCTTCCACATAACATTGGCTAGGAAATTTTTGAACTACAGTGGTACCCCATGTTACGTACGCAATCCGTTCCGGGTCGTGCTATGTAACACGGGCGTACGTAATGCGAATGCACACACACAAAAAAGAAAAAACCCAGAAGTTCGCAGGTTTTTGTGCTTCTGCGCACCTGCGTGTCACGCACGCTCCGCGGAAGACTTCTGGGTTGCGGACGTACGTAACCCGAACGTACACAACACGGAGCATATGCAACATGAGGTATGGCTGTAATCTTCATTTCATCAAACTAACTGAGGTACAGGGAGGGGTCTTTAAGTTTCATTTTTATCAGAGCTGTAACTAGTTTACAGATTGTAGGACATTATAAAAATATTGCTCGGGAGATGGTTATTATGAAATTTAGAATATGAATAATATTCATTTATAAATATTGTGGGGATTATTTAATGTCACCATGTTTTTTATGGGAAATGTACTTATTACTGTAAAAAATATGAATTAATTATTAATGAAAACAAAAATATGCACAGGCTCCATCTTCAGACATTGCTTGAATATATATTAAGATCCCCTACTGAACTGTGGAAATTCATTCAAGATAGGATAGTTTTTTCATGAAGCTTGAAAGTCATTTTAATGGATTATGTTCTAATCAAATAATTCCAAGAAATAGAAAAAACACTTTGGGGGGGGGAATAGGAATTCCTAGGTTCATGGCAGATATATATAGGGGAAATGTGAAGGATGATTTGGGTCGTTTACTATGTGTTCCAGCAATAAAAGTGTAAGTCTGAATCAACAACATCAACACTGTCAAGGTTATGCTGACCCATCAAACAGAGTGATGTCTCAGTTCAAGTCAAGTTTACATATCTTTTCAAATTTTCTTACTATTGCTGTGGTAGGGAACTGGGAGCTGATAATAGGAAACTGGTTTGATTACACAGTGAACACTACATGAGCTGTAGTGCTTGTTGGTTTTAAACAAACATCTCTCGACATTCAGAGCAACCTGTTACCATGCATGTGTTAAAGAACTGAATTGCAACAAGTAAAAGCAAGTGGGGATACAGCAGGCACTACTGGTTCCCAATCAAGTTTCACATTAATTCTGAGAGCACGTTCCCTGAAGAAATAATTGTTTGACTCGGTCAGCTTTTCAACAGTGCCCCTTCATTAACTCCAATCAATGTCATGAAAGTACTACTGTTCATTTACTTTGTTGCAGGCCTCTTAAACATCTGAAGAATTGTTTTTTGCTTGCTTGAAAGCACTTCTGCATCTTTTGAGTTAGAGTTGTTGACACAATTCAAAACATTTTCTCCTTTTACAGAAGGTGACTTTGCCTGGAGCTGGTTAGAGGGTTTCCAGTTCTCATTCTGGGAACTTCTGTGTAGTTTTCGTTTATCTGTTTCAAGCAGGTTGTTTGAAGACTTTGAGTTCTTTGAAATCCTGCTCCGTTTCCTTGCAACTGGAGATTCTTTTACTGACTGAGATGTTGTAGGACGCAAATGGTATTCATCTGGAGACCCTTTCTTGCGATTTAGCATGTTCTGCTCTTTGTCCATTTCCCTCTGAAGCTTCAGAGCCAGACGTCTATCCTCTTCTTCTTGCTTTTGCCTTTCATAAAACTGCTGCTCCAAACTTATCTGCATTTCTATATCATCCATCTCTTCTTCATCATCAGTTTGTGACAAAGTTCTTTTCCTTTTATCATTTAAGTATGAATCAACTGCTGCTTCGGGGAAGGATTCTTGAGATGTTTTCAACTGCATGTCTGTTGTAAAATTCTCATTTTTATAGTCATAACCATCCGCACCTCTCTTTGCCTCCCTGATTGCCTGTGGAGATAGTGTGGGCATTTCGTTTTCTCTTCCTTTTTCTCTTGATGTACAGATGGTTTTAGTGTTGCTGCTCTCCTGGAAGAAAGTGTGCAAATTATAGCTGTCAAATACAGTTCACTATTCCCAAAAGATTTTGCATGTACTCGTGTTATAAATATGAAAAAGAACTGGCATTCATATTTGCAATACGGAGTATGGAAATGTATGGGATATTAAAATTCACATACAGGTGAAACTCAAAAAAATAGAATATCATGGAAAAGTTCATTTATTTCAGTAATTCAATTTAAAAGGTGAAACTAATATATGAGATACTCATGACATGCAAAGTGAGATATGTCAAGCCTTTATTTGTTATAATTGTGATGATTATGGCGTACAGCTGATGAAAACCCCAAATTGACTATCTCAGAAAATTAGAATATTAAATGAAATCAACAGAACAAGGATTGCAAATAGAACAATATTGGACCTCTGAAAAGTAGAAGCATGCATACGTACTCTCAGTACTTGGTTTGGGCCCCTTTTGCATCAATTACTGCCTCAATGCAGCGTGGCATGGATGCTATCAGCCTGTGGCACTG
The DNA here is from genome assembly GCF_009819535.1 of Lacerta agilis. Classification (NCBI taxonomy): domain Eukaryota; kingdom Metazoa; phylum Chordata; class Lepidosauria; order Squamata; family Lacertidae; genus Lacerta; species Lacerta agilis. The sequence goes on along the minus strand of NC_046316.1, from coordinate 61,261,786 downwards.
CTGAGGTGTTATGGAAGACCAGGATGCTTCAATAGCGGCCTTCAGCTCTTCTGCATTGCTCAGTCTCATGTCTCTCATCTTTCTCTTGGCAATGCCCCATAGATTCTCTATGAGGTTCAGGTCAGGTGAGTTTGCTGGCCAATCAAGCACAGTAATCCCATGGGCATTGAACCAGGTTTTGGTACTTTTGGCAGTGTGGGCAGGTGCCAAGTCCTGCTGGAAAATGAAGTCAGCATCCCCATAAAGCTCGTCTGCAGAAGGAGGCATGAAGTGCTCCAAAATTTCCTGGTAGACGGCTGTGTTAACCCTGGACTTAATGAAGCACAGTGGACCAACACCAGCAGCTGACATGGCTCCCAAAATCAACACAGACTGTGGAAACTTCACACTGGACTTTGAGCATCTGGCATTGTGTGCCTCCCCATTCTTCCTTCAGACTCTGGGTCCTTGGTTTTCAAATGAGATGCAAAAGTTGCTCTCATCAGAGAAGAGGACTTGAGACCACTGAGCAACAGACCAGTTCTTTTTTTCTTTAGCCCAGGTAAGACGCTTCTGACATTGTTTCCTGATCAGGTGTGGCTTGACAAGAGGAATACGACATTTGAAGCCCATCTCCAGGATCCGTCTGTGTGTGGTGGCTCTTGATGCACTAACTCCAGCCTCAGTCCACTCCTTGTGAAAGTCCCCAACACGTTTGAATGGTCTTTTCCTGACAATCCTCTCCAGGCTGCAGTCATCCCTGCTGCTTGTGCACCTTTTTCTTCCACACTTTCCCCTTCTGTATAACTTTCCATTAATGTGCTTTGATACAGCACTTTGGGAACATCCAACTTCTTCCGCAATTACCTTTTGAGGCTTTCCCTCCTTATGGAGGGTCTCAAAGATGGTTTTCTGCACAACTGTCAGGTCAGCAGCCTTTCCCATGATTGTGATTCCTACTGAACCAGGGTGAGACCATTTAAAGGCTCAGGAACTCTTTGCAGATGTTATGGATTGAGTACTGCACCTTTTCACAATATTCTAATTTTCTGAGATTGTGAATTTGGGGTTTTCATCAGCTGTACACCATAATCATCACAATTATAACAAATAAAGGCTTGGCATATCTCACTTTGCATGTCATGAGTCTATCTCATATATTAGTTCCACCTTTTAAGTTAAATTACTGAAATAAATCAACTTTTCCACAATATTCTAATTTTTCGAGTTTCACCTGTAGATATCACATGTACTTATATGAGAATGCTGAAATCTTTATACTCCACAGGAATCGAGATATGTATACATTACCTCAGAAAAGGAGCCAGAGGGTTCTTCTTGCAATTCTTTAAAGCACCTCTTTGGAGGCAAGGAATTAAAGGGCTTTGGAGACAAATACCTTAGGAAAAAGGAACATAAGCATACTTTTACAGCATGTTAAAAACAAAGTTTTAAGGCAAAGTCAGCATAATTCTTGACTTAATACAATGCTATTTCTATTTAGAAGTAAGTCCTACTGAAGTCAGTAGGTAAGTGGGACTAAGACTGCAGTCTAAGAGAGGAGTATGTGGCAAAATGTTATAAAACTAAGCTTTTGATATTGCCTATGTTGCCAGGAGTGATGGTGGAAAAGCATGTGGACAGAACCAGCTTGGGGAAGTCTAAACCAGGCCAAGTTTTCAAAAATGAGAAAATGCACTATCTTCATATTAAGTTTTTGGGTTTTTTTTAAACCCATCAATTGAAAACTGCCAAAATAAAGTTATATCATAAAGCTCTTATTATCATACTGTTAAATGTCTCCTTCCACTGTGTATATAATGAATTATGTACCAAGAAACCAAGAGACAAATTACTGGATCCAACTTACTTTTTAATGTCCACAGAACTGCAGCATTTGCTTTTTGATGTTTTGCCAGAATCAGAGGGGAAGGGTCCAGGTGACAGGCTGCTGTTCATGTGCTCCTCAGCAGAGCTGTTCTGTATTGACAAAAAAGCACAGCAATATAAATAAACATGTTTTTATACAGCCATTAGTCTTTTGGCATAATTTAATACAATCCTAATGCATGCAAATGATTTAAACCATTATAAACAAACTCTAATATATCCGTACTGTTCCCAACAAAGTAAACTCTTAGAGCCCTTATTTATATCATACAGAGTTCCCCGAGTGTTGAAATAAAATGCTATCATGAGGCCATCACCCACCAAATCTCCCTAATAAGAGGGAGGTGTAAAAGAAGCATCTGTGTGGCAGAAGAGGGCAGAATCCACCCCCCTCAGATACATCTGATTGAAGAATTCAGGGACAGAACCTCTGAGTAGGCTCTAATGTAAAACACCAATGAAAGAAACCACTGTTAGTGAGACCAAACCCAGGTGGAACTTTCCTCCCATGTACAATAGAATCCAGTGGGTTTTCATTGCCACCACCTCCCATCACAGAAGAAAATGGGTTTTGGTTTTACCTGGTTTAATATGTGCTCATTTCACTAGGAATACTTCTAGGTTTAAACTTAAGATTCATTCATAACAGGCATTATATTCTTAACTAGAAGTAGGAATATTAAAGAAAAATGTTCACAAGTGAAGCCCACTAATTTAAATTAAAAGTAATGGGTTGGAATTTCCTGCATTTGTAATATAAATGTGTAATCTGTAGTAATTAAAAAACTTAGAATTCTTCCATGTTACATTTTTTTTTTAACACAGCTTTTTTCAATTCCAGTTTAAACAGAATAGTCAAAGGAGGTAGATCCTGTGAAACCAGGGGAAAATGTTACATTGGGATAGTGAAATAAGCAGACTACATAGAATAAATGTTCAATACGTTGATACTATCTGTCTACGTTTTATGCAGAAAGCAGTTAAATGTTGGCATCCATCTGCCTCAAAAGACAATGGATTACTCCTCCAGAGGTGAAGTCAAACTGCTAGAGAATCATAGTGGCTGCTGTGGCTGCAGAGACGGATAATTCTTAACTGCTGCCTCCTGCATTGTTTTTGCTGCATTAGCAGCACAGAAATGACCTCTCCAAGGTGCTAGCCTGGGCAGTATGCATGGAGGCCCTGGGCTGCCCAAATGATAAGAGCCCTCTCTCTTGGCATCGCTGCTGTGGTCCAAAGGGAAGTAGAGAAATACATTTTGTACCAGCTTGTCTGCAGGAGTTGCCAGAAAGAGGCATACAAAACACCATCCAACCGCCTTAAGGACTTCAAATTTATGTATGGTTTACTCCTTAGCCTTTTCTTCTCCCAAAGATGTCCCACAAAGTAGCAGGTAGAGATATTCTGCTGTGGTTTTACTCCCAAAGCCTTTCTCACAAATGAGTATAGCTGCAAGGCAGCAGAGGTTTAGGATCAGTTTTCCTTCTCCTAGATGGGCTGCCTTCCCATGCTGATGAGCCCCATCTTGGGGCATATATAGGTTATTTAGATAAGTAACATTGAAAAGGTGCCTGGTATGTACCTTCTTCAAATTTTAAGGCTCAAAGCAACATTTAACAAAATAAACTGATAGTATTCTAAGTACACTTTTTGGAACATTCTGTCTGCACAAGCATTACAGCTTGCTAGGTGGAACAATCTCCCCCTCTCCTTACTCTGTGCACTGTTCTGGGGTATTTTTTTGACAGAATTACAAGCCTGGTAGATGAAGGGAACGCTGTGGATGTAGCCTATCTTGGTTTCAGCAAGGCCTTTGACAAGGTGCCCCATGATATTATTGTAAAGAAGCTGGTAAAATGCAGGCTAGACAATGCTACCATTCAGTGGATTTGTAACTGGCTGACTGACCGAACCCTAAGGGTGCTCATTAATGGCTCCTCTTCATCCTGGAGAGAAGTGACTAGTGGGGTGCCACAGGGTTCTGTCTTGGGCCCAATCTTATTCAACATCTTTATCAATGACTTGGATGATGGGCTTGAGGGCATCCTGATCAAGTTTGCAGATGACACCAAATGGGAAGGGGTGGCTAATACCCCAGAGGACAAGATCACACTTCAAAATGACCTTAACAGATTAGAGAACTGGGCCAAAGCAAACAAGATGAATTTTAACAGGGAGAAATGTAAAGTACTACACTTGGGCAAAAAACAAAACAAAACAAAACAAAAACAAATGAAAGGCACAAATACAGGATGGGTGACACCTGGCTTGAGAGTAGTACATGTGAAAAGGATCTAGGAGTCTTGGTAGACCATAAACTTGACGTGAGTCAACAGTGTGATGCAGCAGCTAAAAAAGCCAATGCAATTCTGGGCTGCATCAATAGGAGTTTAGCATCTAGATCAAGGGAAGTAATAGTACCACTGTATCCAGACCTCATCTGGAATACTGTGTCCAGTTCTGGGCACCACAGTTCAAGAAGGATACTGACAAGCTGGAACGTGTCCAGAGGAGGGCAACCAAAATGGTCAAAGGCCTGGAAACGATGCCTTATGAGGAACGGCTTAGGGAGCTGGGTATGTTTAGCCTGGAGAAGAGAAGGTTAAGGGGTGATATGACAGCCATGTTCAAATATATCAAAGGATGTCATATAGAGGAGGGAGAAAGGTTGTTTTCTGCTGCTCCAGAGAACCAGACACGGGGCGATGGATTCAAACTACAAGAAAGAAGATTCCACCTAAACATTAGGAAGAACTTCCTGACAGTGAGAGCTGTTTGACAGTGGAATTTGCTGCCAAGGAGTGTGGTGGAGTCTCCTTCTTTGGAGGTCTTTAAGCGGAGGCTTGACAGCCATCTGTCAGGAATGCTTTGATGGTGTTTCCTGCTTGGCAGGGGGTTGGACTGGACGGCCCTTGTGGTCTCTTCCAACTCTATGATTCTCTTGATCCCCTCTATGCCAATTTCAGAAGGCACTGGGGGGGAAGGGGGGGATGCCTCACTGCATAAGTGAAAGCCCTTATTCAGGGCTTCAACTGATGGGGTGCATTCTACCCTGAGAATTTAATTGAACTGAGTTGTCTACCATCAAGTTCAAGCTGCTACTTAAAATTTCATCTTGATCAAACTTACCAGATCGCAACTTAGTTTCCGTGCCAATATTTCATCCAGTAGTAATTGTTCTTCCATCTGTTTTTTCCTTTCTTCTGCTAGCTTCTGCTCTTCTTCCTCTTCTGCCAATAGCCTTTGAATATACTCTTTGCTTGCATTGCTTGCTTCTTCTTCATGAGCCAGTCGTTCTGCTTCTACCTGAAGTAAGAGTTTAACATAACTTATTTCTGACTTTTTCTTGCAGTTTAGAGACTGAATACCTTAGCCAAAAGCTTTTTCTTTTGACTGCAGTTTTTTTTCTGAAAACTGACTATTAATGGGTTCCACACAGCTTTCTAGATTTACCTTGCTTATCTCTTCTTCATACTCCTGTCTTAATTCTCCAGGTTTACTTAAACAGCGCACTGGCTGATGTAGGCACACTATCCAGAAAAGAAAAGATTTAAGAAATAGTTATTAATGAACCAATTAAGGACTGTAGTTTTCTTATAAAGAAACATCAAGTTTAATCTCAGTACTATATGACAGAATACACTTCTAAAGTCACATCAAAATGTAGTTGATCACTTAAGTGCTGTTCTATCACTGACAGTTTCTGACTTCCTTGGCACTAAAGGATTAAGTAAACCTCCAATGTAAATAAGTAAAAGAAGGCTTCAAAGTTTTTCAAAAGAAACTGCAATTGTTTGTTTCAGCCCTTCCACTCTTTGATTTGACTTCTTTAGTAATGGACAAATACTTGAACTAAGTTTCAAAGAACTACACAACTAGTTCTGTGAATCCAAAAGGGCTTTAAATGCTACTGAAATAGAGGGAAGATTAAAAAAGAATTTATAATTTGGCTAATGGTCAAAGGAAACTTTTTTTTTTATTTCACTGGGCTAGGACAAGCTCTTAGTATAAAACTAAATTCTGGCCCAGAGGTTTCAGAGCCATTCAAGTAGACAAGACTATTCCAACTCTGTAGTGCTCACTTTCAGCAATGGTTACTTTTCCATATTCTATTACTTCAGCCTTGCAAATAAACCAGGAAATGCTGGTATCCACAAATGTTTTACTATCCACCTGTCCACTATCCACACTGGAGGCATGCCAATGCCTTAAAAATACATTCCCTAACAAAGCAGTCCTCTTTGAGCTTTCAAATGAGTCCTTGTCTCGCCACCTGGAGGATATCCTTACTTTCTCCAGACCACAAGGTGGCTGCCTGGATACTTAATTTACTGTGTTCCCAAAAGCATTATTCTAACCTTTTAAACATTTGTAACATATTTATAAAGCCATATATGCCAGGTTTACTTACTATCTTCTTCTACATCCTGCCCACTAATTCTGCGTTGGCATTCTTCTGGAAAATGTTTTTGAATCTTTTCCCATAATTCCAAATTAATAAGAGTGTTATTGCGGGCATTATATCGTGCCCAAGAAGAGACTCGCCGGCGACAGAAAGGGCAGTACAGGCTGCTCTTTTCCACTGTAAGCTGAAAACAGGAATAGCACAGAGTGTGGTTGCATGGCAGTGTGACTGGTTCCAGTAAAATCTCCATGCAGATATTACAGCGACAGTCAGATAAGGACAGTGGAGCCTCCGATTTCTTCGACATGCTGTCTAAGGGAAGGTGACTAGTGCATCCTCAGCATCTGAAACCATGACACAGCATCTGCTTAGAATCATCAAAAATGCAGAAAATTATCACTATTGGATCAGATATTTGGCTCTTTACCTTGCAATATTCTCAACATCCTTCTCTAATCTAACCTTTTTATTACACCTCTCCCATGGCGTATGTTCGATGTGCATGCTGTATAACAGGGGTCAGCAAACTTTTTCTGCAGGGAGCCGGTCCACTGTCCCTCAGACCTTGTGGAGGGCCGATCATCATATGAATATATATATATATATATATATATATATATGTGTGTGTGTGTGTGTGTGTGTGTGTGTGTGAGAATTCTTATGCACACTGCAAGGGGGGCAAGTAGTCCTCCTCCCAGCCCCAGCCGCCTTCTCGGTTTGCTTCCTGCCTCATTCGCCAAAGGCGGTGGTGGCGCAAAAGGGGCTTCCTCCCCACCTAGAGAAAGAAGGTGCTGTGCTTACCTTCCCAGGGGCTGCCGCCACTGTCACCACCACTGCCGTTTCTCGTAAAGCGGGTAGGCAGAGCGAGCTCATCTGCTCCACTCTCTGGCCCACAGGAGCACCAGGATGGCGGCAGGAGGAAGAGGCTGAGCGGTGGCGGCTCTGCCAATCAAACGCTGCCGAGGTAAACCAAGCGCAACGTTTGATTGGCAGAGCCACCGCTGCTCAGCCTCTTCCTCCCGTCGCCATCGCCAGGAGTCTCAGCTTCACAGTGGGTTCCAGCTTCACGGCGCGGGCCAGATCTAGAAGTCAGGTGGGTCTGATCCGGCCCGGGGGCCTTAGTTTGCCGACTCCTGCTGTATAAGTTCTACATAGAGCAGCCCTATCAACTATGAGCCCGCATTAACATATTTGGTATTCATTCAAGAGCCTGTGCTTTGCTGTATTTTATGATGTCCTCTGCCAATTTTTAGCTTGAGGTATTAGAAGTGCTGGGCTTGCATGTTCCCCTCTCTTTACAACTACGAAGTTTAGTTTTGCTGTTAAAGAATTGTGGCTCAGCTTTACATATGAACTAAGGATCTTTGTTTAAAACAAAATGTGATCAGTGTCAAAACAACCAACTAGCCTTATTGGGTTCCGTCTTCTCTATGTATGTATGGAGGAAGACAGCACAAGTCCTTATCTTGACTTGTTAAATGGGATGAAAACAAGCATATATTCATATTTTACTAACTGAAAGTGGCTGAAATGAATTGAAATACCACTTCCTAGTCCAAAGAGAAACCTGCAGCTGCTTTTCACATGTGCCTGTGAAGCTCAAAATTCTAATAAGAATCCTGCTTAGTATTGTTAATTTCAACAATTTGTTTATTGCTTAAGTCATAGTCATCTCTAATCAGTGTACAATAAGATGAAAAATAAATGAACACTATACAATCAGAATTCATTTTAAAAGTTCGTTGCAAAAAACATCTTCAGTAAGCATGAGAAGATCAAGAGGAAGGGGCCCCAAAATACTGACAGTAAGGCTCCTTGTGGGTACAAGCCATGCATCTGAGCCATGGGGCAGTAGTGTGTGTTAACAACAACTCCCTTGACGGCCCCAGTTATTAGGAATATAAAGGATCAGTCAGTCCCTGAGGCTTCCCAGGTCCAAGTTGCTAAAAGCCTTGTAAATTAATACAAAATCCTTGAACCTGGAATGGAAGCATATGGGCAGTCAGTGCAAGCTTCTGAGTACTGTAGTTACATGCATTTACATTGCATAAAACAGTATTTTCATTACAAGTAGGTATCATGAGGCTCCAGTACTTTGGCCACCTCATGAGAAGAGAAGACTCCCTAAAAAAGACCCTGATGTTGGGAAAGATGGAGGGCACAAGGAAAAGGGGACGACAGAGGATGAGATGGTTGGACAGTGTTCTCAAAGCGACTAGCATGAGTTTGGCCAAACTGGGAGAGGCAGTGAAAGATAGGCATGCCTGGCGTGCTCTGGTCCATGGGGTCACGAAGAGTCGGAAACGACTGAACAACAATAAATCATGCTGTTTAAGATACAAGTAGGCAGGTTTTTATTAAAAGCTGCTTGCCAATTTAAATACAAAAATAGCTTTACAAAGCAATTTGCAGATATATACTGGTGCAGGAACAAGAGGTCAATTCAAAAAGCACTGATAATTTCTAAACAGAAAAATGAGGCGGGGATGACCGTGAGAGACCACTCCCATAAACAAAAGCTTACTCAAGGTATGTCCAGTCAAACCAGTATGAATCACCTTTCATATCCTATTCGCATTTAACCTGAAACTCACCTACATGCAATGTTTTATGGTTCCCAACTTGTTTTAATAAGATCTCTCTTTTTTTGCCCGAAGACTACAGGTGTGTGCGCGCACAACCGGAAATTTAGCCAGAGATATGTGTGCTTAATTCCCTTCCACGAACATCTCAGTGAATAAACACGGGAAAGTGTGGGTTGCGAGTCCTACTGTTACTGCTGTTGGTTCTCCTCCTCTTCTTCTCCTCCTCACACACTTGGAGAAAAGTTCTTCAGCGTCCCCACTGTCAGGAGCGAAGGCCAAGAAGCCTCTCGGCGTCCGCCCCACATTTCTAGGCCAGAGGCCTAGGAAACATTCACCTCAGGGGGCCCCGGCTGACAAGTGGGAACTAAGCGGAGCCTGAGGCCGCGGGGCTTCCAGAACCAATTTACCGTTCCAACGCTTGACTTCCCGTTGCTAGGCGCCAAAATAGAGACCCCGGAAGAGGAAATCGTGCGCGAGCCCGGCGACTCGTTGTCCGCCTGTCTCGGAATTCTGACCCGCTACTCCCCCCCCCCCGCTCCCCTTCCACGCGCGTACGTGCGCGAGAGAGCCCGCCCAACGGTTCGCTTTTATTTTATGAAAGTGCGAGGGAGCGCGAGAGGCGTCTACCCTGCCTCTGCGCGCGCAGACGAGGCGCGCATGCGTGCCTGCAAACTCCTGTACAGCCACACCTACAAGCGCGCGTAGGGGAATCCCGCCTCTTTCTGCCTCTGTGCTAGTGCTGCCGCAGGCTTCGAGCGTGGAATAATAGGGTTGCAATACTGCACTGGTGCGGGGAGGGCCAGTGCAGTTGTGTGCTGTTTTATTCGCAGTACCGTAGGCTTCTGAGTACTATGGTGGGAAAGCGTTTTATTGAGCCACAATGTATAAAATAATGAAACACTAATAACTGCAGGATTGCTGTACTCATTTTGAGATTTCTTTGTGTGTTTATGCTCAAATGTTTTGTCCCCCCCCCATAAGTGTTATAGCCTACAATTGGTTCAGTCTGTTTGGCATGCAAGGATGTACGACTTAGAAAGCAAACCAACCATTTGCTTTTTAAGATTGCAGTTAATTATATCTAGACAGGGTTTTTAGATTAAGAGGAGTTTGGAGGACCATAAGGTCCTGGGGGGGGGGGAGTTGTATATAAATGCAATAAGCGGCTTGGGACCAGCTTACCTGAAAGAGTTCCTTCTGTGATGGAAATGGGCACAGAGCTTGATCCTCTTCAGAGGCATACAGTAGTACCTCGGTTTAAGAATATTTCTGCTTATGAACGATTCGGTTTATGAACTCAGCAAAACCAGAAGTAGTGCCTGGGTTTGCGAACTTTACCTCTGTCTAAGAACGGAATCCAGACAGTGGAAGGGCACCAGTGGCGGGAGGCCTCATTAGGGAAAGCAGGCTGTACCCCAAAATAGCACTCCCCTACCCACCAGGAAAGAAAGGATGAGAGAAGATCTACATCTGGAGCAAGAGAGGGAAGAAAAATCAACAGCGGGATTTGCTGCCTCTCTGGATCCTGCCACCTGAGGCAGTTGCCTCACCTTGCCTCATGCATAGGCCAGCCCTGGCCTCTTCCGGATGAAGAAAATTGCTTTTCAGTAGTACCACCTAGCTATGGAATGTTTTTCTCATAGAGACCAACTTGATGCCATCTTGGGTGTTTTGGTACCCACTGAATACCTTTCTGTTCTTTTAAATTATTATGCAGTCTAGTTAGAGCTGTATGAGCAGGAGAAAATGAGATTTTCAGCCCCCCTCCCCGGGAAGCCATGTTGTCATCATCTCCCCTCCTCTCCTTTAGTTTTTAAAATTGATCTATTTCAGTTATATTAATTTAACCCATAGAGAATGTCATGTCATGTCATGTGGCAGCATATATAAATGGATATGTAAAGGTATGCCCTAGGTGTGTTTCATAGATTACCCCTTACCCATTTTATGCTCCAAACAAAACTTAAGTAGTTTCTGCTGATGAAGAGACACTGAAAATGGCTAATAATAAAGTGTTGCAGCCCAGCCATACACAAGTGTGTATAATACTTTCTTTAAACTATGAATCGCTTTATTGAGCAGTTTGTGATTTCATCGGGTGCAAACAGTACATATTAGAAGTAGAGTGTGCTCTGAGGTCAATTTGCTTTTAAAACTAAAAGGGGCTGAATAAGACATGGTGACTAACTTTTAACCACATTGGTAACAGAGAAGATAACAACATGCAGCTATGTATCTAAACGGCAAAACAAAGCATAGGAACTATGAGGGTATACATAATGAACAAAAGTCAAGCTAATTATGGCCAATCATAGATGGCTTAGTGCACTTGAGGTTGCAAGTGAAGTAGGCCTATGCATTTAAAAAAATCGCCTGAGGAGGCCTTCCTCTGCATACCCCCCTTTTTACTGTGAGAAAATTGATCAACAAATTGGGAGGCACTCCCTGAAGTATGCAGCAGGACCCAGCAAATATGTACATCACATTTGCACCAAGACATGTTTGTGATATATGCAATTATGCCTGCCTCTCAAGAATGGGCCCTGCATTTCATGTGAGAAACCAAAAAATGGGAACTTTAAGATTACCGTATACTCTACTGTAGGATCTGGATGATAGATTTCCAAAGATAGGAGCAAAATGGGAGTTGTTCATAGTAGTAATAATAATAATGCATAGCTTTAGTCATGCTTCACATTTGCAATCTTCATAATCCGTACAACTTCTCTGTGAATTGGGCCAGTACAGTGCTACTTTTCTCAGTTAAAGATGGGGTGAATACTGAGAGGAAGTCTTGCATAAATCTACTTTCCAGTTATAAGCAGTTTTGGAGATAATTTGTTTCTCGGTTATTATCCTTTAGGGTGTGTCTCTTGTTCTTTGCAAGCATGTTCAGTTTTTTCTGTATTCCACTACTCGAATAGCAGACAGCAGACTGCGCTGAAGCAGCTGGTTCTTCACCACGTTGTTTATAATAGAGCTGATGTCATTGGCATAATCTTGCCTTTGATCAGCAGTATAATAGCAGGCATCGTGGCAATTTGTAATGAAAAATGCACAGAGGGCTTTAACATCTCCTTCTTGCAGCCCGAGTTTCTCCAGTACAGACTCCCAGGCCAGCCTAATTCTTTGGTTTCTGCCTTTTCGCCTCAGAACAGATGACAGAGTAGGCAGGGCTTTTGCCAGATCTGGTAGCATTTCTACAACTTCAGAATGTAAGCAGCTAATAGTTTCACAAATGTAGCTGTAGAAAAGATTTACCTCCACAGAAGAGAATCTGCAAGAAGATAAAGAATTATTGGACCAGTGGAAATTTAATTCGAGCCAAAAGAAACCATGTTTGTGATAATTAAGCCCAATCCTAAAATGTTTATTTGATGTAATTCCCTAAAACTAAGGCTAAGTCGATGTTTAGGTTTACATTTTGGACATAAAGTTTGAAAGTTTTCAAGATTAATCAGAAGTCCTAAATGGAATTATTTCTCTCCCAATATTCCATCATTATAAATTAAAATCATCAATCACTACATGTTCATGTGTTGCCCATATGTTAAACCTATTAAGTGATGGTTACAATCTTATGATACCATTATCAGGCACTTTACAGCCAAGTTAATATTATTAAAACTTTTATTAGATTTTTTGCCCTTGGTTTTTCTTTCTCACCTGTCTTCTAGCAGTGATGACCACATTTCATCCTGGTCGAACTGATGCTCCATTACTGTAGTCTGAAACTCAAACTTCTCTGTTAATTTCTGAATGCTAGAGTCTAGCACTGTAAACTGACCCTCTAAAGTCTGCAGTTTGTTCTCCACTCTGTTACGATTTAAAAGCCAGAAGTTATTAAAAGTCAGAATACGTTAGTCAGGAGTCTCCACTTCTGTTGCATATCCCGAGACTCATATCTACAGGTTGATTGTAATCACTTGATGAATTTAATCAGCGTATGGCTCTGGAGCAATACACTTTCTGCCATCAGGAAGCATGTTAAACTCTGTACAGTACTGTATTGCATTATGGCTGCTGCCACTGTGAAAGAACTGAACTTATCACAAAGCAGATGATACTAAGGAATATTAAATCTACAATGCTAAGCGTGCTTATCTGGGAGCAAATCATACTGAGCTCACATTTATTTTCAAGCAAATATGTACACCATTGTGTACACAACAGAGTTTTTATTCACTGCCTTTTATACATAGATTTAATGTAGAACTACAGGAGAATAAAGGACATACTATTCAGTTTCAAGTGATCAATTATTTCATAGGTATCTTAACATCAGGTCCCTTTGAAAGGGAATTAGTTTTCAGCATCACATTTTTTTTTCATTTATTCACAGACCCTTTAAGAACTAGAATTTTATTCATTGCTTGGGATATAACCAGGTCTTTTTTTTCAGCCAGAACTCACTGGAACTCAGTTCCGCCACCTCTCAGGTGGACGCCATTGCCATTATAAGAGAACAAGGGAGGCATTCATGCTGAGCACCAATTTTTCTAGAAAAATAGCATTGGGTACAGCAAATCAACATTAGATGGTACTCTTCAAATGGTAGCGCAATAGGGACGTTCCAGAGATGTGGGTCCAAAACTTACAAAGTCTTATGCATAACACAGTGAGCATGCAAGTGCATTCCAACTTAATTTGATTCTTAAGTTGATTTTTAATGACTGATGTTTTAATGTATTTTTAATCTCTTGTTGGAAGCTGCCCAGCCAGATGGGTGGGGTATAAGTAATAAATTATTATTATTATTATTAATTATAGAAAAACCAGAATCAAAGCCACATGGAAAGCCATGTTTTAGTCTTGATCACAGGCTAACCACTTTTTAAACAGCATATAATATGGAAACAATTCCCTAACCTTGAATTACTGCAAAGATAATTGATGCATATTGTAACACATACAAAAACTTCAGTCCTAAATACATTTACCAAAATGTTAACCCATGGGCATTTATATCTAAATACAGTATACGTGTGCAGAGTCCCAGTCCAAAAATAAACACCTGGTGGTGTTTAAAAGAGTAAAGAAGAAACACTGTAAACTCTGCAAACCAAGTCATTAATATTTTAATTATTTATATAATTTCATTAGAAATAAAAGAATATGTAACAGCATATTCAACAATACAGTATTTAAGGCTTGGACAGTAGACATTTTCCACCATCATCCAGACATATAAAGGCAGTTACTATATAAAGGTAGTAACTGCTGCCTTCCAAAATAATGTATTTTATATCACTTTTTGTTAGCTGCCTTGGAGATTCATCAGGCAGAAAAACAGTATCAATATTATAAACATCTAATTTATAAGGTGTGATTTTTTCTTGCTGTTTCTCACAATCTATCCCCAACAAAGCAGATTGGTTTCCCCTTCACAACCTGTTTAATGTCTTGTTCAGAGCACACAGTGATATAGCTTCTCTGGCCATCTTCAGTGAGAGAAAAAGAATCATATGTTTAAACGTTGGCTAGCTTCTCTTTTGCAGCAGACAGCAAACATATAACAGGAGTTCCAACTTGTGCTGAAGGTCAATTTTCACTTAAATCTTTTTATAGCCAGCCAGGACATCCAAGTTTAGCTTATTAACACATGCCCACAAGCACGTTGTTTATTGAACCACAGCAGATCAGTTGTGACAGTTTCTCTTGCTTACATGAAGGTACAGTAAATGAATTATTTTCACACAAACTACACTAACCTGTTACTCATTTTCTATCTATGTTTAGATTCATATTGGGTTGCTATGTGGAAGGTACAGCAGCTTATTGCTTCAATCTTTATGTATTTAAAATATTAATGATGCCACCCATTTTAAATACATCTCTTTTCATTTACATTGTTTATGGTAAATTGCTGTTCAGCTCCCAATACCCATCTGTAGCAATATACATGAGTCACATCAGGTACAAAGAGAACATGTATGAAGAAATTGCCATCCCTTACATATACATATCTATACCTATGCATACACGAAACATGCGAAAGGAACACATCTGTTTTAAAGTAAATAAAAACTAGCTATTTATAGATGCATGTATCTCATTTGTCCTCTGGTCGATACAAGAGTACAAATGACTTCTGTATTCTGTTATTAGAACCAGAAGACAAAGTATGTTCCAAGAAGCAGGTACTTAACCTATAAGACATTCGTTCGTATAGCATGCAGAGCAGGGACAAATACTGTATGTAGTGGTTCCAAAACTGTGCAGCAATTTGCTCAGAATATATGGCAGTTTATATCAAATAGGTAAATATTTTGGGCACAGGAAATGTTTGCTATATAATTCAATGTCTCAGTTCATCCAATCCCTCAAACCATTGCTTAGAGGTTTAGAAATGAACTGCAGGTTTGTGTACCTCCTCTTCCCCTCAAGCACACAGCTTCATTTTCAGTTTGTCATTCCATGTTTGCTAAATAATCCAGATTGACAAACTGTATTCTAGCACTCCATACTTGAAATGCATGGCTTACCCTCTAAACCAGAGTTTGCTGATTTGAATAGCATGGTCAATGCCTACCTGCCATTTTAAGATACCAGTACAATTGCATCTCCTGCCCACCTAGCAGTTCGAAAGCACATCAAAGTGCAAGTAGATAAATAGGGACTGCTCCTGCGGGAAGGTAAACGGCGTTTCCGTGCGCTGCTCTGGTTCGCCAGAAAGCAGCTTTGTCATGCTGGCCACATGACCCGGAAGCTGTCTGCGGACAAACGCCGGCTCCCTTGGCCTATAGAGCGAGATGAGCGCCGCAACCCCAGAGTCGGACACGACTGGACCTAATGGTCAGGGGTCCCTTCACCTTCTTCACAATTGCATACCCATAAGTTTGGTACTGTGGCAAAAGCAAAAGTTAACACTTTTGTTTATTGTTCTAATCATCCAAAACTTCCTACATTACAGAAAATGACCAGAAATATCAGGCTCTTATAAAAGGTTTAAGTCACCATTTGTATACACAGATCTCACAAAAGCCTTATCAGTGAAAGCTTTATTCTCCATAAATGTGAAAAGACCAAGAAGAAACCCAGGATTTTATAGTACAGTATACTGTTACTATCCCTTGTACCATACAGTTGTCAGTACTGTATCTATCACACCTTCTGCTCTTACAAACAAAAGGATGAGAATGAGCCAGGAATCACTATGCTATGAAAGAAATACTTCCCTGATAAAAGGAAAGTTGCTTTTGTTGGCAGAAAATTTAGCATATTGGTTTTTTTCTTTTAAAACTTACATTTTCAGTTTGTGTAGTAAAAGTAAAATGTAAGGAGTTGTGATTTAATAACAGCAAAAGAATATTAATGTAAATAAACTAGGCAGAAGTATCTAAACCTGGGCATACTGAGAACATTTTTTGATAACAGTATGTAACAATAGGTTGAAAAAATTATTTAGGAACTCATGTTTGATTTCTTCATAGAAGAAACCTAGATTATGCTGCATAATTTAACACTTAAGGATTCCTTGGAGTCAGCTTTTTGCTTTTGAACCACAATAGAGGAAAATACAACTTCTAGGATCCACCATGGACAAATTCAGGCATACTCATGGATAAATTATACATTAAAACTTAAATCCAAATACTGGGTAGATGTAGTTCAGCTGACTTAAGTGTGCATGAAGGGATCTGGAAATCAAAGTTAAATCATAAGCACAAGTTATTTTGAAAGTCTTCTGATGGCAATGGAACTTACAATAGCATGTACCAATATGCAATTTTTTCCGCTTGTCAAAAAGTTATACACACACACACACACATCCACAACTGAATTTTATTTCAAACTCATCAGCAAGTTAATACAGTATCTGGTTTATCATAAGATATCCCGTTACTGATACAATGAATTAAACTTTATCCACTCCTAAAATAAATATTTTTAGCAATATACAGAAAGGCTGCAGTTGGTTTAAAACACATTGGGGGTAATAAAGGTGGTGCATCAAACAAACGGTTAGGCCAAGGCATGTCTAAGGTTCAGCAATAGGATAGACTGATATACTGGTACTCTGATCAGCAACCAGTATTCTTCTAGAGCCTTTAATCTCTGCATATGAAATCCAGTTCACCTTCTCTCCATGTTCAATCGTTAGTTTTGGTAAAATTGGCACATGCTCATTTGAACACTCTGCATTTACTTTGTCAAGTTTCTTGGTGGTGTTGGGCATCCTAGTTCTCCTTCTGTGGATGGATTTGACTGGACTCTTCTGTTTTCCTAGTTCATTGCTGACATCCCACAACAACACTCTGCCATCATTTCCTCCTGTAATGAACCGGTAGGCTTCTGGTAGAAAGAAAACCTGTGACACTGCTAAGGAGTGGCCCTTAAATGCTGCCTCCTGCTCAAACTTGGTACCTGTTACCCTAAAGATTCTGATTTTTCCATCTTCAGCTCCACAGCCAAAAACATTGCCACAAGCAGAAACAGACAAGGAATGGGCCAATGGAGGATTAAAAAGCTGACCAGTTGAATGTTCATTGACTTCCTCCTCTTGCAAGTCCACAATCCACAGAGGGCGAGCTTTCTGCAAGTTCCACATCATAACCTTCAAATAGAACAAATCAGAATTATTTCTTTGTATACAGCATATACTAGCACACACTAAATGAGTTCATGTTCCTATTTGCACACAATTTTGTTTCCTTTATGTTGTTCTATTCCCAGAGTCATAAATTGAGATAGCTGTCACCAAGTGATGCTTCCCTGTGTCTATAAATCAAGAGGAAAAAACAGTTTACTATCATTTATATAGTAGCATGTTTCACTGTTAAGCTTTGAGAACCTTTAAACAAATTATACAAAAGATTTCTTAAGAGTACTTTTACTACATTTGTTTTATTATATCCATCTACCAAGCTGAACAAATTACCTTGTGCCAAAGAAACAGGTTCTCAAAATGTTGCATTATCTAACCTGTGAAAACTTCATCAGCATTCCTGTGACAACACCCAGACCTCTATGTTGTATTAATTACAATGACCAGTAACCAAAAACTGAGCAAAAATTATTTCTTTCTTAAATCAGAAGCCTCATTATAGAAACTAAGAACTGAAAGATGTATACCATAATTCATTTTAAATAGTTTAATACTGCTTTTATTATAGATGGGTGTTGGTTAAAATAGAATTGGCTTCTGCAAAAACCAAATTAGACTGCAATCCTTATCTCACTTATCTGTAAGTCCCTTTGAATCCCACATAACTTATTTCTGAGTAGACATGGTTCAAATTGCATCGTAATTTGCTTGTGTGATTCAGGACTCCTTGGTTCATCAACCACCACATTTCAGGTCATTAATTTGAAGATAGAGAATATGCTACGCTCACGTTTCTTCAACTCCAAATTCTTCATCTCCTTTCTTGTGATAACTATGGTTTAAAACAATATCAGAATCTAACAAAATACAGGTTAGCACTACCAGATTTGCCTCCAAACACTGTGTGCCAACCTGCTTCAAACCATGTTTTGGAGGAGATGCCCTCTGTGAATGCTAATCTTAGTTTGCTGAATCTGAATATAACGAATACCACAAATTGTGGAAAAGAGAGGGGAATCTATGCATAATAGGGAAGCAGGGACCATGACAGCCTGCAACACGTTCCCGATCTCTAGGTCACTGTTTGGAGATTGGAAACATAGCCATAATATGGGACGCGGGTGGCGCTGTGGGTTAAACCATAGAGCCTAGGGCATGTCGATAGAAGGTTGGCGGTTCGAATCCCCACAACGGGGTGAGCTTCCGTTGCTTGGTCCCCGCTCCTGCCAACCTAGCAGTTCGAAAGCACGTCAAAGAGCAAGTAGATAAATAGGTACCACTCTGGCGGGAAGGTAAACAGCGTTTCTGTGCGCTGCTCTGGTTCGCCAGAAGCGGCTTAGTCATGCTGGCCACATGACCCAGAAGCTGTACGCCAGTTCCCTCGGCCAATAAAGCGAGATGAGCACCGCAACCCCAGAGTCATCTGCAACTGGACCTAATGGTCAGGGGTCCCTTTACCTTTAGCCATAATATTCTTGCATTTTTACTTCTCTACATGCATAATCAAGACGTTTAATCACTACACTAACTTGAAGAAACTTCTCACACAGCAGAAATTTAAGACGATGAACCTGGATATCTCTATAAAGAGAAATGCCAGGGCTTAATATAGCATAAAAACCCAATAAATTGGGATTTGCTCTATACTCAGTGGCATAAGGGCACTTTGCTCACCCTCAGATGTATTCTTTATTACTTAATATGTCCCCTCTGTTAATCTACTTCAGCATTTGATTTAGCCATTTAATTGATACTGGGGCTCCCTGGAAGCCAACTTTTCAAGAATGATTCCTTTTTATCTTGCCTGCTTGTTTTACCTTGGCTGGCACTCACACTGTCTTTCACAAGGGACTATATAAATTCCTGATCAATACATATACAGGAGGATTACTTCATCTAATGCCACAGGAGGCTCATAGAAAAATTAACATATAGTAGGAGAGGAAAGAAACATGTATCAAAGATCACTGCTGGTATGTGCCCTATAGGAAGCTTTCATTTTATGCTGATCACCTTCATATCCAGACCACATGAAAGAAGGCTTTGAGGTCTTTGAGGGCGAAACACAGCAGATGCACAAATATTTGAGTGTCGTCTAAGGCAACGGCTTAACTTCTTGCTTTCCAGATCAATTATCTTTATTACTCCAGAATCGTCTGCAGCACTTAATAAGCTATCTGTTTCATTTACTGAAAGACAATTGATCTCTTCATCATTTACATGGAAATGTTCAACTGGCTCTTTGAGACATCTAGTATCCAAAATGCTAACAGTCTCTCCATGAGAAGCATATAGTCTTTTGGAACAGGTGGGAGAAAACACAACACTGGTGACATCATCAGCTTTCTGGAGAAGTGTGTGTTCTAATGGAGTCCCTTCCTCACTCCAGATGGTTAGCTCCCCTCCTTCTGCTCCTGAAGCCAACAGACCATCTTTGTTCACATTCAAACATAATATTGAAGAAGAGTGTCCATTGGCCCACTTCTCCGCCATAGTAGGAGAGTCTGAAAAACACAAACACTTGATTAGACAGAAGTTGTTTCTGGTATAGCTAATTCCTCAAAAGATGCAGGATGCATCACTTCATTGCATGGACAGAATGTATGTTTTAATGCCACATTTGAAACCATAATTTATAATCCTAGAACCAAAACAACTTTAAGTATCAGTCTGATTTTGTTTAAATGAGAGGACATGTGTTTAGGCATGCAATATACACCTCTGTTCTCTTCAATCAATTGGTTTATAGCAAAGCTTGCCAACATGGCACCTGCTAGTATACATGAAATCACAGATGCCTTCCCTGGCACCACAGGATCCTTTTCCTATTGAAAGGAACATTCTGCACTAGCCAACAGAATACACTGTGATATGGGCACCACAACCAAGCATAAGCGGTGCCCACAACAGTTCATCTGGTTTACTAATGTACCCACGATGAATATGTATAGCACTAACAGAGAACTGCAGTCAGAAACCTGAATGGCAAAATAGGATCGAAGAAAAGTAAATCACTGACAGTAAGTTCCTAGCATGGCATTTTGGAAAACAAAGCTCAGTTTGTCTGTTCTTTGAAAGAAAGTCTTTGAAAATAAATGGTATTCCTTAGTATGTATTTAACTCCCTGGAGATGACCCAGTATACCTGAAGGAGTGTCTCCACCCCAATCATTCAGCCCAGACACTGAGGTCCAGTGCTGAGGGCCTTCTGGCGGTTCCCTCACTGCAAGAAGTGAGATTACAGGAAACCAGGCAGAGGGCCTTCTCAGTGGTGGTGCCCGCCCTGTGGAATGCCCTCCCACCAGATGTCAAGGAAATAAACAACTATTTGACTTTTAGAAGACATCTGAAGGCAGCCCTGTTTAGGGAAGTTTTTAATGTTTGAAGTTTTATTCTGTTTAATATTCTGTTGGGAGCCGCCCAGAGTGGCTGGGGAAATGAATTAATTATTATTATTATTACTACTACTACTACTACTACTACTACTACTACTTTTTCATAAATATGCTTAGGAACATTCTATACGGATTAACAGACGAACATTAATCATCACAAGGGTGTCAAGTGGAGGCAGAGAAGTGGTTGGCATTTGACTAGCCCAGACCAGTACTGACAAGGAAAGACGGGCAAAGCGCCTTCAAACAATACTCCGGACTAGAGAAACATTCGGTGAAGGGTGGGGGAAGGAAAAGAAAAGGCGTGAAAACAGGGAGATGGGTGAGCATTCTTCATAGCTATGAGGACCAAACCAGTCAGAAACACGCCCTCCAGTCCAGCCCTACACCACTTCAGTACGACTTATTGCCAAATAAATACGCAATAGGGTGACAGCCTCAAGCCAAGCCACCCTACTGCTGTATTTTAATACCGAGGAGGCCAAAAAATAACCGAATTACCTCAAACAGGCTTACCCGTCCCGCCGTCTCTCCATGCGACAGTGTCCTCTTCCGGCGAAGAGAAATTACGTCACCCTATTATCACCCCCCCCCCTTTACATTAACAGGTGAGGTTCTCGCGCATGGATTTAGAGAAGCCCCCTTGACAGCTCTGCCCTTACCCAACATGGTTGGCTCACCTTCAGGGCCTAGCTCTCAATCACCACCGCGACAATAGTAGTAACAAAAAGCGAATAAAAGTTCCGCAGTCGGAGAGACCCGCGGCAGGAAACCTAAATTCGTCTCACTGCTCCTCCAACCGCGAACCGAAGAGGCAGTGATGGGGGAAAGACAGCACTTTCTCCGACGTCTCTTCAGGCCCAGCTCAGGCACAAGCTAAAGCTTTCACTTCCGCCCGCACTTGCCGGCAGCTGGTGGGAAGGACGTCGAGCGTCGGCTGCGCCGCCTCCCTTCCTTCCTTCGCTGACGGCGTGAGCCGGATTGGCCGGTTGGCTGCCTGGTGGGCTCGCGGCCTCGCACCGCCTTTGCCTGGGCCGGGGCGGTCGGTTGGCGAGGCGTGCGCGCGCCGCGGGACGCGAGGACTCGGTGGTCGCCCGGAGGTTATGGCGGCGGCTGCCGGCGGAGGAGGAGGAGGAGCGCCGAGCTCGGTGGTTGTTGCGGCTGCTGCTGCTGCTGCCGCCGCTACGGCTGCTAATGCGGGGGGCTGGCGGCTTCCCGGGCGGGTGCTCGAGTTCGTCTTCTCCTACCTGGAGCTGCGGGAGCTGCGGAGCTGCGCGCTGGTGTGCAAGCTGTGGTGCCGCGTCCTGCACGGCGACGAGAACAGCGAGGTGTGGCGGAGCCTGGCCGCTCGCAGCCTGGCGGAGGAGGCGCTGCGCACCGACATCCTCTGCAACGTACCCACCTACAAGGGCAAGGTCAGGATGGCCCCTCACGGGAGGGAGCGACCCTCCTTTTTGCGCGCGCGAGGAAACCCAGGAGATAGATAGATAGATAGATAGATAGATAGATAGATAGATATGGAATATAAAAATAAATTAATAAATAAAAATATAATCTGGGTACCTTTCTCTGCCCCTGCATCCCTTGCACGAGAAAAGATACTGGAGGTGCCGTGGGTCTTGTCTCCTGTGTTTTGTGAGACGGACCTCTTTCTTCTTAAACCCAGATGTGCGGGGAGGAGAGAAAATTGTTCCGTTTTGTGTTTGAGAGAGTGAGAAAGAGAGGCACTAAGGCACATGCTCAAAAGCACTGGCTGCTTATTACAGTACTTTGTTCCAAGGCAGAACTCTGGCACCGATTCTGGGCTGTTTGCTAGCTCCAGTAAAATGCAACCTGCATCTGTCCTCATCCCCCCCCCCCCAATTGCACATGTATATATGCATACCAGTGTGGTGGAAACACTCATTGAGTACATGTTGTTTGGATGTGGTTCCTCTTTCCAGCTGCTGTCTATGGCCCAGATGCTTTGCATGGTAGGAGCTGCAGAAGGGTATAATGCTCAATAAGATACCATCTTGGGAGCTGGATTGAGGACCCCCCCCCGGGGGGGGGGTTGATGCCTTCTTCCAGCATGCCTGGAATAACTGCTGTTTAAATGATGCTTTTCTCCCGCTTGCTCTGTTTCCAAAAGACCTTGGCAGGCCTGTTTTTCTATGTTGAGCCAGGTAGCCAATACTAGCCCAGCTGGGCAGGTGGTGAGGACTGAGGTTGTGAAATCACAACGCATTCTTACTTTGGGTGGCATTCTTTCACAGATAGGCTAATTATACATACCGGTATATTTGGGTTTACCGTGCCTTATTAAGAATAGGTGTGTAGAGTTGCTGCTGCTGATATCTTAATAGCCTTGCCTAGTTTAGTAATCTTATTTCCAGCATTGCTTTAAAAAAAAATACCTTCTGTTCCAGGTGCGCGCCTTTCAGCACGCTTTCAGCACCAATGATTGTTCTAGGAATGTCTACATTAAGAAGAATGGATTTACTTTGCATCGGAATCCCATTGCACAGAGTACAGATGGAGCAAGGACCAAGATTGGTTTCAGTGAAGGCCGTCATGCTTGGGAAGTCTGGTGGGAAGGCCCTCTTGGCACAGTAGCAGTAATTGGGATTGCTACAAAACGAGCTCCCATGCAGTGTCAAGGCTATGTGGCACTCCTGGGCAGTGATGACCAGAGCTGGGGCTGGAATTTGGTGGACAACAACTTGTTACATAATGGAGAGGTCAATGGCAGCTTCCCCCAGTGCAACAATGCCCCTAAATATCAAGTGAGTGAAACCTGGAATGTATACAAGACTGTTGGATCTGTGAAGAGCTATGCCAGGGCGGTCCAACCACTTAGACCAAGTGCGCCTCCAGAGCCACACACTGAATTAAATTTCCATATTGTAAATTAAAGAGTACACAATATAGTTAATATATTTAATGTAAGCAATTAATATATTTAATTGAATATATATAATGAAATACACAATTGATAGATTGAGTCCCTCAGCAAGCAAGAGGAGGATATAAATCAAAATAAAATAATTTTAGAAGACTTCTAGCCCATGGAGAAGAAGACAGCATAAGGTGGGGTGGTAGGGCAGGCAACAGCTGCCTCATCCTCCTCACCTGCCAGCCAGTCACTACAGCCACCACCATCTATCCTGCTTCCCCACCCCACCTCCCGCACAGCCTCTTCAGGCCAGTTGTTGACTGAGGGGGGAAGGATCTGTAGAGTTGGAAGGGAACCCCCAAGGGTAATGTAGTCAGACCCCTTGCAGTCCCTGGCAGGCAGGCAGCCCCTCCCCATCTGTCAAACAGGGCAGCAGCAAAGCCTCCATGGCAAGGGGCAGCCCACAGAGTCCTGAGCAGAGAGGCCCCGCCACATCCCTCCTGCTGGCTGGCCGCACAACATGCCTCTGCTGAGCCTGGGCTGTGTTGCGGCCTCCTTCCGTCCTGGCAGCTCTGCTCTGTCTCTCTCTGCCATCACTATTGTTGTTCCTTCAAAGAGGCGCCAGCCACACCTCCCGCTCCATGTTGCCATGCCAGCCCACCAATCAAAAGGTGCGACCTCAAACACCTGGAAATGTGGCACCCAGATCCCCCTCTTCCTATTGGTGGGTTTTCAAGCATCCCTCCCCATCACATATACTCTCATGTGCTCATTTGCTGCTGAGGGGAGAAGCAACCAACCAGCAAGCAAGAGGAGGAAGTTCCTGCTCTTCAGGACAGGAAAGGCAGAAGAGTCGCTGAAGAGTAGTAACAGGTCTGAGGGCAAAGACCACCAAAGAAGGTCTCATGGGCCACATGTTGGACCACCCTGAGCTATACATTCCAGAATTTTGCATAGTAAACTGACACATTCTGTTTTAAGCACAATTCTACTCACATTTACTTGGAAATACGTCCCAATATGCTCAGTGGGGCTTACTCCCTGGTAAGGCTTCTACCCTAACCTCACTTATTTGGGAGTTAGCCAAGTTGAATTCAGTAAGGCATGCATCAAATTGAGGAATATTTCTGGTGAAGCAGTGTAGTTGTTCAAAGCCCCATGACTGAATCTTAGCTTTACCATTGATCAGCAGAAAATGTCTTTGAAGGGCTTTTCTGTATGTTAATTGTGTGTGTTTCTCCCCCCCCCCCAAGTTATTTTGTCTCAGCATCTGTTTTCCATCACTTTGTCTTGTCTTTTTCATTATCCCTTTTCTTCAATCAATCTTATTTTTGTTTACAGATAGGTGAGAGAATTCGTGTCATCCTGGACATGGAAGACAAGACTTTGGCTTTTGAGCGAGGCTATGAGTTTCTAGGAGTTGCATTCCGAGGACTGCCAAAGACATGTCTGTATCCAGCAGTGTCTGCTGTCTATGGAAACACTGAAGTGACGTTAGTTTATCTGGGAAAACCTTTAGATGGATGACATTTAGTTTTTAACTGGGACATGAACATCAAGTTGACAATATGGAGAAACTTTGCATGTGGGTTAATAGGGAAGCATGAGTGAAGTGTGTGGATGCATATCCAAGAAACATCAAGGAAAACCAAAATTTGCGATCCAAAAGGCCAGCTGTACGGAAGAGAGTTTTACCTTTCCTTTTTCTGCCGGACCAGAAAAATTCTCAGGGGGTTGCAGTTGGTTGAATGGGCAGCTAACCACATGCATGTTGCATAAGATTTCACTGCAAAGGTGGCAGAATGGAATCCTGTACATACCTAAGGGACTCCTGTGTAGAAGTGGGTAAGGAAAGCTGACTGAGACCTGTAAGTAGTGTGTTCTGTGAAAAAGACTTCATTTTTAAAATTATTTGTTTCCTTCCTGCCTTTGATCCAGTAT
Organism: Lacerta agilis; assembly: GCF_009819535.1. NCBI lineage: Eukaryota > Metazoa > Chordata > Lepidosauria > Squamata > Lacertidae > Lacerta > Lacerta agilis. The sequence continues at coordinate 61,236,169 of NC_046316.1, read as the reverse complement.
GTTTTACCAAAGGTAACTGAAATTGGTTGGATTTTATTTAATGTATTTTCATTGTGATGAGGAGTATAATGTATTGCACTTCTCCAGAGCAAAACATTGTGCAGTTATGTTAAAGTGTGTTTTAAAGACAGTTTGTACAGAACACTTAAAAAAAAAACAGAACAAAACAAAGGGTTGCTGTTGCTTTCCCTGGGATGTAATTTTGTTAATTGGAACCCCCCCCCACTACATAACAGGTGTTGGTGTCTGTCCAGTTGAACAGCATACATACAAGTGCACTTCTTTTGCTGCACAACATCTCATGTGAATGTCTATTGTAAAATGCTTTAGATTTGATAGCTGAAAATTCTGTGCAGGTGGAAGGATAAAGTCAGTTTCTAACGTGAGTGTTTTTGTTTTACTTAAAATGTGAGTGTGTGTTGCAAATGACCATATGTCTTTCAATCCACCTTGTAAAGTAAGACTTAAAATTAATCTTGCAAACTATGAGCTGTCCACCAAATAATGCTGCTCTTTACCCATTTTAATCAGAATTGTATTGTGGTTGTGGGTGGCCATGCTTGGTGGGTTGTTCCCATTATGGTCTGCAGTACCCCAACCCTTCATTTTGGTCTATTACCAAATGTACTGCTCTCTTCCCAGTATAGATATTAGATTGCAAGTATTGCATATTTACGGTAACTAAATATTTTGAAAAATAGGTTTCCAAAAGTACTACCTAAATAATACTATGTTAAAATTGCATAGAAAAATATTTTAACATATTTCAATCTTTAGCGTAAATAAATTGAACTTCAAACAGGAATCAAATTTCTGACACAATTATGGAGTCTGCCCTTTGGTTATATTAATGGCTGAGAAACGTTTTACAAAGCTAATTTGTTGTGCATAAAGAAAGCACCTTCAGATGATGGAGCAACTGCATTTCCCCATTCTTTGGCATCCATATCCTGCACAGCTTGTATGTCTTAATCGTGTAAGTCCACAGGCTGGTTCTTGGTACTAAAGTGCTATTTTGTTCTGCCTTAGACATCTATTTATTTAGTGTAGAGTGAGAAAACACTTTCAGTGCAGTCCTGGACATTTTTTCCCCTCAGAAGCAAGCCCCACTATGTTCAGTGGGATGTACTCCTAGGTAAGTATGTGTAGGATTGTGGCCTTTGGGAGGAAATGAGGTATTGTTTACATTCCTTACATCATAATCAGAATTATGTGGTCTCGCAGACATTTAGTTCCTTAGGTGTGCAAAAGAGAACAATTCCCTCAGGCATTCTTATTTTTGTTAAAGCCGGGGGAAAGCTGCTAAACACTATGTTTGTATTTTTTAAAAATAGCTTAAAGCATACATTCTTGCTTCATGCAAGGTTTAAAATGGCAATTCAGTATCTTGGGTAGTGCCATTGGTCCTCAATACTTAAAAATACCTACATTGGTCATGCTGTGTGACCTTCCCAGCAACCTAGCCTTGCTGTAGGCTTAGCCATCATGTTACCTGTCCTACCATCTTGACATACTAATGCATCTTGCTTTACTATTGTTTCCAAACCCCTTTGGTTCCTTGTAGAAGCAGCAGAAGGAAGTTATGGTTGATTATTGGTTTGGGACTGCTAGTATTCTTTGGTTGGTGGCATAGGACTGTAGTGGATAGCATCACACTAGTCAGAAAGAGGCTCTTTTATGAGGCTGCTGAAAGTGTGAGGGATAAAATGTGGATTCAAAAAAGAGGGCAGTGACTGTACCAGAGGAGTCCATGTTGCATGTTCTCAGCTGTTCAGGCTTTCCCAGATCTTCACCTCACTTTCTTTCCATGTTCAGATTCCACAGAATTGCATTTGAGGTCTGCATGTGTGAATAAATGTTTTTCAAATATTAGTTCTATGTGTAGTATGCCGCTTAGCAAGTTCATTCCTGGTCTCTTTCTAAAATTAAGCAAATGAATCATTTCAACACTGGTACTACAAAGAAATGAATGATTTTGGAAAGATGTATCACTTCCAGAAAACGTTGACTGTATACTATGCTATAAAATATATCACTACAAGATTCTATGGCATGAGCTAAAATAAAAGGAAAGAAGCATTTGTTAGAGTAATATAGTCTCCCTGTGCAGTCTCGGATGGATTACCCTCTGCACCTATTTATGGACTTTTGAGTAGAGAGAGCTGGTCCTAAGAACTGTGTCAGGGAAATTTTTGCTAGGTTTTACTTCCATTTATACAAGATGTCTTGCTCGCTTTACCCTTACATGTGGCATAGCATTCTGCTTGTGCCAAGTGGTCAAAAATTCCTTGGGGCACAGGGGACAAATATGTATATAAACCTCTTATAACTTATTACCTGAAGACCAACTCCTAGCTGTACAAACAACTGAAATAAATTGTTAAAACAAAAATATACTACTCTGTATTATTGTGTGTTATAATTGAGTCTTATTAGTACCGGGTGATTTTCTGTTTGACTGGAATACAGAAAATTTTTACAATATTTATGTGATCGACTAATGTCAAATTGTGAACTTTCCCTGGAGATAAATATGTAAACCCCTTTGATAAGCTGGACTACTGTATGTGTAAACTCTCCCTGATGGAAATGGTAGTATTAGTTTTCCTGTTTTCTTTTCGTAGAAGCCTTGTTGCAAAATACACATTTCACACAGGTACGATGTCTCAGAATTTTTGCAGAGGCAGGCTGCCTGGGAGTTTGTTCAAGGTCTATGAGGAGTGTTTAACTGGATCTCAGCCCTCAGATTCTGGGGTGGAGCAGAAACTGAAGACAGCTTACTTGGGGAGGGCTATTTCACAAAACTGTACAGATACAAATCCTGTCCATCTCCCCAACAGAACACACTCAGTGGAAAGCACCAGTAAACTGCAGCTCCCTAATAAGTATAACACATACATCACCTGCACTGATTTTTTATATTTTGAGGTGCAGACACAAACCATCTTGAGAGTATTCCTTAAACATTAAGTGTGTGAAGTGGCCTTCAGATGAAACTCTTGGATACTTCCAGAGGGCACATGGGAACTGCAATTGTTAACTGTCGTAAAAGTGTACATGCTTGGAAAATGAACTACTATTATTAATACATTCTAAATGAGTTGCTTTGCAACTTCAGTTGTGGGTGGATGGTGAGACGTGGTAATTCATAAAGGAAATATCAACTGAGACTATAATGTGGTGACTACAGCTGATCAAGTCTCCATATGCCACATGCAACAGGGACAGGATTCCTCTTGAAAGGAAGTGCTTGGAGTTCTTTCAGCAGAAGCACTGTTTTGTGATGCAAGTTTAAGAGCAGAGAGCTATCATGCTCTGGTTGCTGGGCTTTCCCTTTCATGCATATGAGTGACTTGTATGTCATTTCACTAGTGGACTCGGAGAATGGTTCAAAGTGCCCTTAAACAGAAGTATTAGTGTAGGTTTACATTATTCCTGATGGTTCTCTAATTCTGTGTTGCATGAGGGTGATGGCCATGATGAAAACAAGAGAGGGAAAGGAGAATTAAATTCCAAGTGTAATATGTATAACAATTGTGGATTAAGGTCAGGTTTAAAAACAACAAAGCAGCAACTTCAAATTACAAGCAGGCAGCAAATTGCCAAAAAGGATTACGGTTGCATTCTGTTGTGAGAGGCTGACTCTAGCACAAAGGCTTAAAAGGTAAAGGTACCCCTGACTATTAGGTCCACTCGTGGTCGACTCTGGGGTTGTGGCACTCATCTCGCTCTATAGGCCGAGGGAGCCGGCATTTGTCCGCAGACAGCTTCCGGGTTATGTGGCGCACGGAAACACCGTTTACCTTCCTGCTGGAGCGGTACCTATTTATCTACTTGCACTTGATGTGCTTTCGAACTGCTAGGTTGGCAGGAGCAGGGACCGAGCAACGGGAGCTCACCCTGTCGCAGAGATTCAAACTGCCGACCTGATCGGTAAGCCCTAGGCTCAGTGGTTCAGACCACAGCGCAAATACTGATAGGATTGAAGCCCCAGCTCCACTGAAGTAAGCAGGCATGCTGCAATCTAGAGTAGATTGGGAAGTAGGCCTCATGAAGAAAATTGGAACTGATGTGTGTTTAACTGTAAGATTCCAGTTGTGTCCAGCTTCATCTGAGGTTTGTCTATTGATAACAAACTAGGTTCGTTCAAAGCGTTCTGCCTAATCTAGTAGGTGTAAATGACGGTGGAAGTCCATTTAATTTGCCTTTTATAATGTAGAAAGCCTATGCTAGGCAAGAAGTAGGAAAATTATAAACAATTCTACATGGTGGAGCTGCTACCTCATATGTCACATGAGGGCAATGTAGAGACCCAAGAGAGAAAGTTCTTGTCCTCATGGAACTAGAATATGCTGACAATGGAAATGCTCAGGGGGGTTGATTATATAATGTTTGTGCATCCTCATTACCTTCAGTGCAAGAGAAGTACAATTCGGCAGGAGTGTCAAAAGGCTGTATTAGCAAGTCTGCACACAAAGTCTTTGTGTTGTGTTTTTATTTTAAATTCATGTTTCAGTGAAAGTGAATGATGGGAGATGTGCACCTGGCAGCCTGAGAATCTCTGTTCTGATTTTGAATGTAATACCCAGCACAGTTTGGAAATACTGTATGACACCCTCCAGTAAATGTGTCAGGGTTCTGCCTGCCCAGACATTGTACCTGAGGGGAGCAGAACCCTCCAGTAGATTTCCACACTGCAAGTGACCCTGAAAAAACATTTCATCCAGATATCCCTGGCCTATGACTGGAGCTGCCTGGGCTTCTGGCTAACTTTGAACCCCCCCCCCCAATCTCTCCCAGGGTCTCAGGAGCAGAATACATAGAGGCAGGCAAGAGTTTCAGACTGCAGGCTTCCTCAACCTCGGCCCTCCAGATGTTTTGAGACTACATTTCCCAGCACCCCTGACCACTGGTCCTGCTAGCTAGGGATCATGGGAGTTGTAGGCCAAAAACATCTGGAGGGCTGAGGTTGAGGAAGCCTGGTTTCAGAGCCACTGCTGTTGTGCTTGCCTAGCTGCACATGAGGCTACTCAGAAGGAGGGGGAAGCAAATGGAGGCACCTGTCTGCATCAGGGCCTGAATGGGAAGGTGTGATGCCTCTCACTCCTACATGAGCCTCCAATCTGAGCTGTGGTATTGCAGACACACCACCTCTCTCCCACATTCCCGACTTGGAGAAATGGACACTGGGAGAAACACCTTGAACTTGGAAAGCTAGAAAGAGCTGTGTGTTGGTTGGAGCATCACTGGAGTTCACAAGATTTCTTTGGAAAACTGATACAGGACTGTCAACTGTGGTGTCTGCTTGGATGAGTGCTTGTTTGCTTCCAATATGCTGTAGTGGTATATTTGTAAGTAAAACAAGTTTTACGAATATAGAATATGTCTCCAGTGATCTCTTATTTGTCATCTGGAGTTTTTGAAATTGTGAAGGTGAATAACAATTTATCCTTTTCCAAAGAGTTAGTGTTACTTACTTTTTATACTATTATTTTACATCGTGCTGCTTTCAAGGTTTATGTTTTAAAATTGTTTGTGTAATTGTGATTCTTTGTAAACTACTCGGATTAGGGTGGAAGATGTGAATTCCTGGAAGGAAGAAAGCGATTTAATGTGTGTGCCTCTGCCAGAGAAATGTGCTAACAACAGCTATGTAAAAAGAAGAAGAAAGAAAAGCTAATCACTATGTGTTTGGGGTGTGAATATTGAGAAGAAGGAAAGCAGCCCTAATTTCCTAACAGCAGGGGACAGCAGTTTGCTGCAGAAAGGCCAAATGAAACCTTAAGCATAGTAGGGCCTACAGAGTAACCAAATATCCTCAAATTTAAAGCAGCGTGATTTCTCTTTCATTAGCAGATATATAAACACTTGTAAATAAAAAGTTGTATAATTTGTTTTATAAAGAAATAACAAGTCATGGTAACACCTGAGGACTGAGCATGCTGATAGAAAGTTGAACGGTGGTTGGAAATGAAAAACAGAAACAGATGGAAAAACCTGCTGAAAGAGGATCTGACTGGCTGACCGCCGGAACTCTGAACAAGAGCACTCCTGTTAGAAGATGCAGCACAAAGTTTTGTACAGAGCTTGTTAGAACGAACGTATTTTCATCGCCTTATGGCTTGGTTCTGGAAACATGAAGTAATAACATCTGAGCATGTGCAAAGTACCTTTCAAGCACTGAGTAGTCATTGCAAGCCTCCGTAAGAACACTCAGCAAAATGGCTTTAATATTTTTCATCAAGCTGGGAGGGAGGAGGGTTTGGCTGAACATGTATTCAGTTGAATGTGGTGGGACAGCAGAATGCAAAAAAAAAACAACACACCAGATTGAAACAAGTTTAATATGCTGCTCAAACCCGGGTGGGTCCATACTCTGAGTCTGCTCCATTGAGCAGGATATGGGTTATTTTTTCCTCAGCCCACCTATAAAGCTAACTCCTTTGCTTTGGTGGGCAGGGGAGGAGGTGGAGTCTTTCATAGGCAGCCAACAACTTGCAAGGATTCTAATTGCAAAACATGAACCAAAATAATGGTTTCTGTTTTAGGGAAGTAAGTGTTACTGTTTTTGAGAGGCTGAATAATTTTTGAAATAGGAAAATCTACATGCACTCAGAAGCAAGGATATTTTTGTGTGTGATGTCTTAAAAACCTTGATGTACATAAGGAGGATCTGCTGGATCAGGCCAATGGCCCATCAAGTCCAACATCCTGTTCTCAGTGGCCAACCAGATGCCTGTGGGAAAACCCCGAGCACAAGAACACTCTCTCCCCTCTTGTGGTTTCCAGCAACTGATGCATGTCTTGTTCTTATCTTTGAGTGCATATGAGTTCCCTTTAAAAATTGCATGAATGTGTAGTGTGGTTTAATCCCCCACCATTTTTAACTGAATTTTAAGGAAACAACTAGAGAACTCAAAATAGGCCATCTCCAATTGCAACTTACAGGCAGAACAGTCCTGTTTAGCTACTCCGTAAACGGTACTTAAAGAAAGCACAATTCTCAAAGTGTTGTAGAAAGTGAGTTTACCACTTCCATAGTGTGGTATTTATTTAACAAAATTTATATACCTGTTTAAAAGAAAGGCAAGTGATTTACAATAACATAACATAAATATTAAATATTAAAAAATATTAAAATGATAAATAAAACCGTTAAAATGGGTATCAAAAATATTCAAAAGATTATTAAAATATACAAGTAGCTAAAATAACAAGATGTAACTTTTGCATGTCTGGCTAGGCTTTTCTAAACAAAAATGTTTTAACCAGGCACTGAAAAGACTACAGTGAAGATGCCTGCCTGATGCCTATAATGTAGGGCTGCAGTGCTACACTAATGTAGGGCTTCCAAAATGTAGGGCTGCAGTGCTACACTAAGACATTGGTTTTTTACAATGGCAGAACAAGTATTATGTGACTTCCAAAATAGTGCCCATTCTGCAGATTGAAGCAATCAAGTAGGCATGAATGGGCTAAGGTGTAAACTGGCCTCAAGGTAATGTGGCCCAGTAGCAAATAGGCAAACGGCGCAGATCTCTGAGCAGTTGACTGATGTCTCAGACACTGGAATCACTTACAGTGCCTCCGTGTTGCCAGGATTAAAGCTCAGCTTATTTTTTCTCACCCATCCCACCACTGCATCCAGGTGACCAGGGCCCGCAGAGCATTTCTTGATTCAAAGGTTATGGAGGAGTAGAGCTGAGTGCAGGGTCAGATTTAGGTTTGATGCGGCCCTAAGCTACTGAAGGTAAAGGGGACCTTTATATGTCCAGCTGTCCTTTGTCAACAACAAATTGTCGCTGTTTTTTGTGTTGAATATATGCTATATGGTAATTTATGGACATAATAGGTATCTAAAGCCATTTGCACATATTGCCATGCAACCAGTCCACGCACAATGTAGGCACCCTATATAATAATGATGATGATAATAATAATAATAATTTATTTATACCCGCCTGGAAATGAAGAAACCAGTGATATTTTAGGGAGCAGGCTAGCAGATGGGGCCCATTACTTATATCATAGGAGCCTACACAACACAAAACACTATTTCTGTATGTAGGTTTTATTTTATTTGTTTTTTTTAATCTTATATTTTGGAAATGTACATCCAGTTTTTCCCCCCTTTAATTTTTTGGTGGCCCCCAAGAGAGTGGGACCCTAAGCTATAGCTTGTTTAGCTTATATGTAAATCTGGCACTGGCTGAGTGTCATCAGTGTACTCAAGGCACCTTGCCCCAAAGCTCCTCCTAATGACCTCTCCCAGCGGCTTCATGTAGATATTAAATAACATTGAGGATAGAATAGTATCCTGCAGCACTCCACAGCCTAACCACTAGAGAGCCCCAAAACACTACTCCAGTGCTACTGTCTGGACACTGTCCTGCAGGGTAGACCAGGCCCTCTACAGTATAACACAGTACCCAACAGAGCCAGTCCAGGAGGATGCCATGGGGAATGGTACCAAAACAGATGGAGAAGCCAGAGCAAGGTCACACTCCTTTTGTCCCATTCTTAGGGCGACCAAACCCAACTCAGTCCCATGGCCAGGACTGAAGCCAGAGTGGAGCAGTTTTAAATAATCTTTGTCATTCAAGAGTACTTGCAGCTGCCTCACCACAACACTCTTTGCCACCTTCCCAAGAAGAGGGTATGAGTCTTTGGAGGCTCATAAGAATAGTTGCTTCTGTTAATAAAGCTAAGAAACAGAAACTATGCAATGCCAAACATGTCATGTTTATCTGTGTCTCTCTTTACTAGGATGGGTTGTATGTTCTGAAACAACTACTTCACACCCTTTGACCTCCCCACCCTTCCTTTGTGGGCCCTTCCGCTAACTTAATTTCTAAATGAGAGGTGCTAGGATTTTGTTCTGTCTTGAAGTCATGCTTGCCGTTTCTCAGTAGGTGGAGAGAGGTCACTCTCTCATGGGCACGTTCTCTCTGAGGGCTGAGTCTCGGTTCCCATTTTGTGCTCTGGGATGGACATCCTTGCAAATCTTCTTAACTATGAAGAATGGTGTTTTGCTTGGTAAAATCCACAGAAGCAGCAAGTGGGAAAGGATAAGGAATCTGCTTTTGTGGATTTTGCTGAGGGGAGGGGGAAAGTGGCAATGTTACTGTAAAATATGCTTGTGCTATTCTTAGCTGGTGTATTTTATCCCTGGGGACAAAATCTGAATAAAATAAAAGATGAGGTAGTGTCTTTTCAGGTTCTACTATACACACTGAGGAACATCATATTGATGTTCAAAGAGTGGCTACATTCAACTTACGGTGTGTATGATTACAGGGGCCGTTCCTTTGGGTCAGGGTTTTACAGCTTCCTGGAGACACCACCTAATTATGTTTTTGGAACTCTGGCAACACTTTTTGTCCTCCTCCAGTCTTCCCAACCAACACTGATAGGAAAAACAACAACGAAGAACCTGATTGCACCTTAAAGGCTGCATGCAACACAGCACATATTGAAAAAAAATTTTACTCTCTCGCACAAAAGAACCCTGAAAACTAATTTACCCCTCACAGAGCTACAATTCTCAGCACCCATGACAAATTACAGTTCCTAGGATTATTGGGGCCTGTGCTCTTTAAATGTGCTTTAAATGTAAGGTGTGTGTGTAGCCCTCGCACATGAATTATTATGCCATAAAATATATTACAGCAAAATTTTGTCTGCAGAAGTAGTCCCTAGTCCACAAATCCTTATGCCACAATGAATTTGTTAGTCTTTAAGTGCCACAGGACTCTTATTTTTCTTTCTATATCGATAACAAAGCAGCAGTTGCTAATGGGTTCAAAGATTTGCCCTGCACAGCTTCCTTCCTCTCATTTCCCTTCTTCTCAGCTCCTTCTCATTTTCGAGTGGCTTGCACAGCCTCGACCTTTCAGTGTGCAACTGCTGAGCTCTGGCTGGGGGTTGCTGGGTGAAGCAACTGGCTCTGTGATCCATGTGACTGCAGTTTCCGTTGCTTAGTTCCTTCCGCAAGTTCTAAAATAATCTGATATTAAGTGAGAGGGCAAACAGCTAATTTTAATATTATATGTAGAGATACAGAGAGAAAAGAGGGCACGGCCTGGAGCAGAATGAACGTCCCAGAACTGAGCGTATTGCTCCTACCCCCGGTGAGTAGCAACCTCAAGACTTGCCTCCATTCTTTGCCTTAAGAGGGGTGAAGGGTGTGGGTGGGTGATGGTAACCAAAGGGAACCATTCAACAGCTGCTGTTTCATTCTGAACACCTACACTGCAAAAAGGCAGTCGTCGTTTTGCGGCGTGGTAGAGCTCACCAAGAACGTGTATCAGTTCCATGTGGTGTGGTTCTGGGAGTACACGGTGGAGGGTTCTGTAATACAGAGGTGTTTCATAAAATAGATATATGAAGGAGAGATAAGGCAGCAAGGTGGTTGCTGAGAACTCTCCAGACTCACTCCGAGGCATCTGCCACTCAACGTCTTTGAAGAGTTACAGGGCATCGAGAGCACAAGGACCAAACTGAGAAGGCAGGACAGATGGTGAGTGAAGTCCTTAAACACCTTTGTGATAGCAAAGAAAAAAGAGTCATTAAGCAGGGGAGGAACTTGGGGTCAATAACTTTGCTAGCCACTGGCAAGGTGAGAAAGTAAGTTGGGGATCCCTGCTTTGACAGTCAATCCACTTTTTAAAATTAAAAAAGCTTCATGCCTAACTAATATATAGTCTCAGAAATAAATCTCCTTACTATGACATTAAATCAGTCTTGCTTTTCCTCTTATAGGACTATGAGTACTTTCAGGACTGGGGCAAATATGATGGAGGAAATGGCATGATGAGAACAAAGGGTTAATCCCCCCTCCCTCAGCAGCACTGCTCTGATCCACCAAGCAGCCCCTCCACCCACAGCTACCTTTCAGTAAAATAAAACATGTCAAATCCAATCATGGATCTCTAATGTCAAATGGGGTTTGGCCCTACGCTTCCACTTGGAGGCAAGATCATTTCCAGAAAGCTAAGCATTCACAGATTGTGCCCCACTTTTGCCTTTAGTAAACAGGTTTTGCAAAGCATGCTTGACCAGAAGTGACAGCTGGCTAGACAAAATATATGTGCACCTCATCAGATCCAGCTTCAGATTTGGGGGGGGGGGGACGCTGGGCAGGCTGCCCTTAGTAGCACCCAGTGCTGACTGGACCTGTTGCCCAGAACCTGCTGCTATGTCACCCTGCCTCCTCTGGCCACGGTGCTGCCACAATCAGCCACCCCCCACTCATTTGCCAGCTTTGCTGATGGCGTTAGCAGCATATGGGTCCCAGCAAATGCCTTAGAACAGTGGGTGTTGGTGCTGGTCTGCATAATGTTGGGAAGAGAAGGCTCCTTCAAATCACCTTTAACTTGGGTTACGCACACATTAGCGGCTTGAAATGTAGTGAGGTCATTTCCCCCTGCTGTGCTTCTAGTGCTTTTTTACATTGTGGTACACACCAGATGCACATTACCTGATTTGTTTCCCCTGCCAAACTCCTATTCAGCGAAGCTTCCACCTACCTGCGCATGTGCAATTGCTGTCTGAAATGTGCACACCTTAGTTTAGCTGTGGCTTATGTTTTCAAATCGGATGGAATCTGGTTTGGGGGGAAAACAACAGTGTTTCTCTAGAAGCTACAGGAGACATATGGATTGTGGCTAGCATTACGTGTACTCGGATTCAAACGGCAACAGCGGGAGTGTACTGGAGCCAAAGTAAATAGCAACGCATATACAGCATTCTTTAAAATTAATGCAATGTAATGTTGTAATATAATAAAGAATGTATGTTTAAAGTGTAATACAAAAGTATAATACAAAAATTTATTAAGGAATTATAGACATTTAAAGAATGTATATATAGTAAACATGCTTAAGTAAGAGCAATGTAGAGAAGCCAGAAGAGGGGTGGAGGGAAGTTAATTCGGATAAGATATAGATTTAAAGGAGAATAATATTGTTAAGCTGTATTGTGTTTAAGATATTTGGAAAAAATTAATAAAAATTATTGTGGGGGAATAAATAAAAATAAAATAAAATAAATGTTCCAGCCCCAAGCTGTTTATGGTTAATCTTTCTGGGCCTGTGGGCACCATGCACATACCACAACTCCACACACACTGCAACCAACACTCACTTACTCACTGCCCACAAGCAATTAGGTTTCTAAAAAGTCTTCTACTGGCTACAATACAAGATTCCTTTCAAACCCAAGGAGGAGAGGCAGGGTAGGGGCTCCTAGGCACCAGGGAAGGTCACTGCATGTGCGTGTGTGCCTCATTGGCAACTCGTGGTTTATAAGGAAGGGCCTTTGCAGTCATTCCTGATCAAAGCAAGAACCTACCCACTTGTGCACAAAAACTGATTAAGAATAGCCAATGTGATTTGAAAAGCGTGCTTGCACACCAGAGGGTCAGATGTGGGGAAGACATGTGCGTTGAACAAAGAAATTAACAGATTTTGGTTTTATGAAAAGTGTGAGAGCAAATATGCATATGGCATAGATTACATGGAAGAAGCCTTGGGATGATTGCTTTCTAGTAAGCATCTGGTTCTTTCTGTAATACAAAATACAACAAACTGTCAATACTGCCTTTTAAAACACATATTTGCCCTGCTTTGTGTCTCTTTGCAGGAGTCCTGCTGTTGAAATGGCACTAATAGCCCTGAGTATCTTCGTGTGGATAGCTTTCCTAGTAACAGGATGGGGAAGCAAACCTGCAGCCTATCACAGTCTTTGCAGACTGGTGAGTCTGTCTTCTATCAACTTTCTTTTCTTCATTTATTTTGAACCATGTGTCAGCAACTCCAGGGGTCCACAAATGACAATGGGTTGTATCCACCAAGCTTTTCCCATTAGTACAAGGATTTCCACCTGTGCAAAATGACTTCTTCTCCCTCTTTTCTCCCTGCATGTCCCCTATCCATCCCACAAATCTGTTTTGGGGGTTTCCCCAACCCTCCCAAGAAGATTTTGGAGGCATGGGGGACATGCAGTGAGAGGAAGTCCCGTTGTGCATCTAGAAGTCCTTGTGCCAACTGCACAATTTCATTGGATACAACTCAATATTATCCTGTTTTTTATTGTAATTATTGTTATAGATTCTATATATGTATATAGTTTTAATTCTATCAATGTTTAATGGTATTTAATGATTGATCTTTCTATGTTTTAACAACCACAACAACTAATTAATAATATTGAATAAAACTTTTATTATTTGCACCCCACCCATCTGTGTAGGTTGCCTCAGCCACTCTGGTGGCTGTAGGTGTAAATATGTGTCACAGATCACGTCTGCATTGCCCTGGCAACCTCTGTTCCCCCACTTGTTGTTGTTGTTGTTTGGTCGTTTAGTCGTGTCCGACTCTTCGTGACCCCATGGACCAGAGCACACCAGGCACTCCTGTCTTCCACTGCCTCCCGCAGTTTGGTCAGACTCATGTTGGTAGCTTCGAGAACACTGTTCAACCATCTCATCCTCTGTCATCCCCTTCTCCTTGTGCCCTACATCTTTCCCAACATCAGGGTCTTTTCCAGGGAGTCTTCTCTTCTCTTTTTTTTTCCCTCCTCTTTTTAATCTTTATTTCAAAATATTTTAAAAGAATACATTCACACACAAATATACAACAAAGAAAATGCAAATCATACATTACAAACACAATCACAAAAAAGATAACCAATAACCCCCCCCAAAAAACGAAAAAACAATGAAAAAAAATTAAAAACAATGACTCCCCGTCATTTGTATATCGTTTCCCTCTACGTTGTAACATTTCTTACTTTTCCTCACCATACAATACAATACAATACCACCATCTAGCAAATGCATCAATCTGTCATATAATATACTATCCATCTATATATTCCCTTATGTGTCTCATTCTAGACAAATCACCAATTCTGTTTTCATACCTTCTTTAATCAAGTAATCCTCCACATATTTCCACTCACTTTTGATTTTTTGTTTTGGGACATTTCTAATTGCTGCTGTTATCTTTGCTAAATTCATATATTCTACTAATTTAATCTGCCAATCCTCAATTGTTGGGATCTTCTCCCCTTTCCAATTTTGAGCAATCAACATCCTCGCCGCTGCACATGCATATAGAAATACATTTCTCCTATCTTCCGGGATATTCTCAGGGATCAAGCTTAAAAGGAAGGCTTCTGGCTTTTTCTCAAACGTCACCTTCAACATTTTTTTCATTTTGTCATACACCTCGCTCCAGAATTTAGCAACCTTAATACATTTCCACCAACAGTGGAAATAACTACCTACCTTCTCCTGACATTTCCAACATTTATCCGAATTGTTTTTATAGATTTTTGCTAGTTTTTCTGGTGTCAGATGCCACCTGTATACTAGCTTCATCATATTTTCTCTAATTCCCATGCAAGCAGTGAATTTCATGTTTACCTTCCACAACCTATCCCACTGGATTCTATAAATTGTTCTTCCAAAATCCTGTGCCCATTTTATCCAAACACTTTTAACCTCTTCCTCTTTTAAATCCCATTCTAATAAAAATTTATAGATTTTTCCTAATATCTTATTAGAATTCTCAATCAATAACTCTTGTAATTTAGACTTCTCTTCTCTAATTCCTAGTTCCTTGTGCTTCCGAAATAGACTTTGAATTTGATAATATTGCAACCAGCTATCACAATGGCATTTAATTAGATGGTATGGTTTTAATACAAATTGATCATTCTCTTTCATTAGCAAATCTCTGTATGTTAGCCATCTTCCTTCCTTACTCCTGCTGTTAATTGATGTCATTTCTATTGGCGATGCCCACCACGGAAATTTGGTCTCCAATAAATTTTTATACTCCACCCAAATATTAAATAATGATTTTTTAAATATATGATCTCTAAAATTCTTACTATTTCCTTTCTTTTCCTCTAATAGATATGAATGCCATCCTCCTACATTCCTAAAACCTTCTACTTCTAGTAATTCTTGATCTTCTAATAGGATCCAGTCTTTCAGCCAGCATAGACAGGCGGCAGCATGATATAATTTAAGGTTTGGAACTCCCCAACCGCCCCTTTCCTTTACATCCATTAACACTTTATATTGGATTCTCGGCTTTCTCCCCATCCAAATGAAATTACTAAAATCCCTTCTCCACAACTCAAATGTTTCTTTTTTCACCATAATTGGCAACATTTGAAATAGAAACAGGATTCTCGGTAATACAGCCATTTTTAATGCCGCTATTCTCCCTGATAAAGTCAGATTTAACCTCTTCCATCTTTCCAATTCTTCCTTAATTTCCTTCCATAATTTAGAATAATTGTTTTCAAACAAATTTATATTACTTGGGGTAACCCAAATCCCCAAATATTTAATCTTATTAACTATCTCCCATTCCAAATCTAACTTAAGTTTTTCCAATTCATTTTTCCTTATATTTTTAATAAGTATTTTGGTTTTCTTCCCATTTACTTTAAATCCCGCCAATTCACCATACTCTTGTAATTTAGTTTTCAAATTATCTATTGATACCCTTGGTTCCTCTAACATTAAGATAATATCATCTGCAAAGGCCTTATATTTATAAATATTTTTTCCTACTCTTATTCCTTTAATATTTCCATCCTCCTTAATCTCTCTCAATAGGAACTCTATCGATAAGATGAATAATAAAGGGGATAGCGGGCATCCTTGTCGGGTTCCTTTTGATATTTCAAATCCCTCTGTTATTTCTCCATTTATAATTAATTTGGCTGTTTGTTTACTATAGATTGCATTCACTCCCTTCAGAAATTTCCCCACTGCTCCTATTTTTTCCAGAGCTTTTTTCAAAAACCCCCAAAGTAGATTGTCAAATGCCTTCTCGGCGTCTAAAAAGATGAATACCGCCTTTTCACTCGGGTGCCAATCCAAATATTCAAACAAATCTAAGAGGATTCTTATATTCCTGGGCATTTTCCTTTTTGGCAAGAATCCCTGTTGGTCTTGTCCTATAATCCTATTCAAGACCCCTTTTAATCTATTAGCTAATATTTCAGCGAAGATTTTATAATCTACATTCAGCAGGGAGATTGGTCTGAAATTTTCCACTTGATCATTCTCTGCTTTCCCTTTTGGGATTAAAATTATAAATGCCTCCTGCCATGTTTTGGGGTATATTCCTTCCTCCATAATTTTATTCACCAGTTGTTGGTACACTCCTACTAGTTCCTCCTTGAATAATTTATAATGCTGGCTTGACAGGCCATCTGTACCTGGGGACTTCCCTAGTTTCAATTTGGCTATGGCTGTATATATTTCTTGTTTAGACACTGGTTTATTTAATAATTCTCTTTCCTCATCATTGATCTGGCTTATCTTATGATTCTTAAAATAATTCTCTAAGTTAACCTCATTTAATTTCCTACCTTTATATAATTTCTTATAGAATTTAACAAAACATTTTTGTATATCTTCCAGGTTTGTCCAACTTTCCCCCCCCTCTTTAATACTCATAATTGTCATTTCACTTTGTCTTTTCCTTAATTGCCATGCCAAATATTTCCCTACCTTACTTCCAGATTCAAAGGTCCTTTGTTTTGCCCATTTAATTTTGTTTTCCATTTCCTGACTCACCAGAATATTTAATTCCTTTTGCAAAATTTTTAGTTGCATTGCTAATTTTGTGTCCTTTAGATTTTTTGCTAAATCTCTCTCCTTCTCCTCTATTTCTTTTTTAATCTTTTCAACCTTTCTTTCCCTTTCCTTCCTTACTCTACTTCTTTGCTGAATATATATACCTCTGATGAAAGCTTTACTTGAATCCCAAACTGTTGTTAAGTCTACTTCCTCTGAAGCGTTATTGTCAAAAAACTCTTTCAATAATTCTTTAACCTTTACTATAAATAATTCATCATTGAAGATTCTTTCATCTCATCTCTTCTCTTCTCATGAGGTGGCCAAAGTATTGGAGCCTCAGCTCCAGGATCTGTCCTTCCAGTGAGCACTCGTGGCTGATTTCCTTCAGAATGGATAGGTTTGATCTTCTTGCAGTCCATGGGACTCTCAAGAGTCTCCTCCAGCACCATAATTTGAAAGCATCAATTCTTCAGCGACCAGCCTTCTTTATGGTCCAGCTCTCACTTCCATACATTACTACTGGGAAAACCATAGCTTTAACTATACGGACCTTTGTCACCAAGGTGATGTCTCTGCTTTTTAAGACGCTGTCTAGGTTTGCCATTGCTTTTCTCCCAAGAAGCAGGCATATTTTAATTTCATGACTGCTGTCACCATCTGCAGTGATCATGGAACGCAAGAAAGTAAAATCTCTCATTGCCTCAATTTCTTCCCCTTCTATTTGCCAGGAGGTGATGGGACCAGTGGCCATGACCTTAGTTTTTTTAAGCTTCAGACCATATTTTGCGCTCTCCTCTTTTACCCTCATTAAAAGGTTCTTTCATTCCTCCTCACTTTCTGCCATCAAGGCAATATTAAGAATCACAATAAATTGCAGTTGCCAGGTTGAATCTATATCTGATTTCTTCTGGTGCAATAGCAGACAGGGCCATCTTAACCCGGGGGTGCAAGGGGTGGGGTGCACTCGGGTGCCAAATTCTGGGGGGCGCCAAATGTACTTGGGGGCACGCCAAATGTATACCTACTATATACTGGACCCTCTCTACCAGTGGCAGTGAAAAGCAATGGAGCAAAAGTCCCCGCTCCCCTGCTCTGTCGCTCTGTTACTACGTAGCATTATGAAACAAAAGCAGTCAGTTCTGCTGCGTCGTTACAGGTGAGCGATTTTCCTCCCCCAATTTTCCTCCCCCCCAAAAAGGTAAAAAAAAATCTGGGGGCGGCTAAACTAAATTTGGGGGCTCTGGGCGGATCTTTTTGCACCCCGGCAGTGCATATGCTAAATATGGTCCTAGTAGCAGAGCAAGTGTTACAAATTTCCCATACTCTGTTAATAGCTCAATCACTTTTTCCACAGCATTCAAACTTGCATGGTTATTCAGAATGAGAGAGAAAAATCTAATTCTTGCCGGGCCATAGAGTTTACAATAAAGGAAGTAGCAGAAATGTTCTCTTTGGTAGTTTGTCCATGGGCACAAAAATGCAAATACCTTAGATTGCTTTGTATTATATGCAAGATCGAATTTGGAACCAAAGTTGATTGATAAAGATTCGGAAGGCAGAATAGTGATAATAGAAATATGCGTGCAGGGAGAAAAAATTAAGGTGGTGGGAATTTATGCCCCAAATACGAATAGGAGGAAATTCTACGATTCATTAGAAAAGAAACTAATTGACTTAGTGGGAGAGAAGATCATAATGCTGGGAGACTTTAATGGGGTGACCACCCCGGAACTTGACAGAACCAAAAAGAGCATAGGAAACAAGCAATCTAAGTTGCCATCCCCCTTTTTCAGAATTAGCGATATTCATAACCTAAACGATGCATGGAGAGTACGACACCCTCTGGAGAGAGAATACACTCATTTCTCAGATCCTAATTGCTCCGCAGGGAGAATCGATGCGATTTGGATACCCAAAGATCTAGCATTAAAAATAAATAAGGTTGAAATTCAACCCAAAACAATATCAGATCACAACGCAGTCTTTCTTTGGCTACAAGAAAAAGGTAAGGGAAACAGAAGATGGAAATTAAATGAGACCTTACTATATGATGAAAATATATTAAATAAAGCTAAAAAAACATTGGAGGAATTTTGGGAGTTAAACCTAAATAAAGGTACTGATATAAAAACGGTCTGGGACGCAGGTAAGGCGGTCCTTAGAGGTTTTTTCATAAAAGAGAATATATTACGAAATAAACAAAAGGAAAAAAGAAAACAAGAAATTTTAAATGAGATTCTTAAAAACGAAAAGGAACTTTATAAAAAACCAGAGGATCAGGACATTAAGAGAAATATTAAATTGTTACAATCACAGTTTGCAATGATAATGAATGGAGAGATCGAATGGAAAATTAAATTGCTAAAGCAGAAGAACTTCGAGTTCGCGAACAAACCAGGAAGACTGTTGGCGTGGAAATTAAAAAAACAACAGAGTGACAGAATAATAAACAGAATCAAAATAGAGGATAAGATAATAACCGATCCGAAAGAAATAGGAAAGAGATTCGTTAACTTTTTCAGAAATCTTTATAGAGAGGGAGACGAAACCCTAGATGACATAAAGGAATATTTGGATCAAGACAACCTTCCAGAAATTACACCAGATCAAAATAAGATGTTAAACGAGCCAATTACAACATTTGAGATACAGCAGGCAATTAAGAACGCTAAGGTAGGGAAAACGCCGGGACCAGATGGGCTCCCAGCAAGTTATTATAAAAAACTGGAGGACACCCTGTCGGAACCTTTGAAAAGAGTCATGAACAATACTCTGCAGACAGGTAATTTGCCCGAATCCTGGAAAGAAAGTTTTATTACATTGATTCCGAAACCTGGAGCGGACATGTTGGCAATAACTAATTATAGACCCATTTCGTTACTTAATAATGACTACAAACTCTACGCTTATATTTTGGCTAAAAGAATGGAAAAAGCTCTACAAAAAATTATACATAAAGACCAAGCGGGGTTTCTTCCCGGCCGCCTTATGCAGAATAATATTAGGAGTATTATTAACATCTTGGAATATTTGGATTTGCACATTGATAAACCATCTATAATAATGGCGGTCGATGCCGAGAAGGCATTCGACAATGTTTCGTGGAGATTTATGACAGCTTTATTAAGAAGAATGAAATTTGGGGAAGAAATTAGTAAAGGTATTCAAGCTATTTATACTAGGCAGAGGGCAAAAATTATAATTAATGGTAATATTACAGAAGATTGTGAAATAAACAAGGGAACCAGACAGGGTTGCCCTCTCTCTCCTCTTATCTTTATTTTGGTTATGGAGGTGTTAAACAGGAAAATAAGAGATGAAAAGACCATCAAGGGAGTAACCCTAGGAAAAAATACTTACAAACTACGGGCATTTGCTGATGATCTGATTATAACAACTGAGGATCCTAAAGAAAGTTTAATAAAAGTGCTGGAAATAATAAAATCATTTGGAAAGGTTGCGGGATTCAAACTGAATTTAAGTAAGACCAAGTTGATGGCTAAGAACATGTCACCTGGAGAAAAAGAGGAAATTGAAAAATTAACAAAAATTAAAGTATGTCAAAAGATAAAATATTTGGGAATTTGGATATCTACAAAAAACATAAATTTATATGAGGATAACTATGTGAAAGTATGGACTGATATTAAAAAGAACATGGAAACGTGGAGCAAGTTGAAACTATCTTTTTGGGGACGTATCTCAGTGGTTAAAATGAATATTCTACCCAAGCTACTGTTCCTTTTTCAATCTATCCCTATCATAGGGAATATAAGTTGTATTGAGGCCTGGCAGAAGGAAGTCTCTAAATTTATCTGGTCCGGAAACAGACCAAGAATTAAACATACTCTTTTAATAGATCACAAAACAGAGGAGGATTTGGGCTCCCAGATTTCAGATTATATTATGAGGCAGCGTGCCTCTCTTGGATTAAAGACTGGTGCCAACTGGAAAATACGGAACTCTTAGATTTAGAAGGGCATGACAACCGTTATGGTTGGCATGCCTACTTACAGTACGATAAAGTAAGAGTTCATAAAGGCTTTAGGGGGCACATAATAAGAAATGCATTATTTAAAGTTTGGGAAAGATACAAAGGACTTTTAGAACCCAAAACTCCTAAATGGATTTCCCCTGAAGAGGCTATTGTATTAAAGAAGAAGAATATGAAAGGGAATTGGCTAAAGTACGAGTTACTAAAAGAAAAGGACAATCAAATAGCCCTAAGAGAATATGAGGAACTAAAAGAACATCTTACGAGCTGGCTTGACTATTATCAGTTACACGAAATTTTTAAAAAAGATAAAAAAAACTGGCTTTGCCGAAACACCATCAAAATTTGAGACAGAAATATTGAACACTAAAACTAAGATAATATCTAAGATGTATCAAATCCTTTTAGAATGGAAGGTTCAAGAGGAGGAAGTCAAAGAAGTCATGGTCAGATGGGCTCAAGATATTGGCCACCCTATAATGTTACACCAGTGGGAAAAACTTTGGAAAACAACAATGAAGTTCACTGCATGTTACAGCATTAAAGAAAACATGTTAAAAATGCAGTATAGGTGGTACCTGACCCCGTCACGGCTCTCCAAAATGTATAAAAATCTAGCTAACAACTGTTGGCGTTGTGGAGAAGCCAACGGAGACATGTACCACATGTGGTGGACCTGTAAAAAGATCAAGGAGTTTTGGAACTTAATATATGAAGAACTTAAGAAAATTCTAGGAGTATCTTTCCTTAAAAAGCCAGAGGCATTCCTTCTAAGTATCATCAAGAATGACATCCCAGAGAGTTCAAAAGATATTTTTCTATATGGAGCGGCAGCTGCAAGAACGCTGATAGCATCAAATTGGAAAGGGGAGAGCGTACCAAAAGTAAAAGAATGGCAATATAAATTTCAAGAGTATGTCGAGATGGCTCAGCTGACTAGTAGCTTGAGAGGAAATAATAGACAGGTATTTGTGAAAAAATGGGAGAGATATACAAAATACCTGCAAGGCATCCAAAATGGCATTAGGCCGTGGTGGCCTTTGAATGATCCTGGAGGAAAATACCCTAAGTCAGAAAAAGAAGCTGTGTTTGGTTTTGTAGAAGGTTCTGGAATTAAATAAAGGACAAATGAAAATGTTATGTACTTTCAAGAGCAGAAAAGGAATGCTTATCAGGAAAGACAGGAAGTCTGTATGTGTGTATATGTGTGCTTATTTAAGTATGAAATTAAGGTTTAGTTTAGGTTAATAACTTATGTTTAAGTCAAGAAGTAAAGAAGAATTGTAAAGTTGGTGGGTGTGGGTGTGGGTGTGTATAAAATAATAGATTAGTCGTTTTATATAATTTTTTATATGTTGTTATGTGCTAATGTTGTCATTGGTGCTATTTTTGGTTGGTATTTTATGTTATATCATTATTGTTGTGTTGTTTATGTTTTTGTTTTTCTTTGATTTTGTATTTCTATTTTTTATATTCAGTATGACGAGTGTAAGATTAAGTATTGTAAATAAAAAATGAAAAAAATAAATAAATAAAAAATAGATTGCTTTGTGCTGTTCATGACAGGCGGTATTGTTTGAAAGCAAAGCCTTGTCACTTTATAACTGGCCCTGCAGTCATCCAGATCATCCTTAGAAATGTTTCTAAAAGATCACAAGTCAGGATTGTTGTGTATTCAGAAATTCTGCATGGGCAAAGAAAAAATAGTAGAAATGGTTCTGACTACAGAACCTGAGACTCTCAGCTTTTATTTCTAAAAGAGAAGATTTCTAGCCCTTGGAGAAAGAAAGGTAGCGTTGAAAGGTGGGTAATGGCTGGTAGAAACTCAGAAGCTAGAAGCGTGGCTTGAACGAGATTTTCTATGGTTAGGAGACAGGTTTCAGTGTTGCCACAAACATCAGAGCTCTTTCCTTATTAGATTAAATGTGCAAATTCGTATCGTGAATATCAGTTCCCAGAATTTGTTTTTCTTCGTGCAAATTTGGGTAGGTTACCATAATGAAGGTTCTGTTTTGTTTTGAGCACATACAGCTCTGAAAATATTGTTATGGGAAACATTTACTGTCAAAGTGTTTTATCCATTAAACTATCTTTGCCCGATATTGTCCACTCCAATTGGCAGGAGTTCTCCAAGATATCGGGCGAAGATCTCTCCCAGCTCCCTGAGATACTTCACAGGATATGTCTGGGACTGAACCTGCGATCTTTTACATGCCAAATATGTGCTCAGTCCCTAGCATTTTAACTTAGAATCTACAGGGCTTGAGTTAAGCCCTTTGCTTACTGTGCTCATTTGAAGTGCAGGATGGCTTTAGTAGCTGGGCCCACCTTTTTTTGTTCCATGCATCTCTTTCTTTTTCTGTTGCAGGAAGAGAGAACTGCAGACTGCAAAGGCAGAAGGCTGAGCTCTGTCTCACAAGACTTGCCTCCTGGAACAATGGAGCTCTTCCTGGATGCAAATGTTATACAGACCCTGAAGAATGCATCTTTAGTACGGTATCAAGTCCTGCAGAGCCTCAGTCTGTGTGAGAATGGGTTGGAGCTCATTGAGCCTGGGGCTTTCCTTGGCACCAGGAGCCTCAGTAGTCTATCTCTGGCCAACAATGCCCTCTATGTGAACTATTCTGCAACAGCAGCTGCTCTGGGGACTTTGCCTGCCCTGAGGAAGCTGGACCTATCTGGAAATCTGCTCAATGAAGCTATGATGGCCACTCTGATCCAGGATTTGTCCTCTCTAGAATCTTTGTCCTTGGCCTGGAACTCCATCATGAGGCTGGATGACTCTCACTTAAAAAATCTGCCCAGGCTGCAGCACCTAGATTTGCAGCAGAACTACATATTTGAGATTGAGACTGGCGCCTTTGATGGTTTGCGATGGCTACAGCAGCTTAATCTGGCCTACAACTACATTCCTTGCATTGTGGAGTTTGACCTGACCCAACTCCGGGTGCTAAATGTCAGCAACAATCACATCGAGTGGTTCTTGGCTGCAGAGAATGATGCTGCCTTTGAACTAGAAACACTAGATCTTTCCTACAACCAGCTTCTCTTCTTCCCACTGCTGCCCAAGCAAAATAAACTGAAAACTCTGCTGCTGGTGCACAACCAATTGAACTTCTACAACAATATTTTCAATGACTCAGAGGGCACAGTGCAACTGCTATTCCTGGATGGCAACATCACCAACATCACCACCCTTGACCTCTGGGCAGAAAACCATCATAGCAACCTCTCTTCCCTGCAGTTCCTAGACATGAGTTGGAACCAGCTCTGGTACCTTCCAGAAAGGTTTTTTGAAGGCATGTCTTCCCTTGCTCATCTGAACCTCAACCACAACTGCTTAGAGACATTACAGATACAGGAGAGTGACCTGCTAAGCACTCTCATTGACTTGGATCTCAGCTACAACCAACTTCAGCATCTGCAGATGAACTTGGGCCATAGAAGCAGTTTAGCCAACCTCAGAACATTGAGTCTGAGCACCAACAGATTGTGTGGCTTGCCTGCTAACATTTTTACTCACACAACAAAGATCACTACACTTGACCTCAGTAAAAACCCTATAAAGCTTTGTGCCTCACATGCTGCTGGAAGTCCCAGTTGCATAGATATCAGTAATGCTGGCTCCATAAAAAATCTTTTCCTGTCTGGCTGTGACCTAGAAATACTGGACACCCACATATTTCAGGGGACTTCTATAACACACTTAGACCTTTCTGACAATCCCAGGTCACTACTTGATGGCTTAGGACCCCTGAAAGATGTTGCACAATCACTGCAGGTGCTGTATCTTAGGAACACTGGACTTTCTGCTGCAAGGACAAATATAGACTTCTCTGCTTTTCAGAAGCTGGTAAACCTAGATCTATCTGAAAATTCTCTGGCCAACTTCCCTGAATCTTTAACAGGCCTGGAACTGCAAATTCTGGATCTAAGGAGAAATCATCTCCATGCCCTACCTCAGCGTGCCATGCAGAAGCTTGGAAAGAGCTTACATGAGATCTACCTCAGCCAGAATCCCTATGACTGTTGCCAGCTGGGTTGGTGGGATGCCCTGCATGACTGTGACACTGTACGCATTATAGACTGGAATCAAGTCACTTGCAACTTTTCCTCTAAGTTCATCCGTGTAGCAAATTTGCCTGAATCAGTCATCCAGAATTGCAAGTGGCTAACGGCAGATATGACTCTACTGCATCTGGTCCTTGTTCTTCCTACCTGTTTGGCCCTGCTAGTTGCCTTTGTTATCATCTTTCTGACTTTCAGGCAAAGAATTCTTCAAATGGTGAAGAGCAGGTACAGAAGGTCCAGCCCTTATTGACTCTGGGATGGTGTGAAGAAAACAGCCACTCGGACCCTCCAGACAGGGCATAGGTAGGGCGGGGAAATCCTATTGGGTGATAATGCATCCATGAATGGGGCTCCAGGAAGCCACAGTGTGTGGCAATGCTTTATATGGAGTTGTCCAATGTGTGTAATAAAATGTCCTCGTATGTAGTTGGCAGGGATGGCATAGCACACAGTTCTGTGCAGAGACAAATGCAAGAGAGTAATCCTGTTTAATGTTCACAATAGGAAGAAAAAGGCCTTTATAAACATGAAACATAAGTGAGAAGGACTGATGCTGGGAACCAACCATGATGTTTGAATAAATGCAGCTCCCAAACAGGTGTAACTTCTTGGCCAAGCACTAACTAATCCCCCCCCCTCCTTTCAGGAGCAACACTTCCCCCACTGCCACTTGTGGGCTTTATCCACATGCCAGTTGAAATAGGACAGACCTAATGTTGGAGGGAACACTGAGGGGCATTCCTAGGCCATCTCAGCAGTGTTAGCTACAACACAGCTTCCCAACATGTCGAGGAGGTGCAATTCATAAAACTGGAAATGGTGCAGTATAAGGAAGCCATAACTTCGCTGCAGATGTGAATGGCATGTGGAAGACTGTATGAAATGATTGCCAACCTGGCATCTCTCACCCCAGCTGACCCCCAAGTGTTGTGCTGCACTAGAGATGCAGGTGGCAATGCAAGCATCTTGCTGCCTACATGCTCCAAGACAGCTATTTGATCATTAGCTGAAATTGCTATGGTTGCACACACAAAGAAGTGCAAGGGGAGAACAGAGCAAAATCTGGACCCCTTCGTCCCCTTACCCTGCTGTGCTCCATTGCAATGGTCCATCCCCTTTGACTGATCTCTCAAGCCAGAAGTGAGCTACAAAGTGCAGTGGGGTAAGAGCCTATTTCGTTTTGTGTTGGGGTTCAGGCCTCATCATGGGACTGAAACTGCCTTGGTCGCACTGGTCGATGATCTCCAGTGGACTAGGGACAAAGGTGAGAGCTGTTTCTTAGTTCTGCTGGATCTCTCAGCGGCCTTTGATTGACACCATCGACCTTCACATCCTTCTAGACCGTCTAGAGGGGTTGGGAGCTGGGGGCACTGTTATACAGTGGTTCCACTCCTTCCTCCTGGGCCATGTTCAGAAAGTGGTGGTGGGGGATGAGTGGGCTCTCACTTGTAGGGTGTCTCAGGGTTCTTTCCTCTCTCCCCCATGCTTTTCAACATCTACATGCAGCTGCTGGGATAGATCATCAGGTGGGTTTGGGCTGGGTGTTAATCAGTATGCGGGTGATACCCAGCTCTACCTTCTTTCAAATCAGAACCAGTGAAGGTGGTGAAGGTCCTGTGTGAATACCTGGAGGCAGTTGGAGGATGGATGGCGGCTAACAGATTGAGGTTGAATCCTGACAAGACAGAAGTACTGTTTTTGGGGGACAGGAGGCGGGCAGGTGTGGAAGACTCCCTGGTCCTGAATGCGGTAACTGTGCCCCTGAAGGACCAGGTGCGCAGCCTGGGAGTCATTTTGGACTTCCAGCTGTCCATGGAGGTGCAGGTTAATTCTGTGTCCAGGGCAGCTGTTTATCAGCTCCATCTGCTCCGCAGGCTGAGACCCTACCTGCCCGCGGACTGTCTCGCCAGAGTGGTGCATGCTCTGGTTATCTCTGGATTACTGCAATCTGCTCTATGTAGGGCTACCTTTGAAGGTGACCTGGAAACTACAACTAATCCAGAATGTGGCAGCTAGGCTGGTGATTGGGAGTGGCCACCGAGACCACATTACACCAGTCTTGAAAGACCTAGATTGGCTCCCAGTACGTTTCTGAGCACAATTCAAAGTGTTGGTGCTGACCTTTAAAGCCCTAAACGGCCTCGGTCCAGTATATCTGAAGGAGCGTCTCCACTCCCATCGATCCACCCAGACACTGAGGTCCAGCGCAGAGGGCCTTGTGGTGGTTCCCTCAATGCGAGAAGCCAAGTTACAGGGAACCAGGCAGAGGGCCTTATTGGTAGTGGCACCCGCCCTGTGGAATGCCCTCCCACCAGATGTCAAAGAGAACAACAACCACCAGACTTTTAGAAGACATCTGAAGGCAGCCCTCTTTAGGGAAGCTTTTAATGTTTGATGAATTAATTGAAAATTCTTTCTAGTAGCACCTTAGAGACCAACTGAGTTTGTTCCTGGTATGAGCTTTCGTGTGCATGCACACTTCTTCAGATACACTGAAACAGAAGTCACCAGATCCTTAAATATAGTGGGGGAGTGGGGAGGGGTATTACTCAGAAGGGTGGTGGGAATGGGTGATAGGCTGATAAGTGTGGAAAACCTGTTGACGACTCTAAACGGCTGCAATTAGTCTTGCAGGGAAGGGGTGAGATGGCTAAAGATGGCTTTGTTATGTATAATGAGATAAGAATCCAATGTCTTTGTTCAAACCAGGTTTCTCCATGGTTTTAAGTTTGGTGATTAGTTGCAATTCAGCCACTTCTCTTTCCAGTCTATTTCTGAAATTTCTTTGTATTAAGACAGCTACTTTGAGATCTTTTATAGAATGTCCTGGGAGATTGAAGTGTTCTCCTACTGGTTTCTCTGTCTTGTGATTCCTGATATCAGATTTATGTCCATTTATCCTTTGGCGTAGGGTTTGGCCTGTTTGTCCAATATAGAGAGCTGAAGGGCACTGTTGGCATTTGATTGCATACACAATGTTGGAAGATGAGCAATTAAATAGTCCTGAGATGGTGTGTTTGATGTTGTTGGGACCAGTAATGGTGTTATCTGGGTTTATGTGGCAGCAAAGTTGGCATCTGGGTTTATTGCAGGCTCTGGTACCAGTGTCCATGTTGAGTCCTGTTTTTGTATTATTGTGGGTGAGGAGCTGTTTGAGATTGGGTGGCTGTTTGTATGCGATGAAGGGTCTTCCTCCCAGAGCTTGAATTAATTGTATTTCAATATTTTGTTGGAAGCGGCCCAGAGTGGCTGGGGAAGCCCAGCCAGATGGGCGGGGTATAAATTATTATTATTATTAGTAGTAGTATTATTATGTAAAGAGTAGACACACCCATTTGATATGTGAGTGGGGCAAACACATTTCAGCATAGACATGGTTGCCCTGTATGTCTGGCTTTGCCCTCAGAGCATTAAGTCAGGGTGGTTATGATAACATTGTCAATAGTAAAATGCATCAGTTCACAAAGAGATTGGCAACATCTGAAGATACTTCAGAATTTCTTTTTTTTTTTAAGGTTTCTAGATCATTCCCCACTTGATGTGTAAAATGTGTGGCCTGCTAAAGTTGTTAGGAGGCCTTTGACAAATTGTACTAATGTGTGGTCTGAGATTCCCAGGATTCTTTAGGGGAAGCCATGACAGTTAAAATGGTATAAGTGTGGTTTAAATTCAAGGTGTAGACGTGATCCTAATGACAACAGGAAAAACAATGTAATGGAAGTGGGTGCCACCACAGGGTAAGAGCAGGGCTGCTGTACCAGAGGAAACTGGCATTCTCTTCGTAAGCAGCTTGTTTTTGGTATGTATGTGGATCAGCGCTAGCTGTTTGAGGCGTCCCTGTGGTAGAGGTTTACAGGCAGGAAAACCACATGCTACGAAAACCTCAGGCTGTGTTCTGAATCTGATGCATGCACACCCTGCAGATGTGTGGGTGCATCTTGGTCGACTTTTCGTTCTGAAACGTAGGGTCAGGTTTCAGTTACCAATAAATAATGCACTGTTCAAATGAAAGAACAGGACAGTTTCGGATGCTTGCGTTTCACTTGGCCTCATGTCAATCACAAGGTAGTGCAACCTAAATATTATGTGCAGAGCTGTGCACTTCACATACCTCACGAAGAAGAATATTGTTTCCTGTGAAAAGTCATGCATAATTAGCACAGTCTTCAAGGCGGCACTACTAGGCTACTGTGACTGAGACTTGCTTGTTTTACGTGCAGCGTAAATAGTGAACAAATTCTAAGACAGGAGTGGCTAAATATTTTTTGCCTGAGAGACACATTCAGCCTTGACCAATAGTGGTCACATGCCAGTGATGCGTGTAGTCACCCCACACGATTGCATGAATACTCTTGCACATACGCATGCACAACCATACAGGACACAGACACACAAAGTCTGACAAGCATCCCCCTGCCAAACATCGGGAGAGAGAGGTTTAAATGTCTTTGTCCAGCACAGTACCATGCCAACTTTATTCTCCTCTCATTTTCCTGCCACTACAAAAATGGGTGGGGTCTTGGGAGTGCCAGGGGGGGGGAATGCTTTGTGGGGGCCAAGTCAGACTCCTGGATATAGAAACATTATGGTTGTGATGTTTAACTGTTGGATTGGTTAGATTAATTAAAACTCTTACTAAACTGCAAAGGTGCCTTGAAAAGGAGATAGACTGTAATTGCTGACATCTGTTCCTCCAAATGTTTTCATCCTTGCTATCCACAAACTGAGTATGGTGGTACAAGATGCCCTGTTATTTTTGATGTGCTGGGAGATGCCAGAAATGACTGTGCCTCTTTTCCTGTATTAGGCAGATGTCTTAGCTTCCTCTGTTGTACGATCAGTGAAGATTAACTGGTTCTGCTTTTGTTAGAGGGGGAAAAAATTACTCAGTTCAGGATGTGGTTAGCAGAATCGGCATCGGGTGTTGCCCAACAGAAAATTGGTAGGTGGTTAGGGAGAAAAAGGAATTAACATTGTGTTTTTTTCTGATCAAAGTACACTGATGGAGAAACCACATCAGTTACAAGGAAAGCTAAAAGAAGTTCTGTGAAGGCAGGAGCTGAATCATCTGAAGGCTTGGGCTCATGTCCCAAGCTTGTGGCTCAGACTGAAACCCTGATCTGGGGTGAGGGGACTAGTGAGTGGGATGGACCAGGTTTTTGACAAGGAGTTGGTGTAGATGGGCTAGCCTTTGAGTCCTTTTGAACTTTTTGAGCCTAGAGGTCAGCTCACTGAAAGCTTTCATGTGTTAATGAGGCACCAGCAGTCAACCACCATGGGTACAAATTTCTGCTAACCTCAAACACAGCACTTTTCAGTGAAGTTGCTCCACATGTTTGTCTGAAGTTGCTCCACATGTTTGACTGTCTACACACTACACCTTTAAAGTACACTCAAAACACATTCGTTCTTTCTCAAAGAATTCTGGGCACTGTAGTTTTCCCCTCACAGAGTTACTTAACAGCCTTAACATGCCTTTATTTTTTTTATTTTTCTTAACATGCCTTTATATTACTACCTCCTGTTTCCTACAGTTCTCTAGATTGTGTGTGTGTGTGTGGGAGGGGCTAGATCCAACTGGCAGGCCCCACCCTTGTCTCCACCACCTGCCAATCACTGGATGCTGCAGCGGTGTCAGGCGAGCTGTTCTTGCACCGCAGTGTGCACAGAAGCCCTGATGGCCAGCTGATAACCCATACATTTAAAGCACATGACTTTCCCCAAAAGAATTATTGGAACTGTAGTTTACTTCCCACAGAGCTACAGTTCCCAGCACCCATAATGAACTACAGTTCCCCACATAGTTTGGGAGGGGGAGTCGTGCACTTTAAATGCATGGTATGTGTGCAACCCAGATATGGAGTCTAGGTTTTCAACATGTGCCTACAGTGTGGCCCACATCAATGCATTGCCCTGCTTTGTGCAACGACAATATTCAGCCGGCTGAGCTTACCCTCGTGTATTTGGCTAGCCTCCAACTGCCTTTACCTCAATGCTTCTTTACATTCTCTTTCGGTGGCTTTTCCCTTCTGCCGCATGATGTTGCCGCACTCTCTTTCTGCCACAGGCTTGCTTGCTGTTGTTTTATGTGGTCCATTTCTAGAATCTTTGTGAGAGGAGGGGCATGGAACAGAGATTGGAGTGCCTCAAGGAAAAGCAGTGCACTTAAAATAAATAAATAAGGGATTAAAATACTATTGAAGAATGTGGCTCAACTGGCAAATCCCCCCCATTTCATCTGTTTCACAGACAGATTGATTTATCCCAAATGATTTGTGGCAGCTTTTGATCAGCCTAGTTTTCCCTGCCCCAAACACTTTCATTGATGAGGATTCCACAAAATCATTAGATAGTTCTGTAATGTGATATAGAGATGCCTATCAGCACCCAATTCCTAAAATAATTATTTACCCACACTTATACCCATGTCCCACCCTCTAGCCACTAGTGCAATGCACACCAAATGATGGGAATACATATGGAAATGTAGCCAATAATGTGGGCTGTAGGAGTGAGCAGGTTGAATACCAGCCCAAGCTTCCTTTCTGTGTTCTCAGTGAGCTCTGATCTCCCTCCTTTCCCTTTCCTTCATCCCTCTTTGCCACAACCAGCCTTTGCCTGCTGGCTTAGGACCAAACTAGATGTCCTGTTAATTGTGTGAATGCATTAATTGGCAGCAATGGGAGCTTCCCTTGAAATGCAAAGATAGAAGTTTTGTCAGGATAACTGCAGGTAGAGAGTTAAACTCCCCCCCCCCCCCAGTTTGCTTCTCTTCCCAGTCATTCTCTCTGACTTTTGTTACCTGCATTCTATTCCTAGGCCTCTCGGATGGTCTTGCGGTTCGATGGCCCGCCACCCGCGTGGGGTAAATAAAACACACGGACACAATATTTTAGGTTAATGGGCAAAGTAAGGCCACAACTTTATTGGTTACGGTGTGTGAGTGGTATTGGCTTAGGCATTGGACAAGAGGGTTAACAACCAGTGGGAGGAGCTTGTTGATGCAGATTCAACTGGAAGCATCCCCCCTGACGTCACCGGGGGTTGTGCCATGGCCCTAGCCACTAGCATGGCATTGGACAGGATCCACGTCCACTGGATCCCTTTAAAGGGATACCCCTAGGAGGTAGGTGATGGGCACAACCT
The DNA here is from genome assembly GCF_009819535.1 of Lacerta agilis. Lineage (NCBI taxonomy): Eukaryota > Metazoa > Chordata > Lepidosauria > Squamata > Lacertidae > Lacerta > Lacerta agilis. The sequence continues at coordinate 61,204,349 of NC_046316.1, read as the reverse complement.
GACCTCCAACACACAACACATATTACATCACCTATTGAATATTCCAATGCCTAACCGCCAATACCATAAAGTTGTGACAGGTTGCTACGAGGTAGGCGAAAAACCAAGAGGCCAGTGCCAATTTGCCAAATGGATAAAAATTCCTACAAGGCCCCCTGGGCAACCAACCGAAGTCCATAGCAAGGTCAGAAGTATAGCAAGACCTAAAGGGAGGGAGGGAGGGAGATCCAATGCGCGCAGGGGGCAGAATGAGTAGAAATGGCGTTTCCCTGGCTGTTTGAATCCAGACCCCGCCCCCCAGCCAGCCCTATTGGCAGGCTATGGGGCTTGGCACGGCAGGAAGGAGGGGACAAGGCAGGGGGCCGAACACTCCCCCCTGCCAGCGTGGGAAACGGTCACCGCCTGCAACTCCTCCCCTCTGGAATGAGGAGAGGTCTTATCCAAACATCCCTTATTTGGACCACTTGCTTCCTTAAACCCACCTTCCACTCCACTCCGCATCCTCTTATCTCCAGTTTCTGCTTCATTGCTGCTCTCGTGTCAGTTTCTTGCTCCTCTGAACTGATGGAGAATTTATTTGTATTTTCATGAAAAACCATCTAATTCCTACTACTGTATTCAAACCAATATGCAAAGCAAAACACAACTATCTTATGAAATTCACACTTCTCCAAATTTTGTGATGCAGTTCTCCAATAAAATATGGGGAAAATGCATATATTGGGGGAAATGTGCCTAAAAATCTATTTATGAGTCAAAAGACCATATATAATTGCATTATATAAGGGGAAATTGCTTCCAAAATGTGTATATAAGGAGAAATGTGCACTAAAATGCTGGTAAGTGTTCATGAGATATTTTTTTAAAGGAATAAATCTCAAACTGCTGTGGAAATGTAGAGAAATAAATTTAAGTTTGGAAAAATGAGAAACTTAAGACAACAAACTGGCAGATTCATAGGTCCCTACTCTAAACAACGGGATTTGTGCTGCAAATATTATTGGGTAAAGGAGTCTATGGATTGCAGCTTACTGAGAAATTGGTACTCTTTATGCATGCAATTTTTGGCAGCATCCACACACCATCATCAAAAGGCCAGCTGACACATCTTTTACAATTAATCCAGATTTCCCCTTACTGCAGAAAACTCAAAATTTTAATATATAAAGTAATCTATTATACATCACTGTAGGTATAGAAGCTTGTTAACACATTTTGTGTTTGTGGTGATAATTTGCTGAGCAGGCTTTATCCTCATACCCTACTTCCATTTGTTCCTCATCTGAGTGCAGCCTAGCAATTTTGTGGCTGGCAGACCAAGTGGGAACATTTCTGACCATTGCTGCATGCTGATTGGTGTTCCAAAATTTAAACATCTGGGTATGGGAAAACGATCTCAATGAAGTACATGCAAGGGATGACCTTGGAGACTGTAACTGCAATACATACATTGGGTTAATAATAATAATGATATTTCACAAGATCTCTTTGACTTTCTTCTGATTTGGCTATTAGACATTTTAAATATAACTTAAACTTTGGCCTCATAGAATAGGAAGGAAGCTGACATTCCCAGATGTACTCTTTTGATAATTGAAAAGGAGGTCTAGCATCTAGTGTTCCTTCACCATTTCTTTTATCATCTTGTAGCCTACACAGTTAGAATGTAATTGACTTCACAAAGAGACTTTCTATCACAAGTATATGTCTTACTGAAAAAGGCCTCCTGTAAAGTAAATAAAAATAAATAATTTCAATTAATCAGATTTGATACTTTTCCAAACACTAGAGAGTGTACAGTGTCCAAGGAGCAATACTACTTACGTATTCCTAAACTGCTCTGTGCCTGGAGAGATACTTTTAAATGTTCTGAGATTCCAGCAAAGTGAAGAAATTTGCCAAAAAGTGAGTAGTTAAATAATAAAACATTGCCCTCTGGAGACCAAATTTTATATGTTTGAAATAGTTTGCATACATGTGTCTTGGGGTACATTTTTGAATTTGCATATGTATCTATATATATATATATATATTGTGGTGTCTTCATGTATTCTCTGAGCCCAACTCATAGAATCATAGAGTTGGAAGAGACCACAAGGGCCATCCAGTCCAACCCCCTGCCAAGCAGGAAACACCATCAAAGCATTCCTGACAGATGGCTGTCAAGCCTCCGCTTAAAGACCTCCAAAGAAGAAGACTCCACCACACTCCTTGGCAACAAATTCCACTGTCAAACAGCTCTTACTGTCAGGAAGTTCTTCCTAATGTTTAGGTGGAATCTTCTTTCTTGTAGTTTGAATCCATTGCTCCGTGTCCGCTTCTCTGGAGCAGCAGAAAACAACCTTTCTCCCTCAATATGACATCCTTTTATATATTTGAACATGGCTATCATATCACCCCTTAACCTTCTCTTCTCCAGGCTAAACATACCCAGCTCCCTAAGCCGTTCCTCATAAGACATCGTTTCCAGGCCTTTGACCATTTTGGTTGCCCTCCTCTGGACACGTTCCAGCTTGTCAGTATCCTTCTTGAACTGTGGTGCCCAGAACTGGACACAGTATTCCAGGTGAAGTCTGACCAGAGCGGAATACAGTGGTACTATAACTTCCCTTGATCTAGATGCTATACTCCTATTGATGCAGCCCAGAATTGCATTGGCACATACACACACCCATTCCCAAATTTGATTAAAATTCTACAGAATGGGACCCACAACAGGGTCAATAAACAAGAGAACTGTAGTGGGGAAGCATCAGAAGTGCCTTATCAGTTTCACATTGTTTTAGCTGCACTCCCAGCTATGGAGGTGAAACTGAGAAGGGAAAACTTGTGCACATTATTGTGCACACTATTCAGTAGCCCACCTGTAGGGCCCTTAGAAAAAAATACAGTGGCTAACACATTCTTTAGGCAGACTCAAGAACCTTTTCTAAAAAGCAGTCTATTGTTGCCATGATTTCATACACCTGTCATTCTTGTTATCAGACATAATTTAATTCTGTCAACATTATCGACTCTTTCAGCTTTTCAAAATTACTATATTGGACAGTTTCTTCAGGTCTGACTACATAAAAATGGAAACAGAAAGCATATCATTTTAGTATCACAATGAAGCATCCATTATTAGCACCACATAAAAGACTAACTGAAACAGAACAATCCTAAGTTAGTGTCTGTTTGATTCTGTGGCAAAGGAATAATCACTTCCTTCGCTCCAATCATGGTAGAAACGGGGAGAGCAGTCCCCCCCCCGCCTCCTCCGCTATTACTTTTATATGCTAGCAGTCCTTTCTGCTAGTGTAGTAAGGACTCCCTCTTTGCTAGCAGAATGCTGCTTAATGTTTCTAATGGCCTCTCAGTTGGCTTTAGGACTGCTTGTTAATTTGACTTCTAAATCGTTTTTTATCACACTCCAAAAACCCCCTGTTAACAATAACTTAAGAGCATTAGTTTCAACACAGCACTGCATATTTAAACATAAATGGTTTCATTGTGATTCCCCAAAAGCATTTAAGATAATAATAATAATAATAATGTTATCACCTTAGTGTGAAACAGTAATATTGCAACTATCAAATATTGTAGCTCATATTCTGATGCAATTTAAAAAAGTGAGAGAGGTAACTGAAAGTTTGGAAGTTGAACGGACACATTGGCACCTCTGGTAAATAAACAACATTGCAAAACAATAAATAAGAAAACAATTACTTGCAGAGTTAATTTTTTTGCAAAGTTAATGCTGCAATGTGAAGTACTGAAGTACATCCATTGTTTTATTTACAATGGCAAAGAACTAGCATACAGTCTATATAAAACTCTTTTGAGTCTGGTTGTATCTTTTTCATCAAGCACCTCCGAACACTTTTTCATTAACGTGTTTACATTTTAAAAAAAAATGTAAGTCTTGATCTAATTTCACAGTATAAAATGTAGCAGCTGACTGATTACTCAAGTTTGGTTGCTAAAATATGATATATATGCGATATATATTCCCAATATGAGAAGACTTATCAATCCACGGCTTGATTATGGATCAAAACTCATCATCTGATTCATCATCCCACTCACAGGCTTCAAGCTCTTCTTGTGGGAACTTCACCTCTACATTGTAGACAAAATCAGGGTCATCTTTCTTTTTCCTGTTCTTTTCAAACAGTGCATCCATAATTTCTTTCCTTTTGGCTAGCTCCTTGTCATCTAGTTTGTTCAGGTCCTCTTCTGGGTCAATTGTTTCTTCCCGCTGAATTTGCTCCAGACTCTGAGTTAGATTTTGTCCCCCCAACTGGCATCTCAGCAAATTGTGTAATTTTTGTAGCTGTTCCATTGAGACACCTTCTAAATAAGTCTTGTGCCGAGGATTATTCTTTAGCTGTTCTGCTGCCCTGCTGCAATCTGCACCAATGAAAAGACAAAAAGCCCAGGTAACAAAAATTCATAATTTTGTTTATTTGTAAATATGCATTTTAAAATGTTTTTCCTAAAGCTAATCCGGAACTATATGTCTCTGAGGACTATTTCCCACCTCTTTCACACCTATGTGTGAGGAACAGAGGGAGATGCAGACTTCTGTGGAGTGAAAAGCCAAATTCCACTATAACACACATCAAAGCTTAAGAACTAAACGACTGAAGCAGTACCTTTCTCAAACACAATCCTGAATGTGGTCAAGTGCATTCAATAACTAAACAATGTGTAGTTTACAGTTTGTTGCCAGTATTCCCACCTGTGCTTAAGGAATTATTCCTTTTCCCCTGCATATTGGATTGTCCACCACCTCCAATGCTGAGCTGCTAAATCAGGCTTCATCAACCTGGTGCCCTTCAGAAGTTTTGGACTACAACTCCCATCAGCCTTAGCCAGCAGCCACTCATTGGAGCTGATGGGAGCTGTAGTTCAAAGCATCTGGACAGCACCAGTTTGGTGATGGTTGTGTTAGACAAACTCCTGTGGTGGCAGCAATATCTGAACTTGCCTATTTGGGGAAGGGACCGACGATAGGTTAGAAAAATAAGCATGCTATACCTGAGAACTTTGAGAAATTCCGGATAGGCATGATGCGCTTGCGTATATTATTCCTGAGCTGATCTTCATAGATTAAAACAATAGCGGGAGGGTTTAATTTGATGCCACATTTCTTTGCCACGTAAGACATCCTGCTGCAGGCTCAGTCAGAAGACACTACATTCATTCATGCCCAGTGAACCAACTTTTTTATTTTTATAAGATATTGAGACACGTTAGCGGTGTTCAAAAGGACCAAGAAGTTTAAAACGACTTATGAAACAGGATCCCACTTCAGATATTAAAAACTGCCAGCTGACTGCCAGTGACTTCACAAAGGCAAGCTTAAGTGGCACTGCGCATTGAATAGCGAAACTCGTATTTCACCACCTAGGAGAGGTTCCCTCTTAGACCCCATTCAGCGGTGCGACTCCTCAGTTTTTAAAAAACAGTTTGTTTCCAAAGGCGAGCAGGGCGACTAAGGCAAGCGAAGGAGAAACCGAATCCCAGCCTCTGCCCGGCCTGCGCACGCACCGCAGCTCCTTCCTTTTTCCGAGGCCCCAAGGACCCCACTGCTTCCTATTTTCCTCTGCATCTGCTACAGCCACAGCGCGGCGCACGCGCCCCAGCATTCAACTCGTCACCATGACAACGGCTCAGCGGCGCTGCCGCCGCTCCTTCAGGCCCCCTTCGGCATTGCCGTCCATGAACGTGCCTGCTAAGAGACGTCTGTGCAGAGGTTCCGCGGCGCTTCAGGAGCTTCTCTTTGCTTTTCCTCGCTTCCTTTTCTTCTCTCTATGGTCCTGAGAAAGGCGGAGGCGGAGGCCCTGGCTAGGTGGATGTCAGTCCAACTATGCTCTCCAAGTCAGGCGCCCATGAGGACGCTCTGGAAGGGAGGAGGACCTTGGTTGTGGGCGGAAGAGGCGGCGCGTGCATGAAGTAAGGGGGCATCTTTGGGCTGTCTGGGATTTAGACCCCGCGGCCCTCGTATCTTCAGCCCGGGAGGCAGAATAGAAGAACATGTCCGAGGGGATACTCTCGACTGGGTGCTTTCGGAAAGCGGGTGGGGGAGCTCAGTGGCTCTGCGGACCGCCAGCCTTCGCTCGCAGAGCCCCTGGTCAGGGGCCGTGGGAATGGTCGCCTAGCAGCGTCGCCTAGAGTGACATTTAGAGTAGACCAAGCGAAAGAGCTGCGTCCTGGGGCACCGCTAGATCTTCTCTCCGGGGGAGCCTTGGGTGGTTTCTGCTTCAGAAAGTTGCACTCGCCCTCACTAAATCCAAATCCAAACTAGTTTTTGGATCGATCCCCCTCTCTCCCTTTGTGTCCCCAAATGCTTGAGATAGGTATTCCTCGGAAGGTTGAATGTTCCTGCCTCGTGCGAGTTTGCAAAATAATTTAATTTGCTTAAATTAAGATTCCAAACTGTTGGCAGAAGCGTCTTTAACACGACAAGTAAAAGGCTCTTCTTTTTTTATATGGTTCCTATTCTATGCGGAGAAAAAAAATATATTATTTCACTAGCGCTTATTTCCTTGTAAGTCTGTTGATGGCTCGGGCAGGCTTCTTGGCTGTGAAGCTCAAGGCTCCCAAGAGAACGTAGTTGGCAAAAACAGGAGCCCTCTTGTATGGATGGTGTAAATATATAGCATGCATGAGATTGGAAACACATTATTTATATTATTTGTTTAACAGAATTTGTATACTGCTTAATCATGCATAACCCCAAAGTGGTTACATTCAAGTGGTATGTACATTTTGTGAAATAAATGATAAACGGAACAAAGATATTGATAAAACTGAACGTTAAGAGCAAATATAAGTAAAACCAGCAGTTTTTAACAATGTACATAATTAAATAAAGTATAGGTAAGCTTGCCTAAAAAAAATCTAGCAGATGCCAAAAACAATACAGTGAAGGTGCCTGCCTAATATCAGTGGGGAGGGAGTTCTATAGAATAAACACTGTCACACTGGAGTATTGGTTTCTTGCAAGTGTGGAACAAACATGTGGCACTTGTAAAAGTGCCAGTTCATACATAATAATTAATACATACAAAGTAACATACATATTATTTGTTCGGCCACATTAAGGCTTTATAAATCCATATACTGTACATGGTAGAATACTGTCCGCATATTGGACAGTATCTGTCAAGGCACCTTCAAAGAACATTCACAACAGTAGATGGAAAAGGCTGTAGGGTGGAGTAGTTATGTCCCTGGTTTTTTGTCCCTGGTTTTCTTCCAAAAAGGGAAAGAATGGGGAATACACAGATCTTCCCACAGGCTATACACTTGTGATCTCTGATTCTGTGACACAATGTGGCTTAGGTGCCGCAGTGCCATTATCTTGACATGAATAGAGTGTTGATTTTCCTTGGTTATCTTCCCACAGTGCCAATTTCCACTTCCAAGCAGGAGTCATTTCCCCACCCAGCCCACCTGCCACATTCTTTTTTCTTGTCTGAGGATATGGATGGGAGTGCATTGCTTATCATGAACACCTACTACACAATAAATTTTTAACTACACAATAAATACTACACAATAAATTTTTAATGCAGTTTAGGCTAGATAAGTTAAAAAGTTAAATACAGAAATCTAACTTTCCAGTCTTGGTTGCAGTGTGTGTGTGTGTGTGTGTGTGTGTGTTGGTATATATATATATATATATATATATATATATATATATATATATATATATATATATGTGTGTGTGTGTGTGTGTGTGTGTATACAGTATATATATATATATATATATATGATCAGAGTATTCACATGACTGAGTTAAGTGATTCTAAGTTACACTTTTGTTAATTTTGTTAGAGACACTGGGTTTCAGAGACATATAAGCGGGGATGACATTGATTTAAACATGCCCTTCAGATGGATAATTGTAGGGCCCATATGGACATGGCAATGTATATCTTATATTCCTCCATTGTTGTAAAGTTCTACCTTATCTCAGGCTTTCAGTGTAACTGGGACACAAACATTCATAGTTTGAGTCAAAGCACGCTGTGATATAATCCTGAGAAGGTCCGGAAAAATGCACATACCCTAAAAGCAATAATGTTTCACTTTGCTTATTTTCTTTCATGGGGATTTCCATTTAAAGACTTCTCTTAGAGTGAATTAATTGTTACTGTTACTTCCACACAGTTTGGTCTCAAGTTCTAAGCCATGGACAAAAGCTCCTATTCTTTAATGTGATTTGTTTTTCCTTGCAGTTTTATTCTGAGATGTTTCAGCAGGAAAAGAATGTGCTTCTTCACATGAGTATCCACTTATTTTGGATCATTTTTTGGGGGTGCATACCAAAATGCTTGTGTAAGTTGAAATCCACGTTATTTTCCTGAAGCTAGTTGGTGAAAAAACGTTGTACATTATCCTTTTTATTGGATACCATATGTGTTGCATAGTGCTTAACTGTCCTTTATTGATATTGTGTTTGCATTTTTAATACATGTATGCAAATCCACTTCATTGCTTTATTGGCTATATTCTAACACATTCAATAAGCTTGTTTTATGTCTTTTTCCTTTATGTACAATCATTTTACATTGTTGAGCAGTCCACTGAGTCCACAGGAGTGGACCATTGTGAGTGGTTGGATGGCAATATTTAAACTGCCTAATTAGAAACAAGTGTTTTGATATCTACTCCTAGCACATCCCTTCTTCTGCTGCATTTGAATGTCTTCCTCCACCCTGAGGAGAAATCCACAGCCATTGATTTATGCATTGCTTCTCTACCCAGGGAAACACAATGATGATTTCTGATTGTTGCTAGCTTCTTTTCCTTTCTCTGACGTAGAGGGAACACTGTCAGAAACAGTGGAGTGTTCGGGTTGTTGGAACGCTCAGTTTTTTTTATAGTGGGAGGCTCACTGCAAACAGAGATCCTTTGTTTTTATTTAGCTGTAAGCTGTGCCTTCTAGAATTGGTGGTAGGGAAGTGGAAAGGCTAGTGTGGTTGCCACTGAGTTATTTAGGCTATTAGTCAGCAACTAATTGCAATACTGGATTAAAAGTCTGTTGTCTGCCATGGCTTCAAGAGAGAATAATCTTTTTATTGATCAAAATTACTTCAGTTCCTCTGTCCTGTAAAAGGCGCTCCTAAAGAACAGAAGAACAAACTCTGACTGTGTTGAAATGATGTTTTAGATTGCTTTAAAATATGTCAGTTTCTCATGTATTTTCTGTTTTTATAGATGCACAGAACATGTGTCCTGAGGTCAGGCAACAGCTTTTGAAAGATGGCTTTCACAGGTGGGTTTATGACAAACAGATATTGATTAGTGCTTCTGTTATTAGTGTCTTAAGACCTGAATTCTTCAGACTTTTGCATCTGCTTTACCATGGCAGTATGTATGTAGTCAAGTGAACTGATATGTTAAACTAAATGTACTAGTGGCATGTTTATGGATGGTGGGGGATGCTGGTACTCTATTGAACAATTGTTAATAAAAGTTGCAGTGTATCTTAAGTCACATGGATTCATAGAAAACTCAGACCAATACCTAGTTGCATTGAATCTTAGTGCAATTAAAGCGATGCAGAGCCAATTAGATTGAGACTTCTCAGCTTCAACTGTCCATTAATACAAAGATGAAAAAGTTATATGTTGTGAGTTTCTTCCAAGTTTCAGTGGGGTTTATTACCATTTATTTATTGCCACATACCAGAAAATGGTCTCAGAGCAGAAATATGGAAAAAGACACACAGCTACAATTAAAACACTAGTTGGTTCGTTAGTTAGTTGCTTTAACTTGCCCAGGGCAACACAAAGCAACTTACAACCAAACAATTAAAACACATAAAATTGAACGTTGGTGATAAATCTCTCAGAAACATTCTCAGTTTCCCCACACCCAAGTATGTGGGGCCCTGTAGCTGTAGGAAAAAAAACCCTTCAGATTAAAAATATATAGTAACACAGTCTTTTAAAAGTACTTTATACACAAGTGAGATTGGTATGTTTTGATGGCATTCCCTTGTAAAAGCTTCTTGTTTTAAATATTAGAAACCTGCTGATTCAGGTAAATATCAGTACAGCTGATGAAAGCCTCAGAAGCTGCATGGTGGCAACTAAGGTACACTTACCAAAAGGACTATATGTGGACCCCTATGAATTGACATCTTTACAAAAGCACAATCTCACTGAGGTAAGGTTTTTGGGATGACGTTTGTGGGCAGGGAAAGCTAATGGGGCACAAAATAGCTAGATGTACATAAAGTTAGGCTTCTAATGGCATACAAGCACCTGTCCCTTCTTGGAAGCAAACTGTTATGAGTAAGGTTACCAGATTTTTTTTCAATGAATCCGGGGACACTTTAAATAAATAAATAAAATTTGTGTATGTATGTGTGTCTGTATAAAGGTACTGCAGAGGACTCCCCAGTTATGAACATTTCACAAAATAAACAAAATAAAAAAATCCTTTGTTTTGACTATGGCAGACCAACACGGCTACCTACCTGTAACATTTCACAGAATGTAACTCTCGCATAAGTGGGGAGTCAACTGTACTGCATTACTAACAGACGAGTACTGTACATGAATATGTCACTGGTACCAGCCTTGGGGCTCCTCTGCAAGATAGCTGTGGTGCTACTGCCTATAATGGGATTATATTCTGAAATAATGCCCTGCTTTTAATTATGTTGTTATACTTTTTCTACAGGCATTGATGATGGCAGATAACATAGATTTGGAAGCTCCCGAGTACTTAGCTGCTGACGTTTCTGTCCTCGTTTATATGAGACCTGACCCTGAATGCTTTTCGTGTTTTAGAGCATTATTACCTCTGCACTGCCGGTATCATCGGCCGGCAGAGAATGATGGGAAAATCTCTACTGTACTGAAAAGTCCAGATCTATTGATGCATTGCCAAAAATGTAAGCAAGACTGATTTCTTCTTTGGGGAATGAAAATGGGAACAATTGGAAGAAGAATAAAAAAGGGCAATATAGATTCATTAAAAATTTGGGGATAAAATGTTATATTTTTTATAGAAGCATTAAGGTGATGTGTAAAGATAGATACAGAATTGAGAGACATACTTCATGAAAAATATGAGTGATCTCTTTCCTGAATATTGTTTATGTTCTGTTTCCCCCCTCTCTTTTAGTATTCCTTTCACTGGAATGTTTGAAAGAAACTGAAATAGAAGCTCCATGTTCTCAGAAGAATACACACACATGCCATTGGGATAGCATGAAGTTCAAAGATGTGTGTTCATACTTCTTACATCTCTTAGTTTTTCTAGAAATAGATCTGTCTGTAACAATTTTTATTCATCTGTTTTAATTTTTTGTCACTGCTTGGTCCTGGTAAATAGGCTCCACTGGGATTTTAAGTAGCCTAAATGTTCATAAGATTGTAGTTCCTGTTTCCAGATGAGAAGGCTGTTTGGCTGGAAATGCTAATCTTCAGATTTTTCACCACATTGCTATATGGAAAAATGATTTAAGGCTACAATCCCTTCCCTGCACATGGGAGGAAACTCCAGTGGACTTCCTGGAACTTGCTCCTGAATAGTCATGTGTAGGATTGCTCTGTAAAGTTGGTTGGTGCAAGGCAACTTTTAAGATGCTGAAACAGACTGCTAGGCTAATAAGCTGCTTGCTTGTGAGTCTCCTGACCAGAAAGCAGCCAGTATAGGTTGTAGGTAGATAAGGGTGGGGCTGATAAGGTGGGAATTTCCACACTGTTCCTGGTGACTAATAAACCTCAGAAGGAATCATGGGAAGGGGAAAGAGGCAGAGATTTTCTCTTGTGGATAAAATAACTGGAAATGAGTGGTAAGATAGATGATGTGAGGAAGTTCTTCTCTGGTCTGACAAGACCAAGAAGGCTATGTTGCCTGCTTCTGAAGGAATCAAGGAGCAGCTGCCCCGGGCTCTGAAAGGTATGGGACGGCTGGATTGCAATACATTTTAAATTAAAGAATATAGGAAGAGCGAACAACAGAGAACCTACACAAACAACGCTGACAGCAAACCCTACATATATTAAGGAAAATAGAAACATCATCCCCCCACCTCACCCATCCCCCCATCCCAACCACCTCTTCCCCCCTTTTCTCCCTAATGTCTCAACAACCAAAACTGATTTGTAAAAATGTTACATGGGGGGGGGGAATAAGAGAGGCATTGCACACACTTTTGTAAATCAAGAAAATCTTGAATAAGAATAAGAATATAGGAAGAGAAATGATTACAGTTAAATTGTGATGACATGTATGGAATATACATTTTGAATGAAAGTGGCCTTAATTGACTTCTAATGTGCAACTCTTCTTTTGTAGGTAACCGAAGAACAGAAACTGCAGATACCAGTTGGGCTCAAACACCATCTCATGTTGGTATGCACAGTGACTCTTGCTACCACAATATTGTGTTCCAGTCTTATCCTTTCAGCTTTATTCAAGCATGGATGCTTCTCCTTTGTTCAGAGCTCACAGTAAAACCGAACAAGGTTATTGAATCATCACGGAAAAACTCTCTAAATACACCAGACAAACCAGAGACAGGAACAGAAGAAAAGGCTTAGAATTGGCCCAGCATCACAGACTGGGAGCAGGCCAAGTGCCTCTTACTTGACTGTGCAGTATCATATGCTTGGCTGCATTGCTTTTGATCTGTTCTAGTCTCCTCCCCACCTCCCCCCAACTTTGTACATGTTTCCTGAATAGGCTGATCTAGTATCAGTTAAATATGTGCCTTCAAAATTGCCATGTAATCAAAATTTGAAATAGTGAAATTTGCCTAACTTAACAATTCTGATATCACCAATAAAAGGGGGGAATGGAGAATTTTTTGATCTCTAAAAACAAACAAACACAGGTTCTTTTTTCATGTGTAGTCAATCATACATATCAGACAAATAGAAACAATTATAAGTGGCAATAATACTTTGGAAGGAAGTTCATAAATGTTCATTTTTAAACCATGAACTGGATAAATATGTCTCAGAAGATAACAGAACAGGTGGAGTTATTCCAAGTTCTGAGAAAACACTGGATGTAAATCATGAGCGTTGAAAATACAAGGAAATACAGGGAGGAAATTGCTTCATTAATGGAAAAAGTGAGCAGCTCCAAAGATTCTTAACTTTTCTATTGTCAACAAACTTCACACATCAAGTGGCTGCTAGTATGCAAAATAGGTTCAAAGGGAAAGATGTGCCATTTTCCATATTTGTGGACAGCATAAAATATTTACCAATTCATAAATAAAAGAAAATGCCTCTTTCTTTAATGTACAGCTGCAGTTTATGGCTGAATTTATGTCATTTGGTTGTTTCTTACCTGTACTGGTCTTTTCTCTGAATTATCAAGAATTTTCTTTGGATCTCCACTAAAACTATATAAAAGACTTGTTCTGTGGCATCTTTCGCTAGCTGATGAGATGCTTTTAACACTGGCCTTTTGTTCTCCCCGCACAAAGTGCTGAATGATGATCGCTGAGGCAATACTTCAGCTACTACCTCAGGTTCTCTGTGAAGATTGCTCTGCATCTGTTTGGGGGAAGGGAGCCACTGCAGAAAACAATTGCAGATGGGTTATTTTTGTTTCTCCACTTTCCATATATGAGCAGCTGTAGCACATAATGGGAGGACAGCTGTGAGCTTCAGTTGTTTATCTTATCCTTGTTTCCTTTTGGTTTAATGTCAACTTGACAGTTTTATACTGCATACTGTGGATCCAAAGCTGGTCCTCTTAATCATGTCATCAAGAAGTTTCATGTTTAAATGTTTCCCCTTTTGGTAAGATTAGATGCATTTGATACATAAGACTTTTGAACTGCAAGTCTGGATTTGTTCATTAGGTATGATGGAATAGAAATAGTTCCATGCAAAAAATTGTATTGATAAAATCAAAATGGAAGCATGCCTAACAAAATCGTATAGAAAAAGCATGAAGATAGTTCTCCATGAAGTCATAGATTTATTCAAAAGATCCTTTTCAAAAGTGCTGCACAATTATATTTCCCAATACAGGTCCTTCAGTACCTTGCTAGTTGGATCTGTGTATTTGCAGCAGAAAAAGCATATGAATGCGCATCAACATTAAATTATGAGCACATTTTCCAACACAGAATAGCTTGTGTCCTGGAAAAATGGCAGAATTTGTGTGTTGAGTCTGTCCAGAGAATACATGTACAGTGTACAAACAAGTTGCTTGGCTTATTCAATGTGTAAATTATTTTGACAGGATGAAACTTACCGGAAATTAGTTTATTTTCTACACTTACTGGAAAGTGCCTGGACATCTAGGAATGATATCTAAGGGTTTGCAGACAGCTTTGTCTTTTGGTGGTGATGCTAGTTTTGTTTAACGGAAAAACAACTGTTGTATGGAACTGGAGGTGAAGTGAGAGGCCGAAGCCTCAGGATATGTAAATAGTATGAAAGGTCAATAGAAGGATTCCAGCTGTCAGCATCAATTTCTGTAGGAGCTGGAAGGCAGACATAAAGTTGTTGCTTGCACTCTTTGCTCTGGCTCCCATTCAATTATTGTACATCTCTCTCCTCCACCCACTCAAAACATAATTGTAGTGCTAAAGTGATAACATTAAAAGGGCTGTTTGGAAGAAGGTGACAAGTTATGTGTATATCGGTAACTATATTGGGTGGGTGGTTAGCATGCAGCCAGTTTGATGTATCTGCAGCCAGCTGTGGCTCAGATTTCCCAAATACCATCTATCGCAAAGAGGCTGATCTTTTTAAAGAAAACGCTATGCAATCTCTCTCAAGGACCAGTGTACTTTTAATTTATAAAAACGTGCACATTTTAAAAAAAGGAATGGATGTTTCTGCTTAATATTTCCACAAACAAGGAACTGAGGGGGGGAAATATAATATGCTGCTGCAGAGTCCCCCTGGCAGCACTAGCTGTTGCCTTGAGCTGGAAATGCTGAATGGGCAAGCAAGCTCTCTGCTTGTTTTTTCTTTCTAGCTGATCATACAAGATAGAACTTGTCCCATGGGAAATTTCTTGTACCCTCAGATATATTTTTTCTATGCCAGCCTGGCCTTGGTGTTTATATAAGCAAAGAGACGCTGCACCAGTGTCAGTATTATGAGTTCTGTTTTTTTAGTGTTACATGTTGTATAGTCACTAGGGAGGGTGTATGTTCACACTGCTTTTTCTGATTCCTAGAGGGTGATTCATTGTTAACTTTCTTTGGGTTTGGCTTGCAGAAATCAGTACATCTAGTGATATTGGCCAGAGAAACATGCCAAATGTGGAATGAGCCAGGCTTTTAGGCCTTTATTTTTCCCATCATGACTTTCTCAGTATTGTTAAAAGAATGGCTAAGTGTTAAGTAAACATGAAAATATCCACTTTAGCTTATACCATCATAAGTTTTGAATGAAACTGTAAACCCACTTCAATCTGGTTTTTCATCTAGAACTGAAATTCACTTGGTTGCTTTGTAGGGGCAGATTTTAGGTGGTTGCATCCTCAGTTATGGAACTCCTTCCCAAAGGAGATTGATTTGGCACTACCTTGACTGTATTCCAGGTACTAGGGGAATTCTTTCCTGTTGATCTGGGTTGGGTTTAATTTGTTTTCCAGTCTGGTTTGAGTCAATCACTTAGTAATTGCTTTGGCATTGTGGCTGCTGCAGTTGTTTTTGAAGTGTATCACTGATTTTATCTGGAATTTAACGGTATGTTGGCAGCATTGTTTCAGGCTTCTGTGTTTATGGTTAATACTTTTCCATTCAGCAGATGTGAATGACTTTAAAGACAGTAAAATGATACATACATGTATTTTAAATAAAAATGGTGATACCGAGTATTAAGTAGTGGGTGGACATAGCAGATGACACAGTGATTCTCCAAGCAGCTCTCATAATTCTCAGGATGGAACAGAACTGAACAGAAGGGCTGAGCCAGCCTGCTTATATAGTACTCAGTAACATGCAACAATAACTCTCTAGCTACCCAATTCCGTGAACGGCACTCTCAATCCTTCATTTGCATGTGGACCTGAGTGAGAACTGCAGTCACGGTGGGCAGAGTGAAACTATATACACAACACCCCTAGTGGCCTAGGGTGAGAACTTCAATACATAACACTGAGGTGTTCATTTTTGAAGATAAGTCTTTCATACTCTACTGTATGGGTAAGGAGGGCATGAGAATGCTTGAATGTTTGGTGATTGCTGGCTGTGATCTGATCAGAAGCTAGCTCATTATCTAAACCAGAGGGCTAGGAGGATGGAAGGAGGCAGGAACTGTGTCTAGGTTTGTGGATATCTGCAGATCCCAGGTCATTTTTGCAGAGGCAACAGCAAACACACTTTTCTGTGTGTGCAAGCCTTGGGTGCCTAGCAAGAATGAAAGTACTGTACTGGTATAACTAAATTCTGATGGTTTTGTGTTTTTAAGTACATTACTGCTTTTTAGATAATGATTTTAACTTTGTTCTTAATGTTATGTCTGTTATCCATCCTGGGCTCCGTGAGGAAGGGCCAGATGCAAGAACAGTTAATAATAATACAGACAATTCAGTTAGAGCAAGGAGGGATTGTGTCATCTGTGTCAACACAAGAGGGAGTCTACTGAGTGTTTGTATGTGTTGAGTTTAATAAAGTTGTCCCTGTATCAAAAGCTGCCCTGGAGTTGTGCCAAGGGAGAGAGCCTGAACAGCGCCGTCTTAAGTATATTCAGCGCCCTGGCGCCAAGATCCCTCCAGCGCCCCTCGTGCTCCACTGGGCAGGGCCAGACGCGGCGGGCAGCCAGAGTGTGGCGTGGTGTGGCGGGTGGTGGCAGCAAGTAAGCCCCTCCAAGCCCCGCTGTGGGGAGGCACTGAGGGCGAGGGCCCACGCCGGACACCTCTTGTGCGACTATCGCACAGTCTGCAGAGTGGGCAGCATGGGGAAGGCGGCCCGAGAGCGAGGCGGCGGGCGGTGGGAGCCCAGCAAGTGGCTTCTGGAGCCGCGAAAGAGCGAGCGGCCCCTGAGGCGCCCCGGAATGCGGTGCTGCGGGGAGCGGAAGACAGACTGGCAGAGGGGATTCCCTGCCGGGCGGGACGCACCAAGGAGGAGAGGTGAGGTGGGCAGGTGATCCCAGCTACGTCCACCAGCCTCTCGGCGCGGGCCACTGTGTGCTGCCGCTGCCAAACAAGCCTGACACGTCTCCCGCATGGAGGGATTGGGGCGCGCATCACGTGGTCACTGCGCGGAAAATCCTCTGGGCGGGCGCGGATGTTCAGCCACCTGCCGAGTGCAGCCCGAGAAGAGGTGGGCAGCCGGAGGGCGCTGCCGGCGGTCGCTGCCACCAGCGCCCTCAAGGCCATTGCGCCCTGGCGCAGTGCGCCACCAGCCCAATGGAGGAGATGGCCCTGAGCCTGAAAGAGAAACAGAGCTGCTCAGCAAGCGCTGTTCCTTACAAGTCTGATGTTGAGGTCTTCCCCTGCCTGCTTCCCTAGTAACATTTTTAGGGAAGTTTACAAAGAAGCTCAAGTTGCAACTTTCAAGCAACTTAGGTAATAATTACGAATGCTAGTTAATTTAAGCAGCAATAACGTCCCATATACTGTACTCCCCTTTCCCCAAGAACCGAACAACCAAACGGAAACGCTACACTGACCAGTTCCTACTAAAAATTACACCGAATATACTGCAATTCTTACTTACTGAACAATATCCAGCAATGTCCTAAATTTAAAATGGGCAAGAGCGAGTATAAATAAATAAATAAATTAACATGGTATTTATTTTTTAAATAGGAAACACAGTTTAAAAGCAACAGACACACTCTATGAGGGAAGAGACACCCGTTATTCTGCTCTTCCCAAACCGCAAGCTGTCTCCAGGGGCCCCAAGTCACCGGCAAGCGCATCTCCCCTTCTAGCTTTCTCTTCTCCCTGCGAAAAGACTTGCTTCTAGACAGGCGGCCCGGGGGAGAAGCGGAGGCGCCGCTGCGTCCCCGGTGCATGCTGGGAGTTGTGGTCTCAGCGCCGTTCTTTCCACGCCCGCTCGGCGGCCCTGCCCACCTTTCGCGCCGCCGTCTGCGCCAGGAGCCGCCTGGCCAGCTCCGCCCCTTCCTCTCCCGGGCTGTGGCCACGCGCGGCGGTTCCGCTTGCTTCTCCTCTGGCCGCCCGGTGGCCCTCCCGCCATTGTAGGAGGCCGCGCCCTGCCCTGCAGATCTCGAGACAGCGAGCCAACGGGGCGGCGGCGGCGGCGGCGGCGAGCTCGGCTGGTGCCTGAGGCGTGCGAAGCGGCCTGGAGGGCTGCGGGAGCTCTTGGCAGAAGGTGGGCAGGAGCGGAGACCTAGGCGCGGAGGGGGGGGGGAGAGGCGTGTGTGTGTTGTGTGTGTGTGACGGAGTGAGCGAGTGTGGTCGGCGCTTCGCCTTCGCAGGAGGAAGAGCGAGCGAGCGAGCGAGCTCCGCAGGCCCAGAGGCTGCGCTTCCCGGAGGCTCCCACCACAGCTCTGAGGAGGAAGTGCCCGAGGGGCGGTGGAGAAGCGGCCGCGGGGAGGAAGAAAGGCAAAGGGGTTTTTTCCCCCTGCACTTTGCGGCGCTGCGAGCAGGTGGGCGAGGAGACGGGGCGGCGGGGAGGAGGCCGCGGCGGAGCTCCCCATTACCTGACGGACAAAGGGCGGTCGCCCTGCACAGGAATCATCTTCCGTAACGTTGAAAAGCGCAAACCGGTTCGGGGTTACGCCTTCCTAGCGCTTTCGCGGTTTTAAAACGGGCTTGGGAGGAGGATGTTTTTTAATCGCAGGGTTCCTCAGTAAGGGAGCTCAAAACCACTCCTCTCTCCATCCACCCAGAAGCAGGCAGACAAATTCCTCATGGTCTTTGGTGCTTCACTCATAGGGGATTTTGAGTTCTTGGCCAGGCCGCTTGGGTGTCCCTACTTGTACAGTTGAGAGCAGCGCTTCCGTCTCCCACCGCACCCACCTCAAGCGCAGGTGACGTACGGGGCTGCTGCTGTTGCCGCCGTTGTCTCCAACTACTCACCTGCCCGCTCCTTCCAGCAGGTGTTGGGGTAAAGGTCGAGCAAGAGGGGGCGGGCGCGGTTCCTGCTTCTGCCTTCCCAACCCCTCTCTCCTCAAACTCAGTACGGAGAACTGGAACCAGTTTTACTGCCCAGGGAGAGCCTATGAAGAATCAGAGAGCTCAGTAGTACCTCCTGTCTCCTCGCTGATCTTCTCTCTTAACTGTCTGGTGGAGAAAGCCTGGGCTACAGCCCTTGTCTGTTCGCTTTCCTGTCTGCTCTCTCCCCCTCTTGTCGCTCTCAGCAACACAGGAGTGTAAGAGGGCAATTCGCTGTTTGCACATTTGTCCAACCTCTGGCTTGGCTTCTCTGTGATCTTTCTTTGGGTTGTGTAGTAGTAAGGATTGGCCCAGCAAGCCCAATCATTCCTACTACCCCATCCAGAGTGAGTGTGATATAGGACAAGAAAGCAGAACATGTGGTTGCAGCCTCACGGGGTCCAATCCTCCTCTTGTCACTCTGCTGAAAAAAATATGGCTAACAGGGAAGTAGAGGCTTCTAGAGAAGAACATCACCTCCCCAAACTTCCATGCTCTGCTAGGAGGGAAAGAAGACTGCTGGATCTTCCACCTCTTGCTTAGTTCCCTTGTTCTGTGGGTATTCTAGCATGGTAGGGAGTATTAAGTGATGGGTTGTAATCTCTGTCATTGTACTGTGCAGAGGAAGAGGGCAAGTAATGAGCAAGAAGGTGAGGTGGCTGTGCTTTGTATGAACAGCTGCCTCTGCCAGTTCTGTCCCTGCACTGTTCCTATTGTTGGAGTCACAGAGAGAAGTATCATGAAGAAGAAAGAGGATGCTTAGCAGGTTGAGATGTCAGGTGACCCCTCCATATTTCTCAGTATTATTCTCTCCACCACACTGCCCATAGAGAGTGTTGCCCTCTTGGTGGCATGATGAGTATTGGACTGAATGTGGGGACAACACAAAGGAATGTTGCTGAGGTTCTTTCCCATTCAAATATCTGCAACATCCCTATTTATTAAAATAAGGCCACTGCTCATAATTTTACATTGCATATGCTGAAATTTGTTGGTGTTGCTTACAGAGCCTATCACTAGAGAATGGGAGTGTCACATCAGCTCCTGGTCTCAGATTATCAAATGGGAAGGGTGTTCTTCTCTGATTTTGAACACACTAGCAGTGTGTGTTGGCAGAACTGGCTCAGCCGTTAGGCAGACTGAGGGGCTGCCTCAGACAACAGAAGTACCCTAGCTGGCATCCCCATGAGTATCCTGCTGCTGGTGCAGAAGCAGAAGCAGGACGGTATCTGTAGTGTTGGTGAGAACTTGCCAAAATTAGTGCCTATGCTGGTACCACTTCTCTGCCAGCCGTGGAGGTGGAAGGTGTGGTGGAGAAGTGGCAGCAACAGCAGGTATAGCTGAACAGGGCAAGGCGGCGCTTCCTTTGTTACATATCTTTAGATGCCAGGCAAAAAAAATCTCTTCTCCCAGTCCTTTGGCTAAGTGTTTCTCAAATTTGTGTCTCCAGCTGTTGTTGGACTACAGCTCCCATAATTCCTAGCTAGGAGGACCAGTGGCCAGGGATGATGGGAGTTGTAGTCCAACTATAGCTGGAGACACAAGTTCGAGAAACTCTGGTAATTAAACTATCTATGGCATTTTAAACTGTGGTGGTATTGTTTTAGTTGTACTTTGGTATGTATTTTTGTGTTTTTATATTGCAAACCTCTTTGTGATCCTCAGATTAAGAGTGGCATAGAAATTTGGGCAGCCAAGTCAGACAACAAATTAGTTCCTAAAAGGGTATTTGGCCCCAGAAATTTCTGATATATGTGAACCATTTGCTATGCATATTAAAGTTTGAAAAAATATATCCAGCACCATAAATGTTGCTAACAACTTCCTGATTGACCCGACAAATCAGAGCATTTTTTTTCCAAGCCTCATTTTACTACAATGGAACCTCGTGTTACGTACCGTCCTCGTTACAAATGCTTCGGGTAATGAACTCCGCTAACCTGGAAGTAGATGCTTCTTGTTGCGAACTTTGCCCTGGGATGTGAGCGGAAGTTGCACGGCAGCAGCGGAAGGCCCCATTAGCGAAAGTGCGCCTCATGTTAAGAACGGTTTCGGCTTAAGAACAGACCTCCAGAACTACTTTTTACCTGTAAAGCCGTATGTGCTCACGACCCCACTACCTCAAGAATCATATTTCCCCACATGAACAGGCCCAGAACCTGTGGTTATTGTCTGAAGCTCTTCTCCATGTTCTTCTTCCACGTGAGCTCTAGATCAAGGGTCGGCAACCTGCGGCCCATGGGCCACAGGTGGCCCACGTGGTTTGTTTAAATGGCCCACAAGCACCCCCGAACTGAGCTGTCCGCTCGGCAAGTCCCTGTGCGCTGCACTAAACCGGTGTGGAGCGGGGACTCACTTCCACAGTGCCGGAAATCGTGTCTATGCAGATGCTGGAAATTGTGTGATTCAAAGATGAGCACTGGCACCTTGGATTAGGCCCAGAAATTCACATGAAGCTGTGCTGTTGCTAAAACAGTTAATTGTACAAGTTCATCCCTCCTTACACATCAGAAGGTGAGCTGTGGCTTCTGAGCCAGCTATACCTTTTGAGTCTTCTACAAGGGTAGCTTCCTGCCAATCTTGAATCTACAAAAGCATAGATCAATAGGACTTGATCTCACAGCTTTAGAAAAGAATGGAGCTGGTTCAACAAGTGCGGCTGTAAAATTCACTCCTGGCCATTGCCAGTACATGCTTATTGGGACAAAAGCACCCCAGGCTCTTAAGCTGTTTCAATGGGGTGAATACCACTACCTCTAAAACAGGTATGACAACTCCCTTGTGCATTGCAATTACTCTGTAGCATCATTTTTACCTTGTCTAGATTCAGTTTCAGTTTGACTCTTTCACTTGCTCACAAACTGCTAGACACTAACTAGCTCAGGACTTAGAAGCCTCTTCCTAGACACATAATTAGTTAAATATGTCTTTGGCATACTGATGGCATCTAACTCAAAAGCTCAGTTTCTTTCTGCAGCTTCATAGAGATGTTGAGCATTATCTGGGGCTAATACTGAGCCTTGTGGAACACTGCAGGTCAGTTCTCATCTTTCTGATAAGTCCAACCTTTCTGAGATGAATAGCAGAACTAGTGGAGAGAGATTATCCCTGATTACTCATGCTTCTCAGTCCCATTACAGAGGAGTCGGTGGCATGCTATAAGGTGCATTATCAATGGTGGTGGGCGAGCACTGATTAGTCTGTCTTAATGTCATGCTCTAGAATACAGCAGTGACTTTGTATTGTGATGAGAAACCTATAACATAGTTAAGTGTTCTTCAGCAAAACTTGTCCGCCACCACTTATTTTCTCTGAGGACCTCAGAATTTCCTATTACACAGCTTGAAAATCTTTAATTTATGGATAATATATATTTTTAAAGAAGATCGTTAGATAACCATCATCCAGTTTGTTTCCCGCTATCAAAGTTTTGGTCCCCTTCCTTGGCATTTTTCTTGCTTGCAAGGTGTATTGGATATTTATTACATTTATAAATACAGTTGTCAAGGCATTTGATGTTTAATAATTCCACATTTTGTCAATTTTAGTAGTACTGTCTGTTTTTTTTTTTTTATATATATAATTTTTATATTTTACACTAAAATACTACAATAGTCCTTAACAAACATTTTATATATTTTCCATTTGGCTACCAAGCCGTGACTTCCGTCAGTCCCTTCAAATGGTTTTCTGAATTTTAACTTGATATTATACTTCTTAATCAACCATTGCTACATTTTCCAAAAAAAAGAATTTCCCTTACTTTACTATCCTACTTACAATAATAGTTCTACACATTCACTACAAAACTTCTTGAAATCCTATTAACGTATTCAAATGTAATTGTCTTTCAATAGTTCGTAACTTTAACCAGTCTTTGATGAATTTCGGTCCCGCTGCTCTCGGATTCTTCCCGGTAGTTTGTCCATTTCTGCGTATTCAGTCAATTTCACTGTCCATTCCTCTTTCGTCGGTAATTCTTCTTGTTTCCATTTTTGTGCTAGAAGGATTCTAGCTGCCGCCGTTGCGTATTGGAAAAGTCTGATGTCCTTTTTTTCAATGTCTGTACCTACAATACCTAACAAAAAAGCTTCGGGTTTTCTTAACAAATTATATCTCACCATTTTCCTTAACTCATGATATATCATATCCCAATACACTCTCACCTTTTTACAGTCCCACCACATGTGAAAAAAGGTGCCGACATTTTGTTACATTTCCAACACTTATTATCTGACTTATACATCTTAGCTAGTTTAACTGGGGTAATATGCCATCTATACATCATTTTCAATAATTTTCTTTATTGACGTACATGCCGTAAATTTCATTCCTTCCCTCCAAGTTTTTCCCAGTCTTCTAGCATAATGTTATGTCCAATATCTTTTGCCCAATGAATCATCACCCGATTTCACTTCTTCATCTTTTAAGTTCCATTCCAACAGCATTTTGTACATCTTAGCCAGTACTTTAAAGTCATTGTAAGTACTTCAACTTCAAACTTTGATTTTGTGTGCCAGTGCAAGCAATGTGCCAGTGCAAGCAAGGTCTCCTTTTCTCTGCCCATGCCCCCCTGTCTATTCCAGAGAGCCCCAAACTCTCTAGGGCAGATTTGCCAGCATGAAGAGGTAGAGGGAAGGAAGGAAAAACAAAATCCACTTTGTGCAATCACAAGTCTGTTGTGCAAACAGACTGCAACAGATAATTGCCCAAACTGTGTGAATAGAACAGGTAGATGGCATACTCTCCTGTATAACCTTACAGGATGACCTACTGTTGCTTGCTGTGATCATTTCCATACTGAATTGTTTTTATATCTTCTGTGGTCTATAGCACCATACCTGCTTGTTTTATAATTGCCTTGTTGATACTGTGAAAAGATTGGTTGGTTATCAAGCGTTGATTCTTTATTACACTGGTTTCTAAACTTGAGGCTGGATTGTCTGCTGAAGACCCACCTCTTCCCTCCCACCCCCTGAATTATTGTGACTATGGTTATCTTGTTGTGCTAGTTAAGTATGTTTTTGAACAAGAT
The DNA here is from genome assembly GCF_009819535.1 of Lacerta agilis. NCBI lineage: Eukaryota > Metazoa > Chordata > Lepidosauria > Squamata > Lacertidae > Lacerta > Lacerta agilis. The sequence goes on along the minus strand of NC_046316.1, from coordinate 61,180,255 downwards.
ATCCACCAGTGTCTAATTGCCTTAATTTCTTGCTAGTAAATTAGGGATGGAAGTAACTCGAGTTCTTTGGAAGTGTAATTGCATGTCTGTAACTTGTGATTGGGAGACATGATGAAGTAAATTGGTAAAATAATTTTAAAATAATTAATCTGAACTGCCCCTATATCTTAGTGAGATTAGGTGACTATTGGTGTGGCATTGTCCATGTAATATTGATGTTATTATATTATTATTTAATCAGAAACACTGCCATATTGTTTCCAGGCAACTTGCAATCAAGTTTAAAACAAAGGTGTTATTTTTAGCCATTTTCTATCAACATTTAACAACAAATCATTACATAATTATCAACAATCTGGAGGACATTAACATACAGCCTTGACACAGTTGGATCATAGTCCATCAAATACCTGGGAGATTCTTATTTTAAGTGATGTTTCCTAGTGATGGGCATTTGACTTATCAAAAGGTATTTGGTTAACTGACTGGTCAAATAATAAAGTATTTGTTTATGACATTTATATCCTACCTTTCCTCCAAGGAGCTCGAGATGGCATACATTATTCTCTCCCTCTTCATTTTATCCTCACCACAATTGCCGTGAGGTAGATTAGCCTGAGAGACAGATCTCTCTGTCTCAGAGCTCAAAGTCAGCCAGAGAGCTTCAGAGCTGTTTGATTTTGAACCCTGGTCTCCCAGGACCCTAGTCCAACATTCTAACCACTGCACCACACTGACTCTCATTCTTAGTTTTATTACATTTTAAATGGGTCCTTTCCACGCCCAAATCCAGGTACTCAGTGTAGTATACATTTCTCTCTCCTTGTCCTTCACCCATTTGATCTTACAACAATTCTGAGGTAGGTTGGACTGAGTGTACTGTACAGGTGAAATTCGAAAATTAGAATATCGTGGAAAAGTCCATTTATGTAAGCGATTGTTTTCACTAGCTACTGGAGTTTAATATATGAGATAGACTCATGACATGCAAAGCGAGATATGTCAAGCCTTTGTTTGTTATATTGTGATGATTATGGCGTACAGCTGATGAAACCCCAAAGTTGAAATTGTTAATTTGGGGTTTCTCAATCAGCTTGTACGCCATAATCATCACAATATAACAAATAAAGGCTTGACATATCTCACTTTGCATGTCATGAGTCTATCTCATATATCAGTTTCACCTTTTAAGTTGAATTACTGAAAGAAATGAACCTTTCCACGATACTCTAATTTTTCAAGTTTCACCTGTATGGACCGGCTTCATTTCACCTATTAAACCTCATAGCTAAAGAAGGAATTCAACCTGGGTACCTTTGGTCCTAGTCTGGACTATCTACCACCTAGGCAGGGACCTCTGCAATGATGCATGCTTGTGTTCCATTTTAGAGATGCTTACAGGTTATAGCAGGTAGCTAGAGGGAGATGCTCTGCTGCATTACTGGGTTTTCCCCACTGCTGCAGGGCTGGGGGTAAAGCTGTCTTCACTCCTTCCCTTGTTAACAAATGACAGCATATTTTTTTAAAAGAATAATAAGCTGCCCTCTACTTTGTGACAGTCTTGGAATATTTGACAGTACTTGACCACAATCAGATAACAGGTGATCAGTGGACAATATTTGACCAATCAGTTGACTGACATGGCAACCTATTATGTGAAATTAAATAGGACACAATAGTTTAATCATCTGTAGCTGATTTAGTCACAAGTGCTACTTCAGGGAATGACTGCTACTGCATGCTTCAGAGGAAGCCACAGGCAAGAAGAAACCTGAAACCAGGAAAAAATGTTCACAACTATCTGCAATAGACATCCTCCTGAAATAGCTACTATTAAGCAGGAAGCATAGAGAGTTTATTCCCTACATCCACTTGTGCTTTTTAAACATTAACTTTTTTACTTCTGTATTAACATCTCTGTGCTTTATTTTTATTAAAACATATTGTAAAAAATTATGTTAATGCTATTCTGCTATGCAAGTAGCAGGGTGTGGTGTGTGTGTGTTTTTTTTAAGAAGCATCAGCCTTGTACCATCCAGCCATTGCTAAAGTGTGCCCCCCCCCCACAGCATTTCCCGTTTTTCTCTCTTTTTACACAGTTCTGTTGCTTCATCACGGCCAGTCCTATCATTAAGACAGAGTGAGGCAGTCTTCTTAGGTGACAGTTGCTGGGGTGGGTGGTTAGCAGCAGCAGTGCAGTGCAGGAGAACAGAGCTGTGAGTGTCACCTGGCATGCTCTGCAACCCACTAAGCTAGCCTGCTGCTCTCATTGTGGTGGAGAATGCTGACCTGTCACCAGTGCTGTAGTAAGATTCAGCTACCATCCAGTTGACTTCAGTATATGGGATGCAGGTGTGGGGAGGTTCCATCTTGTCCTTCACCTCAGGCAGCAAAATTTCTTGGACCGGCCCTAGTTTTCACTCTGGTAACATTCTGAAGCACTTCTGAATGTTGGCATGATGTTTGTGTCATCTTACCTGCCAATTAGTAGCATATATTGCAGGATACAGTAAGCAGTAGCAGAAATGGCATTCAAAGCTACTTTGATAATATATTTGTATCCTGCTCCATCTCAGGGGCCTTGGACAAGTAATATGTTAAGCTTGATGGATAGCTCAGTTGGTTGAGCATGTCTACGATGTTGCCATAAGGATCAGGCTGGCCTCTTGGACGTGTCAGTCCCAGCCTTTCTGGGGCTTTGTGGGTCATTGCCAGCATGTTGAGTTGAACATGGAATAGGCTAAAGTTTCCAAAATATTATCGAGGATAGTGCTTCATAAAGTTCAGTATTCTTTATGAAGGTATGAGCAGTGGCTGCTTGGTGTTCACCTAAGAGAAAAAGCTTTGGTCATCTCAACAAGTAGAGCTTCTCACAAGCACAGCTAGTACAAAATACTCCTAGCCTCAAAGTTCATCAGTGTTGCTTGCAATTCCCCCCCCCCCCCCGGGAGAAGTCAGCCAAATTGCTGAGAGAGTCTAGGACAGGGGTCAGCAACCTTTTTTTAGCTGTGGGCCGGTCCACCGTCCCTCAGACCATGTGTGGGCCGGACTATATATTGGGGGGAGGGGGAAATGAATGAATTCCTATGCCCCACAAATAACCCAGAGATGCCATTTTAAATAAAAGGACACATTCTACTCATGTAAAAAACACCAAGCAGGCCCCACAAATAACCCAGAGATGCATTTTAAATAAAGGACACATTCTAATGTAAAACATGCTGATTCCTGGACCGTCCGTGGGCTGGATTTAGAAGGCGATTGGGGCCGCATCCGGCCCCCGGGCCTTAGGTTGCCTACCCCTGGTCTAGGATGTTGGTTGTTCTCATAGTTTAAATGACTGGCTTTTCATTTCAGGTCTTCATAATTAAATTCTTTTTACATGTGCTGTGTCTTATTTATTGAACAAGATTTACATGCTGCTTTGTTGATAGATTGGCTTATAGAAACATTATTTAATGAAAAGTGTGGACAAACGCCGGCTCCCTTGGCCTATAGAGCAAGATGAGCGCCGCAACCCCAGAGTCAGGACACGACTGGACCTGATGGTCAGGGGTCCCTTTACCTTTACCTTTAATCATCATCTCAATTTAACAGGGTGGTCATGCTTGTGACTTGTTTGGTGTACAGAAAGATCCTAGCAGTATGGATCTGATAATCTGGCAAATCTGAATTTGCAGTAGCCATATTATAAAACAAATACCTTAAGAAAACTGTGCACTTTTGGAAAGGTGTTGAAGTTTTGAAAATAAGTAGCTGCTCACCATTTCTGATGGAAGAGGAAGTTCCTGTAAATTCTAAGGGTAGTATTGGGGAACAGGTGGTCCTCTGGTGTAGGAAGGAGATAAATCTTATGTGTCTGTAATAGTAGAAGTAATTCTTGCCTTGCTACTGATGATTGAGAGCTTTGTCTAAGTATTTCCATAAAGAATATTATGGTCTTTTGGTAGCTGTAGCGTGGGGAAGAAGTCACCTCTCATTTTCATTGCCTCTTGGGTTGCTTCTTACTGTGTAATAATGTTTTCCCTTTCTAGTTGTATATCAAAACATCAGTCTTATGTTACTGTATACAGGTTAAGTACTAATTATCTAGTGTCTGGAGCCATTGTAACTAGCTCATGTTTATGTTAGAAGCCTTCTAAATATAGTGCCTTTCAGACATGAGCAACAAATATCTGCAGTTAAATCTCCAGAGTTAAGCAGCAATTTTATAAAGATGAAAGACTTAGAAGGGCATAAAATAAGGATAGATCATAAGTTAAATAATCTCCAGATGATTCATTTACTACTTAGAAACATTGGTAGAATTCTTCTTAAGACACTTGATTGAAATATGATTTTGGAGGAGTGCTTAAAATTCCTTTTTATCTATTACTTTGAAATACTGAAGAGGTTTAAGTTACAATTGCTTGAATAATAGTGGATGGTGTATTTTGCAGGATGACTAGTTTCTGTTGGCTTTGCATACTTGCATCAACTTCATGTGTTTAATAACAGCAAAAACAAAGGGCTGTATTCAAACAACAAAGGACTGACTCAATGGACTTTGGTCCACAGAACAGAGCTTTTTCTTCTTCTCTCGGGTTGGGGACCCTCCAGAACAGATTTTGGGGGCATACCAGGGGAAGGGGAGGAATGGAAGTCTCATTGTGTTAGTGGATACAACCCAAAATAGGCCAAATAAAGAGTTGCTATGATAATCTTGTCATAGAAGCTTGGACATTACCTTGAGTCAACAGTAAACATAATTGTGTTAAAATTGACTCCTGCCAGAATCATGGGAACTATTCTGCAGGCTAGAAATAGTGCTCTGTGTATAATATGCTGACACTTTTTATATTCCATCTTGAGGCACCTAAGTTGGGACGTTTTGGAATACAAAATAGAAGTGCTGTTCTAGCTACTGTAATTTGTTCTGGAATCTATCTGTGAACAGTTGTGCTGGTCCTGAAGAGAACATAAGGGATGCTTCCACCCTCCCCAAACTGATCTTGCTTTATCCACTATGTAAAGCAAAAGAAACATACAGGCAACTCCCCATTTGCACAGGGGTTGCGTTCCGGGTCATAGTGTATGTCAGCAGAGTGCACATTAGCCTGCACCCATTCCACCCCCTTACAGGGCTGAAAATGGCATGCATGTCAGTGGTTGCACGTGCCTTGAACACAGCAAAATGGGAGTTGCCTGTGCTCTACATTCAATGGGGGCTGCATGGAGGGATCTTCTTGGGTGAGGATGGGACTTTGTGCCTTGAAAATTGACCGCAACACTTTCTTGTGATTGTTGAATTGCTTGTAATTTTTCTGAAATATATACTAATGAAATATGCTACATCATATATTACATACAAGCAAACCATGACTTGCTATTGATTGAAGCTCCCTATTGTGTGTATTGTCTTTTTACTGCTTCTTGATTTATCTGCCACGTGATATGTGTGTGTTTGCAGTCACATTTCTGTCACATTCACATTTTACATTTGTTAATCTTTTACATGTACGTGTAACACTATCGTTGACAGAATAACTTCATGCCTCCAGAAGAAACCAGACTTAAGTTTCCTGAAGTAACATGTCTCTAAATTACATAGAGATAGTTATGATTTTTGCTGCAAAACCTTTTAGCACCTTATGAACTAACAGCTTATGTATCACTAACTTTTGTGATATATTGTTTGCAGGGGTATGTATGTATGTATGTGTGGGTCATAGAGAAGAAAATGTAAATAGCAAGTGACAGTATTTGCCAACAATGCTTACTACTATCAGTATATGAGAAACAAGTCATTGTCTACAGAAAAGAGTAGAGGACGCAAATCTGGCAGATCATCAGTTTATGATTGTATCAATGCAGTTATCAGTGGGAGAACATTTTGCTCCCAGGATGCTCTATTGCTGACCTAAAACATTGCTGTTCTCCCCCCCCCCCCCCGGTTTCTAGGCCTGTTGAAATATGTGATTTGGTGTTTGTTTACCTTTTGGTGGAAAATATATATTTGCTGGAAGTCCTCTGTTGGAGTGTTACAGTCTCTGACAAATCAATGTATGTCTATTCAATAATAGAGTCATTGATATCCATGAATTTACATACCAGCCTCTTGCAGCCTCTCCAGCACAATGGTGGGGAGTTCTTTGTTGTTCTTGACCCATCTTTTTTTGAGAATGTTTGTGCTTGTTTTGGCCTGTGTGGTGCCAAATAATACACAAACAACCAGATATTCTGCTGTGGCTGTCTAATTGTGATATATTGTAACTTGTGTCTGTATGCCTAATCAGTGCTGCCATGCTTTGTGCAAAAATTCAGCTCTGTTTTGCTTTTGAAATGGCTTGCAGTAATTCACTTCCTGTTTTTAACATGACTATAAAGTACAAAAGAGGATTTCCTCTTACACCATGAACAAGCTTGGTAAAGGACATATTGAGTAGTGCATTCATAAAGCAAGGGTTCCAATTTGTCAAAAGTCAAGACAAATGCTGTAAGGCTCCCATTTTAATAAAAGGAGACTGGTGGACCACACACCTTCATATCTCAAACCTAGCAGCTGAAAGGGAAACACTTTTTTTCAGTTTGGCTTGTTTTATGCAGGGCTTTTTAAAGGCTTTTTTTAAAAAAGCATAGTACTCTTAAAGAAACCAGAGTGTAGACAACCAGGAAGCAGAAGTTGCTATTTCTTCCAGTGCTCCATTAGACAGTGAAAGTGGAGCTTGGAGAGAGATTGCTTAACTGTCCTTGCTGAAAAGTAAGGAGTTAGCTCGCCATACAGCTTCAGTGAAATAATAAATAATGCACTCTTAATGTAGCAGCTGCACAAACCTCCTTAGGGGAGATCTGCTTGCACTTTAAAAGTTCTACCCACCTGTAACTTTAAAAGTTCGTTAATTTAAGAAACATAATTCTTTTTAATACTGGACCACATAGCCGGTAAGTGTTCTTGTGCCCATATTTAAGTAGCCAAAACCCATGCACAAGAGATGGAATCAGTCGATTCAGCATTACCCCAATGTTTTCACATTCTCAAAAGCTGTAGGGGGAGTATAAAAGGTGGTGGGTGGTGCAACTCAAACAGTCACATAAGAACTTATGCCATGAAATCTTGTGAGACTGAGGGGGGCTGAAATGGTAACTGGATAGAAGGGGAAATTGAATAGAGTAGTGGCAAGGAAAGGAGAAGACACACAGATATGAAAAAAGTGGAAAGTGCCATCTCATTGTAGATCACTCACTTTCTGGTTGAGACTGAGAGACTGTTTTAAAATATCCCCAGGGACATAGCCTGTAGAGTTCAGTGGAGAAACTGAAAGACACGTGTAGCTGGAATTGGTCATGTGTGCTCACCTCTATAGAACCTCCAAAATGGAGGAGAATGGGGTAAGCTGGGCAAACTGCAGTTCTCATAGGCCATTATACTTCAGCATTAATGCTTTGGTTCAGGTTTTCTTGTCATTTTCCTTGCTCTGTGCATAGTTACTGAAGAGGGAAGAATTTGAGTTAGGGTTACTTTGCTGTTTGGCTTCACCTGCAAAGATGCGCGTCTCCATTGTCTCTTGAGACTGATGGATGCCAACAACTTTATCTGCTGTTAAGATTTTTGGTACTTAATGAAAACTGGTTTTCTCCATGTTCTTTCAAAAAGGGGAAAAAAGTAGGTACCCATTACAAACAGAATTTAGTTGGAACCTGGAATATATCTGGGATATGGTTAATGTTGTTGAACTTCTCTGAACTTGTTTTTGGAGCAGAGATGCACATAGAATAACTCTCTAACTTGGATTCACATGTGCCTTCACTGTGTTCGCATCCCTGTTCTGTATTATTATGGAACTTGGGACCATTCTGTTTCCATCTGAAATAAGAGCTTGCCTGTGAATAATCACTTAAGCAGTGACTAATAGATACTTGAGCAATGACTAATAGAGAAGCTGAAAACTAGAGTTCCTGAAATAGTCTGCCAGTTTTCTTGCACAAGGTAAATGGCAATACAGAACAGCTACCGGTACTTGCTGATGTCCTTTAGGTGGGCAGTTAGGGGAGTTTTGTTCCACCAGACCCTTAATGTTTGTTGACTTGATCTAATTGCAGTTTTGTTTATTTGAACAATTATGGCTTGAATGTTGTCCTTGAGGTATATTACAGTACTGTTTTACTGTTGTAAAAATATGTGGAAGCTGTTTTTTTAGAGCCAAAGGGGATGTTAAATAAATGTTTTTATATATTTATACAATAATATTGAATAGAAGGAGCAATCCTCTTTTTGTTGTTGTGTACTACAGCTCCCCCCCAGTGAATCATAGATCAGATTCTCCTTTGACTATGTGTAGTTGGATATTCCCCCTTTATGTGTATGTTTTTAAGGGAATGTGGTGAAAAGAATGCCTGTAAATTTTATACTTGACAAGGCCCATATCTTTATTGATCTCAGGTACGTGTATTGGAAGTGCTGGAAGCTAATGAGAATCTCCCTTAATGTAAACCTGGCTTCCCTGTAAATTACTCTACGCAGTTTGTTCATCTAATTTCCCAGGAATGAACATTGCTTTAATTAATCAATCCTGGATGCTTCTTTTTATCCTCTGGTTATGTCACTACAAATTTGCACATGCTTTGCTGAGTCAATATCTCAAGTTTAACAAGACTGTCTGATAACTTTGCTCAAAGCAGGCCAGGTTTCTGCCTTGTCTGGGTTCATTGTAATTTGGTTCTCAAAAAATGAAGTTGGAATGGAAGTATAATTCTAGGTTGACATGGTTGGTTTTAGAGGGTTCCATGGGCTCAAACGCTCCCTTTCCTTCCCTGCTAATTATCACTCGCTTTTCTATGAGTGTTAACAATCATTTGCTATTTCACTGCAGGCACAAAGCCGAGTCAGAAATACAGTTCCATATTGGGTATGAAGTATGTGAGTGACTCTCTTTCTGTTAAATGTTCAGTGCACTTTGTTTCAATGTCTGTTTGCTCTGGTCACTGGATAATTACTTGTAAATTACAGGACTGCTGCTGTTACTATAACCCCCAGTTTATAGTGTGACTCTTCAGCACAAAACACGTCTGGAAGCTATGGGTAGTTTGCACAATTCTGAACAGATTAAATTTTAATCCAGACAAACTGGAGTGATGCTAATTAGATCTCCTTGTATCCTTAAGGGAGAAGGTTTGAGGTCAATGGAGTAACAGCTATTCCATCAAAACATATACAGAATATGGGAGCCTTGTTTGATTTTGCCCTGTGTTTTGGTCAGCATGGTCATGTTCAGAATCTTTTTTTAAATGTCTCTCATTGTTGGATAAAAGCAGAAACTATTTCTCTAGCACCAGCTGAGCCACAACTGATTGAAGAAATCCCTGATAAATTGTCTCTACTTGCTGATTTGAAGGTCCTCATTGTGTTCCTTCCTCCCTGTTAGTACTGTGTGCATGTGCTACAGCAGGGAAGCACGTCTCTCCCTTTGGCCAGGCAGACACCTGTCCCTGAAAAGCTTCAGGAGGGCTACTGACCAGGCAGTATTGGTGTATCTTGCAGCTAGTTGGTACTTCTCCTAGTGGGGTAGGAGAGCTGAAAATAATGCCAATATATTCACAACTGGCAACCAGTGTACTCCCTTTGGTTTCAGATAGCACATGGATACACCAGTCAAAAAAGCCTGGGGCTTAGTTTGGTCAGAATATAGAGTATACAGTTCCAGAATTAATGCTAAATACATTACTTCTGGTAAATGAGCCACCATAACTGCAAGAGGGCCATGAAAATTTGTGTCCTGGGCTTTTTAGACTCCTCTATACATGTATTATCTGAAACCAAAGGAGCACATTGATTGCCAGATGTGACCCCCCCCCCCAGCTCTCCTACCCCACTATCCCACCAGCCTGAGAAGGACCACCCTCAGGTTTCTGCAACAAAGAGGCCTCTGGAGCATCCCCTTGCAGGTGGCAAACATCTTAAAAAGTATTCTCCCTTTCCTTTAAAATAGGAGGTAAAGTTTCTTTTCTTTTCTTTTCTTTTCTTTTCTTTTCTTTTCTTTTCTTTTCTTTTCTTTTCTGATTCCTGCTTTGCTACTCATGGAAGAAAATATGCTTCTTGCTTTTACAAGAATTCATTACAATTAATCAGTTAATATTATAATAATATTATATAATAATAATAATAAGTTACCGCTCTAACTTTCTGGGTGGTGCTGTGGTCTAAACCACCAAGTCTAGGGCTTGCCGATTGGAAGGTTGGCATTTCGAATCCCCGTGGCGGGGGTGAGCTCCCGTTGTTTGGTCCCAGCTCCTGTCAACCTAGCAGTTTGAAAGCACGTCAAAGTGTAAGTAGATAAATAGGTGCTGCTTCGGCAGGAAGGTAAACGGCGTTTCCTGTGCTGCTCTGGTTCGCCAGAAGCGACTTAGTCATGCTGGCTACATGACCCAGAAGCTGTCTCCCTCGGCTTATAGGTCGTCCTCAAGTGGACCTAATGGTCAGGGGTATCTTTACCTTTACCTTTAACAATTCAACATCATATTAAATCTGCATCATATTAAATCTACTGGAGAGACACTTGAGAGGAAAGGAACCAAAGGCGTTCTTAAGTTGTACATTATTTGCTAAAAAAACTGTTATGGGTTTGCATAAAAATAGAAAGAAAAATGATGCTAAGCAAGTATCATTATTCAGTAAATCCTCACCAGTGCCAGTAACAAAAGAAATACCTTTCCTGCTCTAAGCCAGAGTGCCTTTTAAGTAGCTCAGGACTTCCTATCAAGTAACCTTTCATCTTGGCTCTTTGCTGGTTGAGATGGGAGGAGTGGAATGGAATTACTAAAAGGTGTGTAGCCTGGAGGGACAAGCTGCTCCTTTGTTAACAGGAAAACTGAGGCTGCAATTTTTTAACTCCCATTGAGCTCAGTGGGACTGACTTCAGAGTAGACATGCCTAGATTGCACTTCAGTTGCACTCTTTAACAAATGCTAAGTTGAACAGAAAATGTAAATGTATTTTAGTTATGACATTTCTTATTTGGGGACCTTTTAAGGCACTTAAATCTGTCCCAACTCCTCTAGACAGTGAATAAACAAAATCTGATATGTTTATGACAGTGAAGCTTCTGGCATAGACAGAATTAGGTGGTGTGGTGGGATGGAATGATCAGTGAACTAAATGGTTTATAGTCCAGTTTCTGTGGAAAGAAGTGAGAATAGATTGGAGTTAAAGCTGCATGTGGGTCAATCCAAAGAGCAGGGTGCCTGGAGGAAGGAGGGTGGAAATAGGCAGTGGACTGAAAAGCATGAATTTGAGCAAATATGGGGTGGCAGAACTGTGTGGTTAACTAGAAGGACCAAGGAAGATAGTTGGACTTGGGCAAAACTATAAATCGGGCCTAAAGTCAGGAGGATAAAGCAGGAGTTGCAAGCAAGGTGGATTGATTAATGGATTTAAACCAGTGCAGTTTTAAACAAACAAACAAACAAAAAAGTCTAATGGTTAGACTTTAGTCTAAGTGTTTTTCATCCAATGAAGATGAATTGCCTATGTTTAGTAGGTAGAATGTAACTACCCACATTTTAGAAATGATCAAATTAGTTCTTCATTTACATAGAAAAGCTCCTTTAACCCAATGGCCTGGTTCATGCTTCACATTAAACCATAGTTAAAATAAGCTGTGGTTTAATGTGAGCGAGCAACATGCTGGTGCACACTGCAGAATAACAGACAATTAGCTTAATCCCCATTCCTGTTGTGCTGCTGAGAAATGTCATCTGGATTCAGGCTCATGGTTGGTTTTTCTCCAAACAAACCAGAACAGAAGCCAATGTTTGGTCTTTGTTTAAAGTTTGTAGTTTGGAGGAAACAAACTGCAAACCTAAATTGCATGATTCAACAAGCCAAACCATAGCTTATTTTCCAGGAGTGTAACAGGAAGAGGGGAAGAGCAAAGCAGTTGCAATTTCTGCTGTGTGGGACAGCATGCAGCTCATTCACATTAAACCATAGCTGAAAAGCTAGTTTTTAATGTGGTATGTGAACCAATTCAATGTACTGATTCAGTTTAGAGAGTTACTGCAAGGTTAATATGCTTATATTAACTTAATATTTATGAGAAACCTACATAGTTAAATGTGATTTGAAATCTTTTTTATTTTTTTATTTTTACAAAATCATTATTTTTATCCTTACTGTAGGTAAAGGGAGTTTGTAGGGCTGCAGAGTCTGGGTCAGGGGGGGTGGCTATAGTTTTGCTACATTAACACCCTGACAGGGGAAATATGCCAGTTGTTGGCATCTATTGTTACTGATGGCAGGGTGGTGTCAGAGTGCTGAATTTCATTCACATTGATTTGAACTTGCCTGGTATCTATTTGGTTGCAGGAATTAAGTCACCGTTCTAATCAAAATAGTCTTGTTTGATGAGTAGTAATTATTTGTGCACCTGTGACTTCCATTAGGCAGTTTAATGAAATAACGAGGCCCACGACAGCAAGGGAGATTCTATATTTGAAACAAAAAATTTAGAATAGTGACCCAAATGCTGGAAACAGCTTTCTTTAAAAAAAAAAAAGCTTTATTTTATTATTCGCCAATACAACTATTAATACATTCGCATATTACAAACAAAATAAACTAACATTCACTCATTATTACATTCACTCATTTTTACAAACAAAGTAAACTAACATTCAATCATTTACAGAAAAACAACAACAACAACAAAAACAACAGATAAAGAACAGAAACAGAACAAAACAAAAAATCGACCAGTCTTCCCTTGCATCCTTACATCTGGAAACGGCTTTCAAATTACCTGTCATCTTCATCTGAGAGTGTTTGAAACAAACATATATACACATTTATTTTGAATCCAGCCTGATGTTCATTTAGCAAGATAAATGTTTGGTGTTTTTTTTAAAAAGAAAAGAATAAGAAGATTTCATGGGCTATGTTAATTGGGTGACAGAGCACCTTTCCTTGTTGGAGGGGTCATGTTATATCCACCCAAAACGAAGCACTGGAAAACCACCATCAAGCAAATAGAAAGAGACTTAATTGCAAGCCATTTCCTAGGCTCTTTTCAGTCCTGTTTACTTCACAGAGTCTACTGCCATATTACCTTTTTGCTGCAGAATGATCAAAGTTGTTTGTTTCTACTCACTGCTGTTTTGCAGAATTACTGGAGGATTGCAGGTATGAAGTGCTGCAGTGAGAAATACCTCTATTGCCAAAAAATGTACTCAAATTTTGTATCATGTATCAATAATCTCTTTGGGAGATTACAACATACAGAATAAAATCTGGATTCTGTTTAGTGTGTGTGGTGCAATGCATCTTTAAAGTTGATGCTTTTGTGGTGCTGGAATAACTCAAAGGCATTTCTTTCTCTTTCTGTGGCTTTGTGGGCAGTGATGTTAGTATGAAAATGGCATTCTTTATTAAGGTGCCACCAGGAAAATAATGTTAACATTTCAGAAGCCTAGGTGGAAGGGCTGGTTTTGTCAATATGAAAGGGCAGAAAACCAGCTTCAGGCATAGGCTTTGCTCAGTTGGCAGCAAAAGGCATAGAAATTTAAGTGCAAAATGGATTTGACTGTAGTAGATGTGAGGGCATGTGACAGAGGCAGAAGGACTTGAGCAGTCAACATTTTTCAAACAAGCAGCAAGCTAGCAGAATTGGTAAAAGATCAAGGTAATGTCTTGCTTCAGTGTCCTACCCCCAAAACACTGTGACTGGAGAACCCTGATAAATTAAGTTCAGTATCTTTGATTAGAAACTAGAACTGTCAGTGACAGAGATACCGTATCCCCCCTACTCCCACCCGCTCTGCCCAAGTATTTTTCTTATGTGCAAACTTGGGTATAAATGTTTCACTTTTTGCAGGTGTACTATCTTCAGTGCTTTTTTCAATGTCTGAATTTCCAAGATGCCGCAGATTCCTTCAGAGGTCCCTGATTTGGTTTAAGATGCCTCAGGAAGATACTACTTCCCTGAATCTGTCTGAAACACCATGCTTCTGTTCAGGATTCATTTGAATCTGTTGCACATTTCTAATAAGATCTCTTTACCCAATAGAGAATATTAACAATGTGTGTAAGACTTGGAATTCAAGAAGAGTAAACAAGGTGTAACATGCTTTTGCTATCTCTACTGACTGTGTGTTTATTTAATTGCAGTGCATTGACTAGCCATTAAGTATCATGTCTGACAACGGAGAACTCGAAGATAAGCCACCAGCTCCACCTGTTCGGATGAGCAGCACTATCTTCAGTTCAGGAGGGAAAGATCCCTTATCTGCTAATCATAGCTTGAAACCCCTGCCCTCTGTTCCAGAAGAGAAAAAGCCTAGGAACAAAATCATCTCTATTTTCTCTGGCACTGAAAAAGGTAAGATGCTGCATTGTGTGGGTTCAAGACATTCTTCCCTTTGCAACTCAATTGTGCCATATGCATTCTTTTAGCTAGGAAACACATGCCTTACAGAACAGTGCAACATGGATCTCATTTCAGTGATTGCACTGGCACGCAAAAAACTAGCAACCAGCTTCACTGTTACTCAGCTGGGCAAATGCTGTGGGACTCCTTGGGTTTGTGTTCTCTTTCTGTCGGTCCCTCTCCCTAGGAGTAGGGGAAATCATCCGGTTGAGTACATGCAGGTTTTCTCTCTGTCCCTCTTCCTGCTAAGAAGAGATTGGCCAAAAGCAGGCCATTCCAGCCAGGGTAGATCCAAATAGAGTCCTGTGACAGAGGTCTAGCTGGAGGCAGCACATTGGAGCTACCGTATGCCTGTTTTCTCTTCCTCCCCCTTCTCCGGGAGGCAGAGAGAAACAGACTGGTATGTAGTCTATGAAATGGAGAATCACCCTTCTTTTTATGAGGGGATGGGAAGAGAAGCAGCCTATAGAATTACAACACAACTGAACATACTGTACACTCTTGTCTAGTTGGCAGGAGGCAATCCTCCCTGGATTCATTTTTGTTAAAACAAATTTAATACATGAAGTCAGACTATAGGCCCATCTAGCTCAGCATTGCCTACTGTCACTGACAGCTGCAATCATAATCCCATTCGTCTAGGAGCAAGCCCTATTGAATTTAATAAGACCTACCTCCGAGTAGACATGGTTAGGATTGTCTTGTAAATTTCACTAAGCCCACTTTTGACTAAAATTAGTAGAGCTGTGTTACAGACTTGTGCAGCTTTAATGTTTTGAAAGTTTGGAGGATTTGAGAAAATTAGACAAATGTTTTGGAGAAAATGGCTGGGTAAAATGAAAATGCTTACATCTTAATCTTCGTTATAGCCTTTAACTGCCCACCTAATTGTAAGCTTAGACTTGAGGTGAAAAATATAGGCTGCAAATGTACTTAGCTCACACATGTACAATGTTATAGAGCCAACATGCAGAAACTAGTTTCAAATGGTCACTTTCCAGTTTGAATTGCAAACACAAAGATGCAGGAAAATCTAGGCAAAATGCCTTCAACCTACCAAGCAAGAAAAGCAGACCCCAAAAAAGCAGGAAGCCCCCTCCTGAAAACAACAAAATGCCCTCAATTAAAATAAAAAATTGAGAGGGTCTGGGGGGCTTAGTGAGTGCCAGGATGGGTGTTTGAGTTTCCTTCTACATGACTTAGCTGAAATTTGGTACATGTCTGTTTCAAGATTTCCTGGTTACTAGAATCATGGGACATATTTGTGCACCTAATAGTTATGTTTAAAGAATATTTGCTGGCTAGGTTTACAAAATTTTAAAAGAGCTGTTTTACAGCTGTTTTCCTAGGCTGAATATTCTGTTGTTCTTGTAGGGAGTAGGAAAAAGGAAAAAGAAAGGCCTGAAATCTCTCCCCCATCAGACTTTGAACATACCATTCATGTTGGCTTTGATGCAGTTACAGGAGAATTCACTGTAAGTATGCCAAGCTTCTCTCTGTTCATTGTGTACTAACTTATGGTTGATAAGAAATAGAATATTTTCTTTTTAAGCACTGTTGTTATCAGTGTATTTCATCACTAAAAACATCCTCAATACATATTTCTCCTGTTGCACCAATAGGAAAGCTGTAGAAAATTGAAATAATGAAATGGGGTAAATTTAACTTAAAAGAGGTGTTATATTGCAAATTACTGTTTCTCAATTTAACAACAAATTGGACCTCCCTATGAAATTTTGATTATGCTGACTTGTTTCATTGTATTGTCTGTACGATCTTGAAATAGTGATTTTGTCCTGTGTCCATATGAATTATTTAAGTTTGTGGATTTTCTACTTTAGATGTAATTTTGTATTCTTTTCCTAGGGAATGCCAGAGCAGTGGGCTCGGCTGCTACAGACGTCAAATATCACCAAGCTAGAACAGAAGAAGAATCCTCAGGCTGTCCTTGATGTGCTGAAGTTCTATGATTCTAAAGACACAGCAAGACAGAAATATTTGAGTTTTTCTGCTACAGGTAATCTTCAGAATACTGTGGGCAAATTCAGGGGGAGCCTCAGATTGCTCTTGAGAAGCATTAAAGAATTTGCTTCTAAAATGAAGAAGCAGTCTGCAGTGAAACTCTTCAATGTATAGTGCTTTGGAGAAATGGCAGTGTTCAGTAGGCCAAGGTTCTAATGATGGATAAGATCCATTACTGTCCCTTTAGTTTAAATAGTTAGAAGAAGTTTATTTGAAGTACTTGATTGTGAAAGGATAAGTAATATCCATTAATTTCCTTAAACATTTTTGAGTCTACAATTCATATTTTGGTATTCTTAAATTTTTCGTTTTTAGTAGAAAGTTAAACTGAGTTACACACAATTGATTCCCAAAGGATGGAGGTTTAGAAGAAGGGTTGTAAAAAACTTGCAGGAATCATTCTATATTTTGATATGTTGTCATTAATAGTAGGATGGGTAATTGTAGTGAGCCCTTGTACAATATTGAAGGGGAAGTGTCTTGAAATTCTAAAGCTCATTAGCTAAGCTTTCAGGCAGACATAGTTGGATACAACCCTAAGTAATACTCAATGTTAACCCATTAAAATCAGTGCAGTTAGTCAAGTTTACGGATTTCACTCTGCTCTGATTCTGTTGAGTTGGATACAACCCATATGCTACTTGATACTTTCAGGTATTTTCTGTATTTGATGAGGACAGATTTTCAGAATAGTTAGAATATTCTCACATTACTAATGAATTTGATATCACACAGTTTTAAGATAGGCTCACAAAAGTGCTGTGAACTAACATCAAACGTGAACATGTAAATTTAAAAAAAAAACAGACAAACGAGGCTTATAATACCAAAATGAGATGAAGACTTGGCTTGCCCTTAATTTGGGGTTTGAATTCACATTGGTTAACGGTCAACAAGTTCGGTTTACCTACACATATAAAACTTTGCTATTACAGATTATCCTTATTTTTATGTAACAGTTTTGGTATTGGCTTTCTGTTTATGTAGAGGTTTTGTTTAATAGAAAATAAAACTGACTCTAAATGTTTTAGGCACCAATTATATCCACATTTATCTAGAAAGCTGGGTTCTTAAAAAAGTGAACCTATTCTACTGAGAGCATGAAAGAAGAATAGAGTTCTTAACTCACATTTCAATCTCTCCTATAGAAAGACCCCAATACTTTTCATTTATCATTGTTACTCCTATTGTAAAATGCTTTAAAATGTTTCAGTGTTTCTGTTGGTTAAATTTTCAAATTTCTCTTTTTTTAGACAAAGATGGATTCCCCTCAGGAGCACCAGCAGTAAGTGTGCATTATTACATTCCTTACATTTCTCAGAAGTATTCACACTGCTTAATTGCAGTTCTTGATGTGAATCAAGCCTAGTGAGAAACAGTAGCTTTCAAGCTTTGCTTTTTCAAGTATAGTCTGGTTTGAGGTATGAGTCACCAGAGAGACACTTCACCTGACTTTTTTTTTTTTTTTAAATTAAAGCTGGATACATCAGTAGATGGGATTCTTTCTTGGTCCACTCCTGTAATTTATGACATCACTTGTCACATGGTTGACAAGTTCAGAGGCTGCTGTTGTATCAAAACCAAAGTTCCATGTATCCACTCCCTTGCTTGCCAATTGAAAGACCCAACCACTCACCCCCCCCCCCCCCGGTCCAGTGTGCATCAAAACATTGCTTCTCCTTTCCTTCCTCATTTCGGCTGTTGAGAGGTTATTTTTTGTCCTTTTAAGTTGGGCTTCTTTGGCCAGTGCTTTTGCTGGCTTCGTGTGCTGCTGTTACTGCCTCCTGCAAAAGCCTGTAGGGAAGGGGGAGAGATCATATACTTTATTCACTCCACAGAGAACTTGGGGAGTGGGTGGAGGGAGTGCAAAGGCAGTAGCAGTGAGGAACTGCTTGAAATGCTATTATCGGGATAGACAAACTGTGGCTATAGGGCTGCATGCAGCTCCTAGCCTAATTTTAAAATGTCTCTGCAAGCAATCAGTTCAGACCCCTGGCAAGAGTGATCTGCCTCTTTCCTAGCAGCCTGTTGGGCAATGGAGAAAAGAGAGAAGTGGTGGTTCTGGCCCCACCTACTGCAGGTATGCCACCCTCAATAGATTAGTTCAGAGGCAATGCAACCCTCCCCCCCCAAAAAAAAGTTTCCCACTCCATACTATTCTGTTATTATAGTTTTGTATAATTCATTATAATGAACTTTCTAAACGTTCTATATTAGGGCTTAATTTCTTTTACTTCTTTCTTTTTCTTTTTTAAAAAAACAAAACCCAAAACTTCTAGCCCAATGCAAAAGGGTCAGAGCCTGCAGCGCCTGAAGAGGAAGATGATGATGAAGTGGCTCCTCCGGTTATTGCCCCACGACCAGATCATACAAAATCAGTGAGTCATTATATTTCACCTAATAGTTTCTACACTTGATCTTAGCCAAAAGGCCGAGAAGCGATCATCTAATAGTTTCTGTCCATAATGTACCAGTCTCCAGGTACAATGGGAACATGATTTGGGAGTCTTGTATTCAAATCTCCCTTTAGCCAGAAAAAAAAATCCCTAGATTTCAGCAGTGGTCCTAATCTATAGCTTGGAAATAATATTGACCTATGTGGTATATATGAAGCTCTTGAAGGGAGGCAGCAATGTTACATAAATATATAAAGTAGTGGTAGAATCCTTTCTCATAATAGCAGTACTCTTTGTGGAGGCTTTCAGCCAGCCATTTCCTCCAAATTGAGCATTCTACCTCTCTCCTTCCATTGAGCTGGGAGGTGGGGTTGTTTCGCTGAGCATGTTGATACCTGCCTCTTGTTGTTCAGTGCCTCCACTTTGGTTCCATCTCCTGTTAGTACTCCCCACTTGAGTTTCCTATTAGAGGGGGCGACTGGCTTTTACTCTGAAACAGCATAACTTATGCAGTGATAGCTTGGCTTGAATAGTTGTTTCTGAGTTTGCAAAGAATGTTTTAGTAGTTGTATACAAGGGAATGTTACTGTAATTTGCAAAATTGTTTAGGAAAGTTCTTATCTACCATGCTCCATTTAGAGCTTAGTTCTATAAAGGATTCATATGACTGTATGCTACTGTAATATACAGCAGTCAGTTGGGTCAGTTGTTGTAATTAAGTCCCTAATGCTACAAAAACCTATAGATATTCATATCAGCCAATAGGCTGTAGTAGCCGTGGAGCCACATTGACTAAAAGTCGAAACAAAATAGAAAATTCTTTCCAGTAGCACCTTAGAGACCAACTGAGTTTGTTCTTGGTTTGAGCTTTCGTGTGCATGCACACTTCTTCAGATACACTGAAACAGAAGTCACCAGATCCTTAAATATAGCTGTCTTAATACAAAGAAATTTCAGAAATAGACTGGAAAGAGAAGTGGCTGAATTACAACTAATCACCAAACTTAAAACCATGGAGAAACCTGGTTTGAACAAAGACATTGGATTCTTATCTCATTATACATAACAAAGCCATCTTTAGCCATCTCACCCCTTGCCTTTCCCTGCAAGACTAATTGCAGCCGTTAAGAGTCGTCACCTATCAGCTGATCACCCATTTCCACACCTATCAGCTGATCACCCATTCCCACATTTTCCACACCTATCAGCTGATCACCCATTCCCACCACCCTTCTGGGTAATACCCCTCCCCACTCCCTCACTATATTTAAGGATCTGGTGACTTCTGTTTCAGTGTATCCGAAGAAGTGTGCATGCACACGAAAGCTCATACCAAGAACAAACTCAGTTGGTCTCTAAGGTGCTACTGGAAAGAATTTTCTATTTTGTTTCGACTATGGCAGACCAACACGGCTACCCACCTGTAATTGACTAAAAGGATAGCCATAAATCTTTCATGAGAGATGTTCAGTATTTGTGGCAGTTTCAACCTGAAAAGAGATTTGTTACAGGAATATAATGGCTTTATAACTGATATTTCCTTGCAGATTTATACGCGATCCGTAATAGATCCCATCCCAGCACCTTCTGGTGACACAGGTGACACAGTTGCTAAATCGGCAGATAAGCAGAAAAAGAAAGTTAAGATGTCAGATGAAGAAATCACGGAAAAGCTGCGTAAGTTGAAATTCTAAGTCAGCACTTTACTAGGGATATGTATATGATTAGCCCAAAGTCATATGTACAGCAATTGTCCCTTCTAGTCACACACTGTATTTAACCTTATTTTGGCATCTTTTCACGCCTTTGTAGGAATTGTGAGCAGATTCTGCTGAAAAGAGGCATTGTGTGAATGGTGTCAGCATTGTTATTGCTAGCTAGCAATCCAGGAGTTAAGGAAATGCTGAAGCAGGAACTTATAGCTGATGTATTGTTAAGGAGCATATCCTGTGTTTGCACTGTTCTCACATTATTTTTCACAGGAAGCAAACATTTTTGTATGAATAGACCTGTATAGGTACAGCTCTTCCTATCCAGGATAGGGACAAGATATGACAGTGTTTTAGAAAGTAATGAAAAAGTGGCTGTCTGTACTACATTGAAAACTGCTTTTACTATCCACTTCTGAAAGTGTGAATATTTAACAGAAAGGCTTTTATCAATATTTTGTTACGCTGCATTTGGTAGCTGCTTAGAGCAGTGTGCTTGAGATGATCATGAAGAGTCTTCGTCTGTTTAAAATAATAACTTGCGTGAAGTAGTTTGATTTATGAGAATAGTTGTGGGATCTTATAGAACAGGCGTGTCCAACAGGTAGATCGTGATCTACCGGTAGATCACTGGACGCCTGCGGTACCTTTACCTTCTCCCTGAAAAAAGCTCAACAACTTTGACCTGAACCCCAAAAAGGGGGTAGATCACTGCCAGTTTTTAACTGTGAGTAGATCGCAGTCTCTTGGGAGTTGGCCACCCCTGTTATAGAAGTTTCAGCATTTCAATAATCTTCCAGGCATGTATATGTTGCTCATACAAATTCCATTGTCAGAAGTAAAGTAAGCAAAAACTGACTTCCGAATGCTCATAATTACACCTGCTAATCATAATGAAGCAGTATATGCCATGAGTGATATGTACAATTGAGGTTCTTGTAAAGGTTTAGATCACTGAAGAAGATAAAATGGTGTGGAAACTTAACTTTCTTTCTGTGAACGGAACACTTTGCATTCATGGAACAAGGTTTTCCTGCTTCCTCCTTCCTTCTGTTGCCTCCTGTACCTCTTGAAAGTTTGCTCCTGAGGTTTGGAGTATCCTTGGAATATGGTGTGGTATATGGGATGGCTCAGGAGGCATCAGGTTGAAAAGGGAGTTGACAAAAGTCCTTGCCCCCTTTAATTGAACAAAGGAAAAACTTAGGAACTGAATCAGCGTTGACTGTTGTATTGGTTGAAATGTTATGTATTAGCTTTCCAACGAAAGTCAATAGTGCATCTTAGCTGGTTTATAATACTCCATATGGAATTTTCTTTTTAGGAACTATTGTGAGTATAGGAGATCCCAAGAAAAAATATACGAGATACGAAAAAATAGGACAGGGGTGAGTACTGACTATGAAATGAGTTAGTGGAAGACCCATTTTCTTTGTCTTATTTGGTATTTGTTTTTTGTTTACAAAACCAGAAGTGTCAACAATAGATTAGTATACATAACAACAACCTCCAACATAAGTTTAAATTTTGAAACAATTATTTTGAGTGCTTTGCTACTTATCCTTTACTTTATGGGATGAGGAGGAACATTTGAAAAAGAATTCCAGTCAGCTTGCCCTTTATTTGCTGTCTATCTTTGGGCTGTTACTGGGGCAGTGGAGTATGGAATTAACTTATCTTAAGCATCAGTTATCTGACTAGTAGTCTGTGTCTAGATAATATTGCAAAATGCTCTGTTAAAAGGAAAGTCTTGCTTTTCCTATTTTTTATTTTATAGGCATTGATCTTATTCTGTTGAATTTTTTAACCTAGAGCTGGAATAAAAACAAAGCACAGTGAAAGTTAGTGCAGCCTCTTTACCTGCTCATGCACATATGCATTAGAAATGTGAATGTTAATAGAATTGTGTATTTTCTTTTCATAGGGCTTCGGGTACAGTTTTCATTGCCATTGATGTAGCAACAGGACAGGAGGTAGGAACAATATACCTTCTACCACCTTTGAATTTTCTTTTTAGAGTGGTCAAATCAAATGTTACTGTGCTTTGGTTTTTTTTTTTTTTTTAAAGACTCATCTCCCAGTAATTAATTCCTCATAGCTGTGTGCAGAAGTAATTGCTTTGTACTGTAGAATCAGATGATAAATTTTAAAATAACATTTTGCAAAAAATCAATTGCATGAAATTGGTTCTAAATCACCCTTCTGCAACCAAGTGGCTTCCAAATCTTCTGGACTACAACTCATATCATCCCAGAATGCTGTCTAGGGCTGATGGGGTTATGGTCCATAACATCTGGAGGGCACCACGTTTGGGAAGGCTGTTTGAAATTCCAAAAGAAAGTTAAGTTGTTAGTTAAACTCTCCCATGTTTTTATCATAGAAAGCTGCTTCTGTTTAAAGAGTTAAATTATAATTTATAATTCGTTATGCTGCCAGCATTTGTGACTATGATGTTTGTGAGAGCTTCCCCTTTCCCAAGTTTGTGGGAGAGCTAGTGCTTTCTTTTTTCTTTTGCAATAGAGTCTTATCTGTCACTGTTAGTTCATAATTAGTAAGAACTGAAATAATGACTTTTAAATTGTGGAAAATTGAGTTTCTTGAATATTGAATATAAATGTGAATCAAAATTGGTGTCAAATACTGTAGACCCCATTTTTTGGGTGAGAAAAAATGGATACACACCACTATGCCTCTTTTTGGCTGTCTGGTGCCCTTGTTTCAGATTCAAACCATAAGAGCTAATTTTAGTACCTGGCTCATTACACATCCATCATAGATACTCCCTTTCTTCCAAATATTACACTTCCAACCACAGCATTATATGTTATCAGGCTTAATTGTGTAGACTTGTTGCTGTTGTTTTTATTTCCTTCTTCTGAATGCAATAGAACTACCTTATGTCCACCCCTGCACATTCTTGGCTCTCGTAGTTTCAGACTTTGTTGTTAGTGAACATTTCTTTTGCTGCCAAAACATCCTGCCAACTTTTGTCTGTGAGGATTATGTTAGTTAATTGGATCAGTTGATCTGTCAACAGCAACCAAATGGTTGTCTCGGGAAAAGGAGTGCAAAGAAACTACCCATTTGCCTTTTTATTGTAACATTAGGAAATGTTAATACTACAATTGTCTTTCTTTGAATATAAACTTCTGTTGAATCCCTTTTCAACCTTTTTAGGTTGCTATTAAACAGATAAATCTTCAGAAACAACCGAAGAAGGAGTTAATTATCAATGAGATCCTGGTAATGAAAGAGTTGAAGAACCCAAACATAGTCAACTTTTTGGACAGGTAATGAAGCACATGCTATAGCAGCTAGAAAGTTCAGTTTGGACATGAAAACCCAAGTTCAAAGCCTTACTAGGTTGTGAAGTTCACATCCTTGGACAAATTGCTTTTGCCTTTTTTCCATCTCTTGCAAATTTTGAGAGACCAGGGTGCTCCTCTGAGTCTTTCTAAGTAGGGTGGGATAAATATGCAATACATAGTAGACTGGTCTCTCTCCTAAGGTACAGAACACATTTAAATATCTGATACTTTTGTAATATAGCCTGAAATAACTCCTTATTTCCTGTATCATTTGTTGTCGTAAGTCAGGTTATCAGTTCAGCTTTTTAAGAAGTCCAGATAATAGAGGCATTTTATATATTAATAACTTCATGGATTTACCAGACCTATATTTTGTAGACAAGGGAAGTGTCTGATACAAGACTGATGTTCCTGGAAACATGCACACAGACCTTCCTGCTGCAAATACTGCTTCAATTTTGGATCTTTTCCATATACAGTGGAACCTCGGTTGGCGAACACTTCGAAAGTCGAACGTTTCGGCTTTTGAATGCCGGCAACCCGGAAGTGAATGCTTCCATTTTTGAACGTGCCTTGGAAGTCGAATGGCTTCTGAGGCGTGTTTCTCTATGTTTCCAATGGATTTTGCTAACCAGCAATTGAGCCTTGGTTGTCGAATGTCTTGGCGGTCGAACGGTCTTCCGGAACGGATTACGTTCAACAACTGAGGTTCCACTGTATATTTTCTCTGGTCTTTCCAACTATTTTGCATTTTGTTTTTCATCATTTTGTTTTTGGTTTGGATAGCCTGAGACCTTCAAGTGAAGGGCTGATTATAAATAATTTCAATAAATATTTTTGTATATTTTCTGTGATGTAAATCACATTGAGATTGTGTTGTACATGGTGATACATAAAGTTGTAATAATAGTAATAATTATCTTGTCTCAATAATTTGTTATGTTTGAACTTCATCAATTTCTACCTTCAGTTTCCTAATGGAAGATGAATTGTTTGTCATAATGGAATATCTGGCTGGTGGATCCCTCACAGATGTCGTTACGGAGACTTGCATGGATGAGGCACAGATTGCCGCTGTCTGTCGAGAGGTAGGTGATTGATCGAAGAAAGAGAAAATTTGCTTCCCTTAGCTAATTGACTTTTATTATAATTGCATTTACATTATTGAGGCAGGTTTATCAAGGCTGGGAGTGGGAAGCCTGTAGTCCACATTTGGGTTTGAGCCTTGGGAAGTAGCAGTGGCCATGCATGTCTTTTCATCTTCTGAGATACAAACCACAACTTTTTAAGAGTACACACTGTCTAGTTTTCACCAAGGTGGCATCCGTGTATCTAGTCTACCAGTTCAGACCACGGGAGGGCTTATATAATGAAATGCTCTTCACAGAAGAAAAAGATTTGAACACATAGAGAACAACGTTGGAGAAGAGCAGCTGCTGATCCAGTTGTAGGGATTTAACTCATACTGGATGCAGTAGCACTCTCCATAAAAACATAGGTTAGTAGTTTGAAGAGTTTGGTGATGATTCTGGTGTATGCAGCTATTGTTAGGTTACTGTTGCAAGATTAATGAACTGCAAAAACTACGGAGAAGGTTTAGCAGAGATTTCAGCTGGCGATTAGTTCTTTCATTCTTTTTAAATAAGAGAGTGACTAAGCAAAGTATGGCAAATGGCACAATTGACAAAAATAACAAAGTGTATTAGATAAAGAGAAGGAAGACAGCATAAATCAAGTTTTGAGATAGAGGGTGCACATTGTTTTATAGACCACTGGAAAGGCACCGTATTTTTCTATACTGTGATCATGCTTCCTTCTGAAGTAAGCACATGAAAGATCTTTCACTGAAAGACAGTGGATTGACCATAATTATGTCAATATTTATTAATGGTTTTGTTTGATGTTTTTATCTGGAAACTCCTTTGATATTAAAAAAGGGTGAAGATTTCTATCATGGACATATTGTGTGTATTAAACTTAAGATTGTAAATATGGAACATAAATTTTAAAATTGCTAGACTATACAAATAATCTATTACCTAGTAAGTAAAGAATTGTTTGAGGTTACTAAACTGTCTCTATCTAGCCAATGTGAATTTTGAACATGTCTAGACAATATCCCTCCCATTGTTTCCATACAGTGTTTGCAGGCATTGGAATTCCTACATGCCAATCAGGTTATCCACAGAGATATTAAAAGTGACAACGTCCTATTGGGAATGGATGGATCAGTTAAACTGAGTAAGTGCATGTCAGTTACTTCCAAACTTGAAATATGTGGCTGAACAGTTGAATGGTGTTACTTTGCACAGAAGTTTCACAGCAAAATTCACCGGTATGAATTTTAGTGTAATAGCTGCAGTGACAAATATAATTCTGGGCTCAACAAGTCTTTGCCACTAGAGTGGCTATGTGGCTGAGAAGACAGAGAGAATATATTATTCGCAAGCCACATAAATATTTTTGCATGTATAGATCAGATTGCAGTATAAAATAGGTTAAACTAAGTCAGCTTCATAACCCATGTTTTGAAATTGGTTTGTTTTGAAACTGACACAATGGACTGATTCACACATCATGTTAAACCATGGTTTAGTGCCACATGCATGAGCTTACACACTCCTTCCAATGCCCACAATATGGCTTTGGAAGCATTTAATTGCATTTTTATTGACTCCTGGCTTCTAGTGCCATTTAGATAAGAGTAAAAGCTGTAGATGGTATGGCAGAGAACCTGTTTGCCTTTAAACTAAACAAAAGATCTGTTCGCTTTTATTTAAAATGCATCTCTGGGTTATTTGTGGGGCATAGGAATTCGTTCATATATTTTTTTCAAAATTTAGTCCGCCCCCCCCCCCAAGGTCTGAGGGACAGTGGACTGGCCCCTGCTGGAAAAGGTTGTTGGCCCCTGGAACTTTTGCACATACTCTGCAAGTTTGCATTTTTTTGAACCAGCAGATGGCAGTCTTGATTAGACTAACCTTGAAATTGTTCAGTTGGCCAGAGTCCTCAGTACCGGTAGCATTCTTCTCTTCCGC
Source organism: Lacerta agilis (assembly GCF_009819535.1). Lineage (NCBI taxonomy): Eukaryota > Metazoa > Chordata > Lepidosauria > Squamata > Lacertidae > Lacerta > Lacerta agilis. The sequence goes on along the minus strand of NC_046316.1, from coordinate 61,153,389 downwards.
TTCAGTTTAAAATTAGATTTGAGTAAAACAGCTAAGACTCAAGATTGGGATAATTAAGAAACCAGAAGTACAGAATATTAAATACTGCAACAGCTGCCTTCAGTAATTTTAACTTGTGCACTGCAATAATAGATTAGTAAAACAAATACGCTGTATCATAGATTTATGAGCTTAGTCAATAACTCCACAGATTCCATTAAAAATTGTGTCTTATAAGTTTAAAACTTCACTGAGGGTGGGGGCTTGCACTAAAATGAGATCCTTTTTCACAAGTCCCATGCCTTTTGTAATAGTTGATAAACTGAGCTCTGAATTCCTTCACCACATCATGTTGCAGCTGGGCTGAATGTGCAATAGTGTGAGGTATAAATAAGATGGTAAATCTATGAAGTGGTAGAATGAGCCAAACCATTTCTCACTGCAGGTGTGTGCGGAGGTTACGTTTGTGAAGGGCCCTGCCAAACTAGCACACATAGAATGGTCTGGGCTACTGTGTCTTTAATGTATTAGGCTTTAAAAGAAAAAAAAATGCAGGGGACTATTTCAAACCTGGAATCTGCTACTCACAATTTAAAGTGGTACAGTCCACTCTACCACCTCATTCTGCTACACGTGTTGCAATAAGTGGTAGAATGAACTGCACCATTGTTGGTGGTGGATTCCGTTGCTAAAAGGATGCCTTCTGGTGTGTGTGTGTGTGTGTGTGTGTGTGTTGAAGTAGCATCGTGTGAGCATTGAGACATCTGTAGCTTTTTCTGGAAGCATAATTGGGTAACAGGGATACACCCAAAGTGTAGGTAAAGGTAAAGGTAAAGGGACCCCTGACCATCAGGTCCAGTCGTGTCCGACTCTGGGGTTGCGGCGCTCATCTCGCTCTATAGGCCAAGGGAGCCGGCGTTTGTCCGCAGACAGCTTCCGGGTCATGTTGCCAGCATGACAAAGCTGCTTCTGGCGAACCAGAGCAGCGCACGGAAACGCCGTTTACCTTCCCGCTGGAGCGGTCCCTATTCATCTACTTGCACTTTGATGTGCTTTCAAACTGCTAGGTGGGCAGGAGCTGGGACCGAGCAATGGGAGCTCACCCCGTGGCAGGGATTCGAACTGCCGACCTTCTGATCAGCAAGCCCTAGGCTCTGTGGTTTAACCCACAGCGCCACCTGGGTCCCCCAAAGTGTAGGACTTACTACTAATTTAACTTTCCAATAACTACACTCTTTTCTTCTTCTTTTTTGTAGCTGATTTTGGTTTCTGTGCACAGATTACTCCAGAACAGAGCAAACGTAGTACTATGGTTGGAACACCTTATTGGATGGCTCCTGAAGTGGTCACACGAAAGGCCTATGGCCCCAAAGTGGATATCTGGTCCCTGGGTATCATGGCTATTGAAATGGTTGAAGGCGAACCCCCATATCTCAATGAAAACCCTTTGAGGGTAAGGCATAAGTTTTCAAGAACTTTCGATTCCCTGGAACATAGCAAAAGCACAGTAAAAACCCACAAATTTTGAATGATTTTTCAGGTCCTTTTCAGTTCTGATTTAAACTCAGATGCTCATAAAACCACATTTTTTGTTTTTTATAATGCCAATGTTTGTTTATTTGTTCTTGCAGGCATTATATTTAATAGCAACAAACGGCACTCCAGAGTTGCAGAACCCAGAGAAATTGTCCCCAATATTTCGTGACTTTCTAAATAGTTGTTTGGAAATGGATGTAGAGAAAAGAGGGTCAGCCAAAGAACTGTTACAGGTAAAGCCGCTGGTATCTTGCAAATGGCATCAGTTGTAGACAGTGCTTTCTGTTGACAAGTCAAGCTACTGTAAAGGAAGACTGATATATGATCAGCAAATTCAGAAAAAAATGGGATAGAACGGGGAACATAAAGGTAAAAAAGAATGGTTAAATTCCACATTATGCTAACACAGTGGTTCTGTCAGCACAAGCATTTCTCTTTGCCAGGTGGAAGAATCTCCCTTCTCCTTGCCCTGTTGCATTGTTCTGGGGGTTCTCCTGACTCTATAGAGTGCATTGGGAGAAGGGAGGGAGTCCTGTTGGGCCAGCAGGAGGCTTTTAATTGGCTTCTGTTAGTGCACCGAGATAGCAGAATCCAACCTAGTATCTTTGCACATCTTAAAATTTTATTAGTAGATTTATATGACCACTGATCAATGCATGTTCCCTGGACAACTTTTTAAAAGAAAGTAGTAGTAGTAGTAATAGCAAAGGATTGACTAAGGATTCAGCTAAGTTTTACTCAGAGTAGACCTGTGGAAGGCAATGACCATTGGTAAGTTAATTTTAATAGCGCTACTCTGAGTAAGACTTTGCTGAATACCACCCACTAATGCTGATCCTATTTCAGTATGACCTAAGCACAGTAGGTAACCTGTCTCCCTGGTCATCTTCCCTTTGCATTGTTTGCTACCGGTAAGTGTGTGACTCAAAATGCTGCTGCTGCTGCTGCTGCTGCTGGAATTTCCTTTTAAGTGTTCTTTCATTAAAAGGTTGTTTCTTTTCTTTTCTGATAGCATCCTTTCCTGAAACTGGCCAAACCTTTGTCAAGCTTGACGCCGTTGATCCTAGCAGCCAAAGAAGCAATGAAGAGTAACCGTTAGCATTGCTGCTGTGGCCTTCATCATTTTTTTTTATTTTTGTTTTTTGTTTTTAAAGTTTTTCATAATATATAAATTGTTGCTCTTGTTAGGGAGGTTGAAAGTCTGCAAAAGGGAAAAAAAAGATCTCTCACCTGGAAGACACAAGAGAAGAAAAAATGGTGGTGGTAGTAGTGAACTCTTCTGGAAGAAGTTGTGAACTGAATCACTGGCCTTTTCACCACTTTTGCAGACAACTCATATGTATTTTGCTATGCCTGGGAGGTGTTTTTTATGACTTTGCTGTACCAGATCCCATTCATTGTGCTCTGTTGGGCACTTTCAATACTTGAACAACAGATTCAAGCTTTTGGAGGGAGGCATTACCTTGATCGGCTGACCTTCCCCCCTCTCCCTTACATTTGTCAGTCATTCAAAATATTGCAACCTCTGAGTTACTAAAAGGCAGATATGGTAGAAATGTGAAAATTCCTCTTATTCACCTATCTCTTAGCATACAATTTAGCTATAACTGTATTGTAGCATTAACCACCCAGCCACCAAGGAACTGTAATTTTTTCCCAATGACTGTTCTTAAAGACAGAAGAACATGAGTAGAGGGGAAGAAGAAGGTTCAGCAACGTCTGATACAGAATTTTGTTGCATGGACTTTTTAACATAAGGGAATGATGCCTCTGAATTTAGGAGATTGAATACATGTGGGGAAGAGGAAAAAAGTGTTGCTTTTCTTTTCTTGGTTAATGCTCAAACCATCCCTTGGGCTTGGGGAGAGAACTCCATCCCTGTGACTTGTCTTCCATTCCTTCCTTGCCTGTGTAGGCTTGTTGGTAACATTTTAAAGGGATGTCTTGAAAGTGTGTGGTTTTATAGCAAAGTGTTGTATCCATGTTCTGACTTGGGCTTTGGGCTTTATGCTGGTGCCTTCTGAATTTTTAAATTGCTCTTCTTTGTCTTAAGTACCTTTTGTATATGTTGTACATTTCCCCTCCAAAGCAACTTTGGAGCTGTCAGGATTAAGTATTAGAGCTCTCTTCCTTTTTATATGTATAAAAATGTATATGTTCACCATTTCTACTAACAAAGACCCAGCAGATTTCCGAAAATAGAAGATCCAAGACTTTTTTGTATAATTCAGCCAACTGAATCTTCTGAACACCAAAAGTGCTATTCTGTGGAGACAAACAATTGGAGATGGCAAAGTAGTCTAGATTCAACATTATTTGAATTGGCTTGTGAGTGGCTGCAGAACCTTGCCTTCTCGTGGTGATCCTTTCTCTTGAAAGACTTACCAACTGTTATGGCTGAAGACAAACACAAGATAAAGTGCCTCCCTAAATGAAAGAAAGTGATTGGAGCTGTAGAGGAGCTGATTGAGGTGGCCAGGTGCACCGTGGGGATTCTTCAGTCACATCAGCCTTCTAGAAGCACTGCGTTTTATGTGCAGCTCTTTATCAAGAATTGCTAAGTGATGTGCCAAACAGTAACATAACAGACTTATTAATTTGGTGCTATAGCTTTGTCGCATTCCTATGTGGTATTCTTGGGAGAACGTTTTAAAACCCTAGCTAAGAGGCAGTCTTTAATTCCTTTAATGCCTGGTGGTCAATGAAAAGCCTGTTTCTTACCTGTGAACAATATTAATATGTGTTGACATAAGAGCATCATTTCTGCTGGGTTTTATGAACAGGTTTACAAAATTCTGGGTTCTGAGTCATTGCATTGCAAAGGGCTCCATTCCCTCAGATCTTGGAGCTTCTTGCACCCTGCTCTGTACCAACAAATGCCTTATTAATGCTGATGAAAGCAGTGCCATACTCCAACCTGCAGTCCTGTGTCCTATGAGAAGTATTCGTTTGAAAACTGTAACAAAGCAGTCCAGTTGCTTTCAGATCATTTTGAATGTGTTTTGGTTTAGTCCAAGAAATGTGGTGTCCTGGTCTGAGTGGTATTTTAGGTGGTTTTCTTCCTCTGGCCATAACTTGCAATACAGTTACTATAAAGTATAGAATAGCCATGCTCTTAAATTTGATTTATGTGAGTCAAACAAAGAGATTTAAAGGATTCTCTACAGTTACCTTTTCTTACCTTTGAGCTGTCGTCTGTTGCTGGCAATAGAATATGTGGAACCCATGACTCCTGCTGTGAGATAAGTGTATGTTGGTGTTTTTATGGTAGCAATTAAAGGCAACACTTCTGAAATAAACAAAAAACAGCATTTACTGATTTTTAATGTGATTAAAAATTATCTTAAATGAGTAGTGACTGCCTCGTCATGAGGGTTCTCAAATCCTCCTTTAAAAGTTGCTTACAATTTGGGTTGGCTCAGGACTTGCTGAAGCAGGACCCACTGGCAACTCTTGTGCCAGTCATGATCATGAGTACTATCACAGCATGCCTGCATGGGTGCTCTTAAGTATAGCAGCTTTGTACTACGGCAGTGCGTTCATCTAATTTCCCTGTCCACTATTGCGATAAAGGGTTAGGGATAGAAGCAGACATGAACTGAATGGGAACTCTGTGTAACGTGAGTCATCAGGAAGTTCCTGATCATTGCGCAGTGATGCATGTGGTTTGTATGGTACACGGACTGAACATGTATTGCCAATGTCTTAAAAGCTTGGTTTAGAAGTGGAAAAGTGGCAGTCCTTTTCTCCTCGTCCCCTCTAATTTCTGGTTTGAATGTTCAAGATTGTATCTTCTGGGCACTTCAGTATAGTTTATGAGCACAGGAGTAAGAACACTTAGCATAAAATTGCATAGGTTATTGACTCCTAACTGCTCTTCCTGCTAAAGATGCCTTAACCAAATTTCCAGGCACCAATGTGAGTAAATATTGATCCCATTCACATAGTTACGGCTTACTCACATGGTCGACTTAGATTAGATGTTAAGCTGTTCAAACAGTATCCTGAATACTCCAGCATGGTACCAGATCCCAATTCAATGCATTGCTGCAAAATACTGTTTTGTAGAGTTTGAAATAGTCGTAGCTGAGCATGTATTGAAGTGTTCAGGGCAACCACTTCATAGCTTCAATATTCAGTCTGAGCTTACAAAAAATCACCATGTATTGAAAATGGCCTCCCCAAATACTCGGTTGAATCAGTCTTTGAGTGTTGGGCATGTTTGCAATGGTTTGCAAAACATTATGGTTATTGGTGTGAACCTACAAGGAGGAGAGAAGGATAGAGAAGGGTATCTCATTCCATGAAAGCAGGCTACCTGGAATGATGAATTCCCAATTCTGCCCCACCCCTGCAAAAAAACCCAGTTGAAATAGACATGACTACTTACCACAAATAAGTTTAGCATTTGCTGGTTTGAATGGAGACAGTAACAACTTGAGAATATAACTGATTAACTTAAGCAATCACCATATGTGTTCTCTGGAGTAGTTTGGAGTCAATTAAACTCTGCTGTTAAGGGTTACAGAATTTCTTTGTCTTCATAGCTGGAATTAAGTACATCATCTTGAAATTGTTTCCTTCTCTTTGTTCCCTTTCTCTCACTTCATCAGATGGAAATGAAAGTAGTGCAAGCTTTCAGGGTTTCCCACCCTGTCTTCAGATTTTGTTGCCTTTTGTTTAATTTAATCCCATTCTGTTATTTAATTGTTACTGCAATATTAACTACTGTATTTGACTATGTTTAATGACTTTGTTCTTTCAGGGCTAGAAATAAACATTTCTAAAATGCTTGATGGTTCTCATTCTCTCTCCCACCCTCCCCAAATACAGAGGCCTACTTGAGTTGTTAATAGGGACAGAGAATAATTTTTGTTTCGTACTATATAATGTGATGGTTCATTTGATGTAGACTTGCAGCTTAGTTATCATTTGTCTTCAAAGCTTTTGTAACACCCAGCGAGCAGCTGCAACTTTTCTGTACTAAGCACTGTTTTCAAAGCAATTCTGTAAAAAACAGCCATGAACATTTCGCTCCATGTTTTTTGTGCTGTTAAGGTTGTTATACAAGTAGATGGATCAAATTGATTCTTCGGCATCTGTATAAAAAGCCCTTAATGGATACTTTCTGGAGATGAATTTTAGCCCTCTGTTTGGCAACTTAGATATTTTGAAGATGTGCTTAAAATTATAACTTGATTGCAATGTTTTGTGCATGATCCTATTGTTATGGTTCACAGAGTCAACCACACACCTTTGCCTCTGGATACTGTCAGTTTTGTTAAGAATCAGGAGTGTCCATTATATCTAGTACCCTGGGACTAGCTCAAGATGTCAGAAAAGATAAAGCACCATGTGATTACCCCAGGCCTGCTTAGACTTTTGTCCCATTTCTGGATTTACTCTGGATGGGTCTGCATCCCAACACCAGTTACTTGATTCATAAATGAGTGTGCAGAGATTGTACAGTTGGATATGGCTCCTACTGTGTTGATCCTCAGAAATAAATTGAACAGGCCTGCCCTGAGTGCATTTGCCTTCCCAATGAGGATTCTGATTATATTTAATAAAATGATTCCACCACAGACAACTTCAGTCTAAAATATAAACTCACTGGGTTGTATCCAATGCTTATCCTACTTACAGTAGCCCCACTGAAATTGTTGAACATGACTAACTTGGGATCCGCTTTAGATACAGCCCTTCATTGCCTGTGTCAGTCATGTGATACACGGAGTTACTGCCATTCTTTTACCAAAATGCCAAGGGACACCACCCCCAAACAAGTGCTTCTAGCACCAGTAGATAGTAGTCACTGTAATGTTAAGAGAATTCATGTAATGTTATGGGAATCCAGTGTTTTATGCGTTCTACTTCACCAGAGCCTAGAGCAGTTCCAGTCCAAGTTTTACAAAAAAGTTGCAAGTGACACAGCATCCAGCGAAAGCTAAATAAATAAATAAATAAATAAATAAATAAATAAATAAATAAATATCCCAGCATGCACCTGAAGAAAGCAAGCTTGCCTGCCGCCTTTTTCCTTCTATCCTCTTCCCCCTCTTTTTAGTGTTATTATGTGATCTTAACGCCATCAGCTTCTAATGAGGTTAACTGATACAGGAAATGTGGCAGACACACTTTTTGAAAAGTAAATTGTCTCCATCCCCATCCATTAAAAAAAGCGTAAGTAAAAAAATTAACAAACTAATCTAATTGCTTTACAAACAAGATCCTGAAAAGGACCATAAAGAATCAAATGGGAAGCTGGGTGCTCTGAGCTTTGCTACTGTGTAAGTGTAGCATTTAAGGAAACAGTTCTGAGCATGCTCAGAACATTGGCTCCTGGATCTACCAGGAAAGTAACCTGCTAATGTGGCTCGATTGACATCATGACAATAGGAGGGAGGGGAGAACTGCACAACTAGGGGCTAAGAGCTAGTAGCTCCAACATACAAATATCTGAAGGTATCTGAAGAAGTGTGCATGCACACGAAAGCTTATACCCAGAACAAACTTACCGTAGTTGGTCTCTAAGGTGCTGCTGGACAATTTTTTAAAATTATACAGATTTACTATCATGTTTTATTCCTGCTTGGAGATAAATGGAGCAATGCTCCCCCCCCCCCCGGGTGATGCAGAAAACTGATTGACCAGAGAACTGAAGATTCACAGAAGACTGGCTTTGAGATTTTGATGGAAATTCTCTTTAAAATTGTGTGATAATTTACATGGGAGGGCTAAGCCTTTGTTGCCCCAATAGGCCCTCCTCCACTGACTTTAATCGAGGTAGGAGAAATGAAGAGTGGAAAGAACACAACCATATAAAATACTAGATTGTAGCAATAGCAATTCATTATTTTTAAGTCATGTTTACAAGGTGTCCTCTCAGTTTACAACATACTAAGCACTGGAGGGGGCAGTTTTATGGGGCCCATGTTCTGTACTTGCTGTGAATACCTATAAATTGCCAATGAGGTGGATAAGAAGGATGAAGTGCGAAAAGTGGGGAAGAATTTCAGAGTTTGAATCATGTAGAGGAACAATCACTAGAAGTTAGTCTTGCTTCTCACCTTCAGGCGAATTCTACAGAGCTGCATCTTGCTTACTACATATTTATTTCATTTTTGTTCCATGTGTTTCATTTTTATCCAAGGAGCCTAGGGTCCTGTTATGTGGTTCCCTCTACATAAATCCCCAAATAACCATTTGTGGTTGGTTCCTGAAGAGAGTGTGAGATAGAACAAGGTCACCCAGTGAGCTGCGAGCTTCATATCAGAGTAGGTATTTGAACCTGGATCTTCCTGCTCAGCCAGGCACTCTAATCATGGCATGAGTTGCTTTCCTGTTTACTCAAGGACCTGAATTTTGTGGGTTCATACTTCATCTCTTTCTTCACTCTTCATGCTTAGTTGTGTGTCTTAGTGGTTTGGTATGAAGAAAACATTGTGAAGGTGACCAGAGACAAACTAAAAATAAAAGCCACAGTCCAAAGAACCTAAATACAGTTGAACCTAAATGCCTGGGCTGTGTGTATGTGTAACGTGATATTAGCCAATAACCCAGGCAGTAAGAATGAAGGTAAATGAGCCCCAGGAGCATATCGTCCTCAGCTGTAAAAAATTAACTTTGTTTTCAAGAGCAAAGATTTCAAATGTGCTCCTGGAGTCACTATGCTGGATTGAAATATTAAATTACTTACTGGTTTTACTGCTTTCCGAACCAGTTTCTTTGTGTTTTGACTGGGTTGGTGGTAATCATAGAAGAGTAAAAATGAAATCCTGGCTATTGCTGATGTGGCAGTGATAAGGGAGTAGCTCTGTCCGAGGCAGTTGCACTATGGTGTCAAAATGTGTTGGTTTTCCCAGAGATTTCTGTGACCCTACTGACCTGTCAGCTTTTGCCACGTTTGCTTAAAAATGCCTTTCTGTGGAAGAACAGCAGATGTGGTCTAATCCTTATCCCTCCCCCTCTTTTAAGCAGTGTCGATCCTTGCGTTACTGGGCACCTCCCATCTCCTGTGTGACTTCCAGCATGGCTGGTTTGAACGTCTCCATAGCCTTTTTCTTCTCCATTGTCGCCCTTTGTGAGGTGACCAGGAGGCTCTCCAAGAGAATTTTTCCACCTAAGCTGTACTCTTGCTTTGCTAGCGAACTGGCCAGCTCATTCCAGCTATGTGCTTGCTGCCTTGAACTAAAGATGCTTGTGGAGATTGGCCCATGGGGTGGTGGCTTTGGCCCAGATGTGAGCTTCACACTCCTCTTCCTCCTCTTCTTGGTTCATGGTGCTTCTTTTGATGGAGCTTCTGCCAACCCTGCCATCTCACTCCAGGAATTTTTAGCTTTGGATTCTTCTTTTGTGGCCACAGTTGCCAAACTCTTGGTCCAGTTTATGGGGATGATAGCAGCTGGTGCCTTTACCAAGCTATATTGGTCCAGGGAACTGACAGACTTCCACATGATTCAAAACTTAATGGCTCAAGACTGAAGCTCATCGCTCAACACATCTATCTCCCATGGCATCTTTGTGGAAGCCACATGCTCATTTTTTTTCAACGTAGCGATTCTCAGGTTCCGATCCAGTTCTCCCATGTACAGAGCCCCTGTCATTGCACTCACTGTTACTGCCTTGGCCTACACAGGTAAGGATTCAAAGCTAGTCTCCTCCTCTTCCCAATGTTATATGTTTAGAAACTTAACCAAACAATTTAATCTGTGCTCTGCTTTTGTATATAAATGGAATTGGCCATGCAGTAAATAAGGGTCATTTGCTTGCGTGACTTTTTTTTAAAATATATATATAATTTTATTTATAATTTTTAATAATAACAATAACAACAATAATTCTATCATTTCAAATCTCAACTTCCTCCTCTTTCTGCGGTTCCTTAAATTTATTTTCATCATTTCCTACATATTCCAAATTATCTTAACTTATTCTTTTATTAATCTGTTTTCATATATGATTTTGAAACTGCAAGTTATTACAGTAATCCTGCCAATGTCTTAATCTGTTTACAATTTGTTTGTAAATATTCAATAAACCATTTCCATTCCCTTATAAAAAATTTGTTGTCTTGATTTCTTATTCTTCCGGTACGTTTTGCCATTTCTACATAATCCATAAATTTCTGTAGCCATTCTTCTTTCGTCAGGACTTATTCTTTCCATTTTGGGGCAAACAACATTTTTGCAGGGGGGTGACAAGAAATTTTCCGCACCGGGCACCACCTGACCTTCCTACACCTCTGGCTCTTGGGCAGGGGTGATACACAAAATGTGGGGTAGAAGAGGGTCAATTGGACAGGGAGTGAGAAATATCCCTATTTTCATCTGAAGAATGTTAGAGGGCATGAGTGCTGTCTGCTTCTGTACATGGAAATGGTGATGGGGTGCGGCAGGACCATCTTATCCTTAAAGTAGTTTAAAGGTGCTGGGAATTGCAGCTCTTTGGGGGTGGGAGAACTACAATTCCTGAGATTCTTTGGGGGACATCATGTGCTTGTCTGGTATGGATGTTCCCAGAGAGAGACAGCACTGGCCCAGGGCATATTGCTTTCTTGAATCGCTACCTAGCAGAGTTGCAACTCAATACTTCAGATTAAATTCTCAGATTCTTCTGTTCTTGTTTCAAACTAAACACCTTTCATCATGTCAGTTTAATAGATCTTATCATGCACATGTTGGTGTGTAAGCCAATTTGATTAGTTGGATTAAACTATTTGCATTTCTCTTTCTGCAGCTGCACCTTTCACAGGAGCCTTTTTTAACCCTGCCCTGGCATTTGCTGTGACTTTTTCCTGTTCTGGGAACAGCTTACCAGAGTATATGCAAGTGTATTGGTTGGGGCCCACTGCAGGTAAGTCAGATTTCAAGTCAGTGGAAGATACAACTATGGTTGCAGCTTTGACAAAATTTTGTAGTACAGACGAATAATGCCTAAAAGGTAAAGTGACCCCTAACCATTAGGTCCAGGGGTTGCGGACAACTCTGGGGTTGTGGCGCTTATCTCGCTTTATTGGCCGAGGGAGCCAGTGTACAGCTTCTGGGTCATGTGACCAGCATGACTAAGCCGCTTCTGGCAAACTAGCTTTATTTTGATTTATTTGGTGTTATTCTAAATCCCAGGCCATGGGTTGGTAGTTTATATCTGACTGTAATTTATCTCACTGAAACAAGTGGGTCTCAAGCAGACTAGTGGGGGATCACTATAATTTTTTTAAGAAGTTTTTTCTAAATGGCTGCAGACATTTTGGGAGGTGGGGCAAAGTAGCAAGAGAAGAAAAATTGAAAGAAGTTGGGAGATGCATCTCAAGCAGTCAGATCGGATGAGTTGGAACATTTCTAGGAAGCTAGCAATGCATCTGTTGAAATACATCTCCCTAATCCCTGGGAAAGAAAAGACAAACTCCATTAGTAGTAGGAATGAATGGATCCATCAGTTTTGGTTCTGTCAGTTTTTAATTTTTCCAGATTTAAATTCAGTCCTCCACACTTCTGCAGCAATTTGTGAATTTCTGACCCTGAACATGGGAATTTTTCAACTGCTTTGGAAACATTAAATTAAGATGTGTGTGTGTGTGTGTGTGTGTGTGTGTATAGGCTTGCTCTTAACAAAAACTAGCAAGCAGTAAATGAAACAAAGTTGGTTTTGTTGCCATAAAAAAGTATTATGTTTATTTATTTAAGGAGGTGGAATGATCAAGAAAAACAAGATTTGGTTTTTTAAAAAAGTTGGGGAGGAGTGGGGTGTGTTTGTGCCAGAGATGGGACATAGCTTTGAAAAGTTTCATAGAATCATAGAGTTGGAAGAGACCACAAGGGCCATCCAGTCCAACCCCCTGCCAAGCAGGAAACACCATCAAAGCATTCCTGACAGATGGCTGTCAAGCCTCCGCTTAAAGACCTCCAAAGAAGGAGACTCCACCACACTCCTTGGTAGCAAAGGTTTGAAGACTACTGCTTTAAAACAAGTTAAAACATAAAAGTTACAATTAAAATCCTGCTGCCTACCAGCTAAATTCTGACTTCCAAAAGCCGAGAATGAAATTCTATATGTTATGAGGCAGCCACAGTCATGAACATGTAACAGACCATGACCCAGGAATCTTCATCATTCTTCCCCAGCCTGCAAGCTTCTGCTCTCTTCCCCTTATTGACTAAACATAGACAGCATTGTTCTGTTCTGCCTTTAAAGTCTTTGCAAGTTTATAGTTCTTATCTTATTTGCCAGCAATGTTGTCTTAGAAAGTCCTTGACAAAATCAACATACTGTTTTCTAAAACAAAAGCAAACTAATATAATTAATTAAATAAATAATGAATGGGGACAAAATGGATGGCAGTTCAGAAAGATTTATTTCTCTTCCCCAATTCAAGATAAGATGTGTTTGGTGCCCCATTAGGTTCTTCTAATCTGGAGCAAGCTTGCCTGTAGTGTAGGTGCCCTTGTATGAAGGCCTCAGAGTATTTTCACAAATAGTTGCAATCCCTGCAGGTATTATAAGGTAATTCTAGCAATAAGCTGATCAGACTTTTTGTGCAGACTGATCAAGTCTTCCTTGTTATTGACTCTCTTCCAGGGATGCTGGTAGCTCTGTTTGTGTATCGGGGGAACATCCCGCGGCTCTTTCAGACAAACCTGCTGTACAGTCAAAAGAGCAAATACAGGATCCCCAAGGGAAAAGCAGTTTCAGTGTCTGGTGCTGAACAAAGACAGCCAAAAACACAGAAGGCGATCAGCTGCTCAGGACCATCTGACAGAACAGAGTGAAAGAGATAGGCACTGGTGGGTGGCACTGGGGGTCCTTTCAGTCTTTGATTGTTGTTATTATTATTTGGCATGAGGAAGAAGACCTTGAGCATCTCTCTGTGTTCCTGAGGTCACTTGTAGTGCATTCTGGCTGGAAAGAGGGACAAAAAGTCATCTCTCATGTGCTGCCATATCACCAGTGTGTTGCAGTGAGCTAGGTCATTGCAAAGGTCTGTAGAAGTTAAGACCCTTAACATTCCATACATTCAGGTTGTCATCTTCTTAGTGCCCTGTTTGGGTATTTTTCATTCTGTGGCATTCTTCTGAATGGGTGGGATGATGTAGTATCTTGTGGCCCCCACCCAGAGAAAGTTAGCTATCTTTAGTGCTTTTTTTCTATGGGTACGCAGGGGTATGCATACCCCTAAACATTTTATGAATCTTTGTACTTTTGTCAATTTACTGTATTTATTTCCCCCGATTTGAACTATTTTCTGGAGTCAAAATGAGAGTACCCCTAAGAAAAAAAAGCACTGTCTATCTTTATGTTCTGTGACATGGGATAAATAAGGGAGGACCCTGTGGCCCTCTGTATGTTGTTGGACCCAAGCTCCCATCAGCCCCACCCAGTGTGGCGAAATGGGAAGGGATGATGGAAGCTGTAGTCCCAAGTTCCCCAGCTCCATTATATAATATGGTGGGATCTTTGGCATTCTTGAATGTACAGGCAACTCGCAACTCACACGCATTCAAGTTGTGTGGGACCATGCACATGTGCGACGTTTTTGGTGCTGAAAGGTGGGGGGGGGGGTTTTCCAGAATGGGACCAGAATTTGGTAGGGTGGGGGCAAAATGGACCAGATTGGATCAGAAAGGACTTACATGCATCCCACTGACTCATATCGCAGCCAGGAATAGAACCCCTGCGTAAGTGAGGATTCCTCTGTATGTATTAATAAGGGTTTGACACTTAAATCATATATTTGATTTCACATTAATCATATGATTTCATATGAGAGCTGCTGGAACTGAGTTCTGGTGAGTTCTGGCTGAAAAAAAGCCCTGGGTATATGCACAGGTATTTTTTTTGCACTTGTGTAATGCACTGGAAGTGTGCAACAGCTTTTGTGTGTGTGCAATTGCTTATTCATTAGATTTCTCACCTCCCCTTTACCATGAGGTCTCAGGGTGGGTTACAGCAATTTAAAAACACAATATTTAAATTAGTTTAAACAAACCACAGTCAAGAGAACTGGGTGCCCTCACCCCAAAATGTGCTAATAAGCTTCCAGTGGTGACAGCAGATGTATAACAGCTGACTTACTGGCTTAAAAAAAAGGTATTTTTATTAAAAATTTAAAAATCCACATAAAATGCCAATACATATTACAAACTTTTTTCTTTCTTTTGTATTGTCAGCTAATATTGACTTAATGGCTTTTTATGGTAAAGAGAAATCCATATTCAATCTGGGCAGGGGGAAGAGTACAGGCATGGCGACATCACATGGACAGCGTTGAAAATTTGTGTCAGTGAGCAGCCCCAATTCACAATCAACCTCCATCTGGAATTTGCCCCTTGCACCTGTGTTGCACCTTGAACTTACCTTGTATCCTTTTGCATCCTCACTTTCTCTATCCTTGAGTACATAAGGGATAATAAATACACAATCATTCAATATATTCCTTGCATAACTCATAACAATGTGCTCTTATCAGCTGATCTGAATTAAGTCATTTGCAATGGGGAAAGCACATATCTCTCTGTAAACAATGAGTAAGGTAAACAATTTGTTCAATTGCTTAAATGCCAACCGATTGCCGTCATTACAAATTAGAAACATGAGCCAGCTAAATTACTTTAAGCACTAAGGCTGCAATCCTAACTCCACGTACTTGGCAAGAAGCCCCACTGAATTCAATAGGGCTCATTTCTGCTTCTGATGAAGCATGGTTAAGATTGTTCTGTAAGACTACAATCCTACTATGCATGGTTTTTTGGGAGTAAGCCCTGATTATCTATGGAAATCCATTTTTAACTCTGTCTCCTTGAAATCAGTTTGCCTTTGAAAAGTGTCCTTTCCATATTGTGCTTGCTTTATCTCTCCCCGCCCCCCAAGGAACATGTTTGTGATAGTTTAAAAAAGACCTTGTGGTCATATTGAAAGTGTCAAATAGAACCAATACTCTAATAGCAGATGGGGAAGTAGTCATCAGAGTAGAGTTGGCCACACATGATGAGAAATCCTGTAATGTACTGACCCACACAAAACTAAATTTCAAGTAGGTTGTCAGGATTTGGGGCTGGGGGTATTATTTATATCTCTTAGAAATTCCTTCCCTATTGGCAGTGCTTGATGTTTGGTGATAAGCCAATTGCTAATAAAATAGATTTATGTACAGTTCAACTTAATGTGAATTGATTATTGCTTGGTTACTTCTAGCATTTTTATTTTGTATTTTTTTACATTTGTATAGCTGTTTCCTACAATCAGCTTGCTTATTTATTTATTTATTTATTTATTTATTTATTTATTGCCCGGTTTTTTTTCTCAAAAGAGCTCAAGGTGGCTGACATGGTTCTCCCCCCTCCTCATTTAACCCCCCAAACAACCCTTTGAGGTAGGTTACAGTGAGAAACAGTGATTGGCTCAAGACCACCCAAGTGGGGATTTGAACCCTGGTCTCCCAGGTCCTAGTCTAGTACTCTAACGGCAACACTACACTGGCTCTTTAGAAGAGGGGAAGTTGTAGGGACTCTGGTATTACAGATGAAGGGTGGGAGGCAGCACAGGACTATGTGGATTTTGGTTCCCATGTGGATCAAAATACCATTTTTAAAGGCCCTGGTAATAGATGACTTATGCTAGACATTATCATATTTTGCAGCTGGCCTTTTATCCTTCAGACCATGTTTTAGTCCTGATGTGGACGAGGATCAGAACCTAGTTCTTACATGTCTCACAGATTTGTTCTCAAACTGTTCTGCGGTTGTATAGCTTTGGCAAGTGAGCTGGGTTTCTGGGTGTCAAAGTTTTCTGGGGAAACTGTTTCCTATACAGAAGGCTACTATACTGAAGCTCAGGTGTCACTAGATGTCGGCACATCTGCCTTGTTGCCCTATCCAGCCCAGGCTTTAGGTTATAGCCTAGGATTTTTGCTCTGCCATACTGCAGCGGGGCCAGTGCTGGGTCTGCAATCTTCTTAGGGATGACACTGCCACCTTCTTGAAGGCAAATCTTGGCCAGCTGTTCCCGCTTCTGCTTCAGTGCCCTCACTTCCTGCTGCATGCGCTCCCTGCCCATGTGACCGTCTATCTTCTCCCAAAAGGTCCTGTTGAAATGCACATAGAGTTCCCAGTCCAGCTTGTTCCAGCTTTTTATCTTCTCTATGGTATCTTTGGAAAGGTGGGACTTTGTGCTGTTGTCTCTGCTGTTGAGAGGGAAGGAGACCACATCATCCAGGTCCCAGCACAAGGCCTCCTTCAGCAGCACCATGGATTCGTCAAAGTACTCTGAGATGAGGAGAAGGTCAAATTGTGCCTCAATGGCTCTGAGCATGAGCTGGACATTCTTTGCCGAGAAGTTCCCATTGTGGTTATAGCCAAAATCGAACGTCATTAGGTTTTTGGCATAATGACTATCACTGGTTGAGGCATTGTAAAACTTGGAGGTGTCGTTGAGAAACTCCTCTAAGTTCTTGGCTTTGGCAAAGGCAGAGACCCCTTTGTAGTAGGCGAAGGATGATTCCATGAGATGAATGGGATTCCGGAGGATAGAAAAGTAAAAGCTTGTGTTTGGCATGACTCGAGCAACCTGGGATTGCAAGCAGAGGAAACATTGAAAAAAAATATTAATAATCCAAATCACGTTTTTCATTGAACTTTTGTCACAGCTCCTTGGTCCATATGCTATGCCAGGCTACTTTAATGGTGGGTGTATTGTGCAGCTTATTATTGATCCTGACACAATAATAGCACATCAGTGGTGAATTTATTCTGCTTTACTTTGTTCTGTGAAGCTTCCCCAATGCTGCCACATGATTGCTGTTTGGAAGAGCTATGGTGCAAGAAAAGCAGTACAAAGAAAGTAAACCAGAATAGTTGTGGTATAAAAATGTGTGGGATTTCAGCAGGAGGTTGCAGGATAAGCACACTGGAAATGAAACAGTGTGACCACCCTGACACTTTTGCAGGAACAAACAGCAGAAGCCCCAGCGAGCATAGCAAGTGGTCAGGGATTATGGGCGTTTTAGTCTTGTGGCATCTGGAGGCACTACATTGTCTGCTCCCATCCCCCTCAAACCAGTGTCATTTTTCTAGAAAAAGAGGTGTCGGAACTCACCATGAATGCCTTCCTTCTTTTCTTATAAAAGCAATGGTGCCCACCTGAGAGGTGCCAGAACTGAGTTCCGGCGAGTTCCAGCATGGGGTGGCCCTCAACTGTTCTGATAAAATAGGGACATCCTGTTTTTTCATGTGAGAGCCTGGCAGTCATTTTGGGTGCCACAATCTCATTCAATCTTGCCCCCCAAATGGTGCTTTTTCTGGAGCTGTGATCTCGTGCAGGAGTGTGGCCCTGTGTTGCGGTTTTTCACTTCATCATGTTGGAGGGTATGTACTCCTGGCATTCAGCATATAATGGTAATACCCATGCCTAGCTGACCTACTGATCTCTACAAGGGAAACAAAGGCTATATTTGCCTGATTTCGCCATAACAGAAAACTTGACTCCCTGCTACAATGTGAACAAGCTGCACTGAACATCAGGCTTACATACTTCCCTTTCCCCTCTCTTTTATACACCAGAAGATTCAGGAAACCAAGGTTGTCTGTTCCCAGTTTTACACTAACCACATTTCCCCCTGTGATATCTGAACTCAGGAAACTGTCGTTTGATCCTGGCTTATTCCCACTAATTAATTAATTAAACATACAAACAAACAAACTGTTTTCTCAGATGCTGACTCGTGCTGACTAGCTAGTTAATAAACAAACCACTCTCCAGGCTCAGACATCATAGGGACTTGACCTCATTTGTAATATTTTATTTTGAAATCTTTAAGACAATATTTTAGCTTCCTGTTAATTACTGTATTTTTCGCTCCATAAGAGGCACCTAATTTTTTGAGGGGGGAAAGCCCCCCTTTTTGAGGATCAGTTCAAAGTTGTGTATCTTCTTTTGGAAGAAGAAAAGCCCCATTTGCAAAAGGAGCAGCTCAAAGTTGTTGTGCTGCTACTTTTGCAAAGCAAAAAAGACCCATTTGCAAAAGGAGCGGCTCAAAGCCCTTTCTACAGTTTCCAGACAGATAATCTAATCAGCCAGTTACATGTCGCTGGGGAAACCAACAGCCTCCTCTGCAGAAAGGGAGCCAGCGACCTTATCTATCTCCCCATCTCTTGCTGATCAGCTGTAAAGCGGCAGCCTTTCAACACCCCCTTCTCTATTTATAAAAGAAAAAGCTTGGTCTTCTTTTGGTCCCCGGGCAATTCAGCGCCAGGGACCATGCATTCGCTCCATAAGATGCACAGACATTTCCCCTTACTTTTTAGGAGGAAAAGAGTGCGCCTTATGGAGCGAAAAATACGGTATGTTGCTTTGAATGTATACTTAATATTTGTCTTTTTTCTGTAATATGTTTTTCTGGATTGTTTTATTTAATGTAGGCTGTAAACCACTTTGAGATTCCCCCCCTTAAAAATATAAAGTGGTATAGAAATGAAATGAACAATGAAAATAAAATAATAAACAGTACTGAAAGCAGGATTGCATGTGACTGTCCCAATAGCATAATGAACACAAATCATAAAGAATGTGCAATAAAAAGCATGTCTGGAGGGGCCCAGAGTTCTTCTTGCTAGCAGTTTAAATGGTAACAACTCCTTGTAAGATTGTTTGTGTTGCCAATTAAAAGTTGAAGGTTGCATTTGAGCTAGCTCAATGTGTTTTACAATTTGAACCTAATTGTTGGCATCCATCTGTCTCGAGAGACAATGGTGTGTGTCTTCGGGGGTGAAGTCAAAACGCTGTGTTAGCAACACCAAAGTGACCTCCTTGGGGGGCAAGCCTGGGCAGTGCGTATGGAGGTCCTGGGCTGCCCAGACAACAAGACCCCCACTCTTGGCCTCCCTGATGTGGTCCAAAAGAAAGCAGAGCAATATGTTTGGCACCAGCTTGGCTGCAGCAGTTGCTGGAAGGAGGAATACATGGTGCCATTCAACCTTCTTAGAGACGCCACTCCAGATTTGTATAGGGTTACTCCTTAGCCTTTTATTCTCCTGAAGATATCTCGCAAGACTAGGGGGATTTAGGACCAGAGTTTTCCTTCTCTCAGATGGGCTACCTTGACAGGATGACAAGCCTCTTCAGCATGTGCGGAAACTGCCTTCCTGACCATTGAACCCACTATTGATCTTGTCTGCTGAACCCGCCAGAGCCTGTCTTCACATGCAGTCCTTAACTCACCAAGGGTTTGAGGCCCATTGACTACCGGTATCTTTGACATAAAGAAGGCTGATCGCCGAAGAGTTGATGCTTTTGAATTATGGTTCTGGAGGAGACTCTTGAGAATCCCATGGACTGCAAGAAGATCAAACCTATCCATTCTCAAAGAAATCAGCCCTGAGTGCTCACTAGAAGGACAGATCCTGAAGTTGAGGCGCCAGTACTTTGGCCACCTCATGAGAAGAGAAGACTCCCTAGAAAAGACCCTGATGTTGGGAAAGATGGAGGGCACAAGGAGAAGGGGACGACAGAGGATGAGATGGTTGGACAGTGTTCTCGAAGCTACTAACATGAGTTTGGCCAAACTGCGAGAGGCAGTGAAGGATAGGCGTGCCTGGCGTGCTCTGGTCCATGGGGTCACGAAGAGTCGGACACGACTGAACAAATGAACAACAAAATCTTTGACTGGTTTAGCTAGCCAGTCAAGCCCATTCCCAGGGTGTTGACAGCTTCTAGGAGCCACAGGTGAGAGCTGAGTGCAAGGTGGGGACCAAAGGTGGACAAAATACCCCAGAAGGAACACAACTTTTCCCTTACCAGAGGTACTACCCCTCACCTAACACCCCATAAACTCCAGGTTGAACCTATGCAGTCAGAACTAAGTTCTTTGATATGTGGGTGTGATTTCTGCATTTCAAACTCTCCTTGCAGCTGTGAATATCAGGGCTGTCATGATGAGCTTCTGCACTTCAAAATATGCCACTAGATCAGGTGTGTGCGTCATTTTGTTCTTGCTGTTGTGGAACAATTAGGATTCGGAAATCCTTGCCAACCTACTACAAAGCACCCAGAGATTTTCCATTGCATCCTAGCTTCTGCCCACCCCTGCTCTAAGGAATTTGTCTCCTATCCTACAGATGCTTTGGTGTTTCACCTTGTTGATCCCTCCTGTAATCAGCATGGGAGACTCAGTATGATCCTGTTACTTATCACCAGTCTTTTCTAACAGAGACTGATGGCCTTTAACATTTTACATTGCTACGATGCCATCCTGCTCAGTGTAGATTAAGGCTGGTCACAGTTTCATAAATTGAAAGATGCATATTCTGCATCTAAGTGGCCCCACTCCTAGTCCTTCTTCTCACCCACTCACAACTTCCAGCATCCCTCCCTTGCCCCACTCAGCTTCCCCTCCCACTCCTTACAAAATCTATTCTTGTCCACCTCTAGAAATAACCAGTTTCCTACCCATAATTTTAGAGAGAAAAAAGCTGCTCAGCTCTTACCTCTGGTTGAAAGAACCTCATATGATGACACATAATGTGAAACTGGGGGTCTTTTTTGGGAGAAAACCCCTGCACAGCTGCTGCCATGAAATAATGAGGATAGTACAATTGACTGGCACCACTGCCCGGCAAGGCAAAAGAAAGGTTGCGAGTATCGCCAAAGCGAAACAAGATGTTCATGACGGTGCTGCTGGCACTCTTGTGCACTTTGAGGAAAACAACATGGGTCTTGGGCATGCATGTTGAACCTTGAGAGGGGCTGGAAGTGCTCCCTCCCTCCTTTGCTGTTCCAACTTTGGGAAGAATATTTTTTTCTGGTGGAGGTGGTTTCATGGTTGGTGGTTTTGCTGATGCCATCCCAACTGTTCTTCTGTCTCCTGCAGCACTGAAGGCCTCTGATTGAGTCATTGTTGTGTGCTTTGGAAAGGGGCGTCTTTCTGGGTCTTTGACATGTGCTGTTTGATCCTCTGCAGAAATCCTTGTTGTGGGTTCTGCCACCTTTATCAGGGAACTTCCATCCTTTGTTGCAGCAGCAGATGTCTGATCATCAGCAAAGTTCACCACTACTTGGTCTCCTCCAGGATCTTTTGGGGTGCTGTGGTTCCACCAGTCCCTCAGCCATTTTGCTGTATGCTGGGCCTTCACCCTCTCATCAACCTCCACAAATGGTTTTTGCCAGAACTCTTCTTCGCTGCCCAAGCTGGCAGCCAGCAGTTTGGTTTTGTTGAAGGCTATGTTCAGTTTTGTGGCTAGCCTCTTTTTCTCTGCAGGGTTGGGACTGGGCTCCCTCTCTTGTGGGGTGCTTTTTCGCAGAAGTTGAGCATAAGTTGGGCTCCTTTGAACCTGGATGGAATTCTCACTGGCTCTGTTTTCTTCAAGGGGAAGCTGATTCTGTTTGAAATTGCATCTACAATTGCTATGGAAAAACATCAGATCCTTCAGATGGGGTTGACAATGACATCTCCTGCCCTCTGTGTCCACTTTCCAAAAACCACTTCCCATTGCTTGCTTTCCCTGGATCCCTTCCACTCCACCCAATTCACATGCATTTCCTTTCTGTATGGACCCTAATGCCACTACTGCAGGTAAGTGTTTCATTCTTTAAAAATAAAATAGCATGGTTGTTATGTACACACAGTAACATTATAATTCTCCCCATACAGACAGAACACTTTGGTCCCATAATCTCCTGCCATGATTCTCTTGCATCCTCCACCCCCATTATAAACAAATCTAGACAGCTTCTCCAGCTTTCCTTGACATACAAATGTTTATACCCACTGACTGTGAGCCAAGATACACAGGATGTTGCCTTCTCAATGCAAATAGCAGCTTGGGGGGGGGGGTTAAGTCAGCATTATGGCAGCTGGATGGTGAGGTGGGAGAAGAAGGATTAAACTACCCCTTCCCATGGTCCTATCTATACCTGATGACTCCCCCACCTCCACCACTCATGGCTGCTATTTGCATTTTGTAAATGATCTGTGAAACTTGGTTGTTTTCTTTTAAAGGAAGCACCCTGTGTGCTTTGGGCTTGTGAGTTGCTGGGTGTGAAGCGGCTCAGTGTACAGGCAAAACAAGATTGTGAGCAGGAATAAGGGGCTAAAGGAAAGCCAGCACTGCCACTGCACGGGAGCCCTGGGACACTGGACTATGCTCCTGATGGCTGCCTTCCCTTCCCATTTGCTACCCACATCTGGGCATGGTTTTGAATAATTGCTGGCATTTTCCGCTGAAATTCTATTGTTGTTGTTGTTGTTTATTGAATTTATATGCCGCCCTATACCCAGAGGTCTCATGGCGGTTCACAAAAAAGATCACAGTATATAAAATAAAAATAAAAACAATAACCCAATAATACTGCCCCCCAAAGAGCCACATTTTAAAAGGGTATAGGATGTTGATCAGGTCAACCAAAGGGCTGGTTAAAAAGGAACGCTTTTGCCTGGCGCCTAAAGGTGTATAATGAAGGTGCTAGGCGAACTTCCCTGGGGAGAGCATTCCACAGATGGGGAGTCACTGCAGAGAAGGCCCGTTTTCGTGTTGCCACCCTCCAGACCTCTCGAGGAGGAGGAGGCACACAAAGAAGGGGCACAGAAGATGATCTCAGGGTCTGGAAAAGTTCATATGGAAAGAGGCAGTCCTTGAGGTATTGCGGTCCTGTGCTGTTTAAGGCTTTATAGGTCAAAATTTTGAATTGGGCCCAAAAACTAATTGGTAGCCAGTGCAGTTGGACCAGGATCGGTGTAATATGCTCAAACCGTCTTGCTCTGGTGAGCACCCTGGCTGCTGAATTCTGCACCAGCTGAAGTTTCCGAGCCTATTTGTCTTCAGAGGTAGCCCTATGTATTACCCATTGCAGTAATTCTGTGCAAACTCTTACGTTCAGTAGGGACTTTCCCCACCACACAACTGCAAAATCTATGGGCCCTCTAAATTAAGGCAATGTAGATAATAATAATAATACTAATACTAATACTAATACTACTACTAATAATAATATATTTATACCCCACCCATCTTGCTGGGTTTCCCCAGCCACTCTGCACGGCTTCCAACAGAACACTAAAATGCAACCATCTATTAAACATTAAAAGCCTTCCTAAACAGGGCTGCCTTCAGATGTCTTCTAAAGGGACTTCCGGCGGCGACGCCATTGCGGGTGGTCGTGGGCTGCTTCGGCTGCGAAGCGCCCAGTCCATCCCGGGGGTTAGGAGCCCCGCTACCGCAAAGCGGGGCTCCGGTTGGGGTGCGGGAAGAGCGTCCCGCACCCTGGGCTCCCCGGCTGTGCCCGTTGTGGCTCCGAACCCTTCCCCCGCTCCCCCTGTAAAGGGGGAGTGGGGGTGAAGGGACGACGGAGCCGGGCTATAGGGGACATGCCCCAACCGGGATGTAAATGCGGCGACAAAGCCTGTGATGAGCGTCTAAGTTCTACCTGTTTTTAACGAGCTGATAAGAACCCAGTGGTTGTGAGTACTTGACTGACTTTTTTTTTTCTTTAATCTTGGAACGATCTGGGGGAAAGAGGAAAGGCAGCCCGCCTCCCTTCCCTTCGGGAGATGAAAGAAACTAACCAGTTTAAGTGACTGCTGCTACAATAATCGATAGAAAGTATCTGGAATTTGAAAACTGAGACTGCTGAGATTTCCCTTTGGGGATTAACTGGGGAAAAAATATCTCCATTTGAAGTTTTGGTCTTTACACTCCGGCTTCGGAGAAATGGCGACGATTTGGACTGTCGGAAAAAATTGAAACAAAGGAAGGAAGAGACAGGAGTTGAAATTTGATACTCACCCTCCCTTCCAAAATGCTGGACTTTGTGTTCGCACTTGTATTGAACTCTGGTTTAAAAGATGAGGAAATGCTCACTGTCTTGAAGCTGGAACTGCTTGATCGGAAATTACAAGTCTTGAGTGGGATTATAAATAAAAAGAATTTACTTCCCACAGAGGAGGCTTTTCAAAAGTTTTACACAATGGAATCGAACCTTGGCAAAGAGCTGGAAGGGGTGCTTGAAGAATGGTCTGAAATGGCTGGGCAACTCCGGGAAAAGGAACCGTTTTCTGGGGGTGGCAGCCCTGGAACGGGAAAATTTATAATATCCAGACCCCGAGGTGGGAGCTCGGGGGTAAGGGACATGGAATTAAGATTTCTACAAGAAGAAGAAGTATGGTACAAAGAAACGGAGGAGCCCGAAAAAGAAGTGATGGACACCCTGAAGCTTGATGCAAGGTTTGTTGTGAATGCTGCCTGGATCTGTGGACATTTAGAAGAAGAGAGCTGGAGATTCGGTTCTGGTGAAAGACAGAGAAAGACAATGGACAGAGGGGGAGTGGGTTGAAGTATTAAATGTATATTCCAAATGGTCTGTCATGGTATCTGAAATCGGAGAGTGAAGTCTGTTAATTACAAGTTTATTTTAAACAAATAAGGAGATATTGAATTTTAAGTTAAAAGCAGCATGATAAAGGACAGAAGAAATAAGTTTAGTTTTTATAAGAATATTTGGTTAAGATTTCTGTTATAATAGAAAGATTAAGATAATTGTGTTATTTTTAATTAAAGTCAATTTTTTTTTTATAGAGAAAAGATGTTAAGAAAGTAGTATATTGATTTAAAACCGAAGGTGAAAAGGCGGGGGAAGTCAAAAGTCAAGATTCAGAACTAGAAATTTTTTTATCTAAGGTATACAAACAAGAAGAAGAATCCTGGCATTATGTGTATTTGTATTTGTTTTTGTATTTGTAGGTGTGGGTTTGGGTTTGTGTTATATTATGAAAATGCTAATAAACTCTGTTTAAAAAAAAACACAGATGTCTTCTAAAGGTCTGGTAGTTGTTTTTCTCTTTAACATCTGGTGGGAGGGTGTTCCACAGGGCGGGTGCCACTACCGAGAAGGCCCTCTGCCTGGTTCCCTGTAACTTGGCTTCTCATAGTGAGGGAACAGCCAGAAGGCCCTCGGCACTGGACCTCAGTGTCCGGGCAGAACGATGGGGGTGGAGACGCTCCTTCAGGTATACTGGACTGAGGCTGTTTAGGGCTTTAAAAGGTCAGCACAACAACACTTTGAATTGTGCTTGGAATTCTTTTTTCAGATGTCACCAATGCAATTTTCCCTGAACATTTGTATTTCTTCCTGGATATCAATCTTTGACAAGAGCTAAGGGTCCTCCCTCTCTCATACACTGACGCTACTCTCATTTTGTATAATGACAGGTCTACATTGTACATTGTATAATGTCTACATTTATTCTGATAAAAGGTCTTGTGGCACTTCAAAGACTAAACAATTTATTATGGCATAAGCTTTTAAATTTGCAACAGGGTTGGGGGAGATTAAACCATTTACTCGCCTGCTGTGTTCCTGACAAAAATGACACCTTTAGACTGAAGTTGCTCTCTTCACTGGTAGGGAATTATCCAACCGGCACTGTGTCATTGATGGTGTCACCAATGAAACTGAACTGGTGGCAGCAAGCAAGCATCAGTATCTGGGCAGGTCCATGTCTGTATTCCTGGAAAATATATATATATACACAGCATTTGGTATCCTGTGCAGGTCCCACTGAGCCTACCTGGTACATTGGAACCTCTCTGCGACTTGGAATATGATACAGAGGAGGAAGAGGAGCAAAAGGGCAACCCAGAGTCTTCCCAGCTGGTTGTTACATGAAAGTTTCCATTTCCTGCAGGGAAGGAAAAACATCAGCCTAATAATCTGGGCTTTTGATTTTTTTTTTAAAATTGCATTTTATGCAATGGGCACAAGTTTAAGTGAAGACGACAGGACTTAAAGCAAATGTCAAGCAGGCTTAGGTTGGGTTTATTTTCGTGCACTTTCTTTCTGTAAGCAAAAGGTTACACTCGGAGAAGGGAACCCCTGTTTACACACAGTCAAGGACGATTGGTTTTTGTCCTATGATAACAGCCCCAATTTGCATTAGCAAGAAAGTCCCAGGCCTTTCTAGTCCCCACCCGTACAGTGGTACCTCTGGTTACGTACTTAATTCGTTCCGGAGGTCCGTTCTTAACCTGAAATCGTTCTTAACCTGAAGCACCACTTTAGCTAATGGGACCTCCCGCTGCCGCTGCGCTGCCAGAGCACGATTTCTGTTCTTATCCTGAAGCAAAGTTCTTAACCTGGAGCGCTATTTCTGGGTTAGCGGAGTCTGTAACCTGAAGCGTCTGTAACCCGAGGTACCACTGTATGTGTTTTGGGTCCTCACTGTGTTTTTCTACGGGCAGCAAGTTCCACCCACTTGAAAATTCTGTATTGGATGAAGTGGACTTTAGTCTACAAATGGTTATGTCATGATACATATGCTAGTCTTTAAGGCTGTCTTCACCCACTTAGTGCCTTTCAGATGTTTCAAACTATAACTCCCATCAGCCCCTACAACCTTTAATAACTTGCATAATTTTTCAATTGTATCCAATGCGAGTCCTACTCAGTGGACCCACTGAAGTTAATTTCAATGTGTCTACTCTGAGTAGCAGTTAGTTGAATAAAAAACTTTATTTTTAAGATTATAAATAGATAGATTTATACAGATAGACAGGGTACACTGTAGTCCTGAATATTGTGTTGTGCTGTAGTGAACATAAGACGTTTGTTGGAGGATGAAGATCTGTAGTTATACAAAACTGTGTCTCGTGCTTGGGATGAACTGCTTAGATGAACACACTTTTTGTGCTTGGATTGCATTTAAATCGTTTCTTAAATGACGCTCGTCCTGTACAACAAGGATTGTGTGCATTGGCTCTGAATCATCTGTAACTGAAATATTAGCATCCTGATCTCACATTTCAATAAGCAGTTTTGTTTGCCTGTTTAAACAAAGGTTAAGTGTGCATATTTCGATTTACTTTTTGAAACAGAGTTGGGAAAGCATCTGAGAGAATGATAATAGCCTCAAGTTAGGTTTTCTGCATGGGAAAGAATTGCACCCAGGGCTGGCCCAAGACGTGTTGCCTGGGGTAGCAAAACCATAAAACAAAAACAAAGAAGACATCATGAGAGGTTGTGCTTCTGTGCCAAACTTGTCTTCCCAGGGCTCCTTTGCAGATTGCATGACTGTGGGATAAAGGCAGTAGCTCAGTGGCAGAGCACATGATTAAACTAGGAATGGGCAAATATGCAAATTTGTCTCTCATTTTTCCAGGCTTAAATTCAATTCTCCACCTTTTACATCTGTTGGCTTTTTATTTTAAGTCGTCATGGAAATGCAATCATTCAGTGCAAATCTATCCTAATATACAGATTTTTTGTGTGCATTTTTGTCTTATATTTATATTTTGCAAAGCAATTCTGCAAAGCAATATTATGCATTTTTGTATGTTATTTTAACACCTATATGCATAGCTATTATACACATATTGCTTGGCTGCAAAATTTGGAGAAGTGCAAATTTTGAATCATAGCTGTGGTTTGGTCTGGAAACTGCAAATACAGTGGTACCCTGGGTTACGTACTTAATTTGTTACGGGTTACAGTACGTAACCCGAAAAGGACATAACCTGAACAATTCACTCTGCACATGCACAGACCGGAAAAACCCGGAAAAAAACGGGAAAAAACCGTGAAAAACGCTCTGCGCATGTGCAAATCGCATGCGTGTCGGGTTGTCTTCTGGGTTAGCGGAGTTCGTAACCCGAAAAGTACACAACCCAAAGCGTACGTAACCAGAGTACCACTGTAATATAGTTTCACCTTTAAACCTGAACTGAATCAAATTTCTCCCTCAGCTCTAATTCCTACTGTATTTTCCATGCTCTGTGCTTTCATTGGAGGAAGGGCAGGATATAAACATGGTACGTAAATAAATAAAAATATTGCCTCTCTTTCCATTTGAAGTTATTGTTGCCAGCAGGATCCAGCAAAAGCATGCTATGCCTTGTTGAAGCCCCATTGACATTTTCCCAAGACTGGACTCTTCCTGTCATTTCCTAGATCCCTTTCCATTGTCCTTTCCCATTGAGCTAATTGTTGGGTCATGGTTTTTCCTGCTGTGGGCTTCGTCCCACTGGTCTTTCCACTCTCCTTCAGGCATATCCTGAGGGAAAGGCAGCAATGGAAACACTGTGTACCTTATGTTGTGGACTTGGTTTGTATTTTTCTCACCTTGAGACTCAACGTTTCCCTTTGGAAAGGCTTTTCATGCAGGCCATCCCTCTTCTCCACATAGGACCCTGTGCATGAGGAGAATCTATGGACTCTCTTTTTGACTGGATGTGCATTGTGTGTATGCACTAGGTTGGGTCATTTTGCAGTCACCGTAAGTGCCTGGAGTGCTTGAGAAATGTGGGTGTCTTGTTGGCGCACAGTGCCATAATTGGTGGTGGATGGGTGGTAGTAGAGTTGCCAGGGATCTGGTGGGAAGATCTTGCCAGTACCAGTGGTACCTTGGTTGTCAAACGATTTGGCTCCCAAACAAATTAGCTCCTGAACGCCGCAAACACAGAAGTGAGTGTTTGCGAATGTTTTTTGGAAGCCGGATGTCCGATGCAGCTTCCGCGGCTTCTGATTGAGTGCAGGAAGCTTCTGCAGCCAATCGGAAGCAGTGCCTTGGTTTTCAAACAGTTCCGGGAGTCACATGGAATCCTGGAACAGATTAAGTTTGACAAAGCCCCTTCTGCCCATAGTAAGGAGGGAGGGTTGCAGGCATCACAAGCCCTTCACGTGTTCAGGGGATGGCTGCCACCCCCTGGCACCATTGGCTGAGCCCTGGGCACGGTGCCTACCCGGACTGACCAATCAGGTCAGACGGTGGGCATGGCTTGCTACATTTAAGCAGACCAGGGCTCAGCCTCTCATTTCCTGCTCCCAGCTGATACGGTTTTTCCCCGCCCACCCACCCTTTAGGCAGCATTTTTTCTGGACCTTGCTATGGACCACGGTTGGTCGCCATTGAGGGGCCTGGTAGGAATTTTCCCACTTGGCAAATTGGCTCCAGCCTGGTGGTTTTTGCCTACCTCGTAGCAACTCGTCACAACTTTGGTCTGGGAGGTTAGGCATTGGACTATCTCAGGAAGGCTGAAGGTGGGGGGGAGGTTGGGCCATCAGCTCCCCCAAAATGCTGAAGGGTACTTCGTTAAATGAGTCCGGGGAGGGCATGGCCCTGTCCAAAGCCGTGGAAGGTGAGGGCCTAAGGCACACCCCTTACTGGTGACCCCAGGGTGAGTTCCTAGCTGATGTGCAGCAGCAGGGCTCTCCCATTGGTGGTTAACCCTTCCCGGACTGCCAGCACGACGGACTGGAGTCAGATATAGTCGGTTAGGTCCAATGCCTAAGCCAAT
The DNA here is from genome assembly GCF_009819535.1 of Lacerta agilis. Lineage (NCBI taxonomy): Eukaryota > Metazoa > Chordata > Lepidosauria > Squamata > Lacertidae > Lacerta > Lacerta agilis. The sequence continues at coordinate 61,123,603 of NC_046316.1, read as the reverse complement.
ACTGCTCAACATCCGTAACCAATAAAGTTGTGGTTTTTTCATGCCCATTAACCTTACTTATTGTGTCCTGTGTCTTTATTTTACCACGGAAGGGGTCGGGATATTGACATGCAACCAAGGTACCACTGTATGGTTAACATAACTTTTGCTTCTACACCTATTGTTATGCTGTTGACTGTCCTGTGGCTTGGACATAGGATTCAAGATATGCTATGTCAACTTTAGTTTCCCAGTGTACCAGGACTATATGACTTCATAGTGAACCATCTTTCTCTGCTGCTGTAGCAGCCTTCAGACTTCCAGTCTTTTATTGAGCATCCATTGTGATTTGGGGTCATTATGTTGCTGGGGCAGTTATATGCAATCATGCCATTTGCATCTGCACAAGTTGTGGGGCAGTCATACTGCCTGGTGTGCAATAGTTTTCTGTAAAAAACAACAACAATCCTGTAACTTTTCATATCACCAGTGTTCTGGGGTCTCCCCACTCCAGCTTTTGTTGTGCCATAGTGCCCCTCCTGACAGCAATAATGCCATAGCATTGGAGAAGCATCACAAAACAACTTTAAATGTGCAATGATGCGCACACTGTCCACTGTAAATCCACTACTAATGCAATACTCACATCGTAATAAAAGTGTTGTAGGTGCCAGTACAAAATGGCTCCCATGGGCAGCAAAAAAAGAGGTGATGGTATTCCTTAACAGTAAGTACTGTCTCCCTCTCACAAAATCACTGGACATGTATATAGGATTGTGCTGTAAATCGCTAACCATTTTGTTAGAGAAGAGGAGAAATAGCTTGCTAAGCAACCACTATCTAGCTCAGGCATAGGCTAACTCAGCCCTCCATATGTTTTGGGACTACAACTCCCATCATCCCTGACCACTGGTCCTGTTAGCTAGGGATGATGGGAGTTGTAGTCCCAAAACATCTGGAGGGCTGAGTTTGCCTATGCCTAGCTCCTAGCTGTGGCCCCTCCCTCTCACAGAAGCCACCAGATGATCTTCTTAAAGAGCAGATGAAGCTTCTTTAACAACAGTTCGATGCTTATTGTTTCAATAATTTTATGTAAACCTGTTAGGTCTGTCTGAAAATCAGTGTACAAATACCTTAAACAGAACAGAATAAAAATAATAACTGACAGACAGGCTGAGGGAAGGATGAGTTGCAGAAATCAGGAGGAAACAGCAATAAGATCTCCTACTGTGCCCTGTAAAACTCTATTTAATGAGAGAACCAATTCTTTTGTAGAAAACACCCTGCACCAGAGCTTTCCAAACTGTGTGTCACAACATGTTAGTTTGTCGACTGCCGTGTGTATATGTGTCACATGAATGCTCCCTGAGCTCCTCTCAGGGTTGGAAAGGGGTTGGCTTAACCTCCAGTTTGCTAGTAAAACCGAATCACTGTGTCACCAACATGGAAATTTTGGAAAGCTCTGCCCTATACCCCATTCTGGTTCTATGTTCTACTTGGTTGGTTGTGCGTTCTACTTTTCCTACACTAGAATCTTAATGGAATGCTTTTAATTTGCAAATCATATGTGTGCATACACAATATATTTTCATATTTAACACACACTGAATTGTGAGAATGCATTTTGCTTAAAATGTGAAAGAAATGCTTTGTGGCATCCAGTCAGATCCAGCTCTTTTCTTCTTTGTAAGAATTCCGGTAACTAGCTGGAACTAGGTAGTCCACCAGAAACCACAATCTATTTTCTCTCCCCATCTTGCATATTATTAATTATTTTAAAAAACTTTTTAAGGAAAACCTAGAGTGTCTATGGGTCTGGTGATGAAGATGAGGTTTTCATCAATGAAACAGAGGCCATAAACCAAAAGGAAGATTCGCTGTGCTTGTAAAAAAAATGTATCCAGAGAAGTAGCCTATTGGGCCTTATTTGTTCACAGTCTTCCTAGATTTTCTCCCTTGTAGTGAGAAATCACTCTAAAATGTTTCCAGTTCAAACCTCCCCCCACAATCTGAACCTTTCTTATAGCTTGGCGCCAAGTTTCTCTCTACCACCAGCATGCAACACAACGGCACTTTGTGTCAGAGGCACATGGCACAAGTTTACTCCTTTCCCATAGCTAGATTGTCCCCCCCCCCCAGCAATAAAATATTAAGATAAAGGCACTTACTTGATCCAGGTTCTTGTAAGTTTGCACATGGTTTGGTTTATGGAGCACAGAAACAGTACCTTCTTCACTAAAATCAACCCAGGTTGCTCTGAGATGGGCAAAAGTATAAAGCAAATATGCTTTTCTTTTCTTCTTAGAGACGTGTATCTGGATTGTCCCGCCTACTTTGTCTGCAGGTAATATATGCAGGATTGTTGTTTTTTTTATTGCCTTCTGTTGGCACTAACCAGGAGCTGCCTGGAATTTGCCACATTATTAATGAAGCACTACTAATGGGGAATAATGCCTTTGCTAGTTCCCCTGGGGCACTATTATAGTTAGGAACCAGCAAACATCACATGATGAAATGAATGCGTACTCTCCCAGGTTTCTGCCAAGTTGCTCCAACCAACTCTGCATGTGATAACACAGCGTCATTCTCCATGCATATTTTTGTAAGATCATTAAATTGAAATAAAATGTTCAAGTCATACTAAGAAGTCCACGGATGTGATTCCAGTATGCACAATATGCTTATGACCCCCAATTTTAACTATCTGTGCCAAGTGAGGCTACGTAGATCCTGATGTTTAGAAGCAATTGTGGGTTAAGTAGGGGTCAATAAGTTGAAATTGAACCCTGACAAGATGGCAGTCCTGTGGTTGGGTAGTTCTCAGGTCTGGGCATCAGGCAGATTTGCCTGTTCTGAATGAGATTGCCATGGCGTTGCCATTGTCTGGGGTTCCTCTAGACCAGGTATCCCCAAACTCGGCCCTCCATATGTTTTGGGACTACAATTCCCATCATCCCTGACCACTGGTCCTGTTAACTAGGGATAATGGGAGTTGTAGTCCCAAAACATATGGAGGGCCGAGTTTGGGGGTGCCTGCTCTAGACAGTTGTCTAGTTGAGTGTGATGTATGTATAGTTAAATTATATTTTACTTGTGAGCTGCCATGAAATTGTCTCTTGCAACAAAGAACAGGCTAAAAGGGTTTCAGATAGATAGATAAATAAAAAAATAAAAAAATAAGCACAGACCCTTATTTTCCCACCTGTAGACTGGGTTCCCTAAAGCACCCAACCCCAACCTGGTTACCTCTACATGTTTTGAAGCATAGCTCCTCTAAGCCACAGCCAACCCAGCTGGGCTGACTGGGGTTGATGGGAGTTGTAGTTCAAATCATACACCAAAGACACATGGTAGAAGCAGGAATGCCCAACATGTTCTATCAGTGTCAGCCCAATTTTGGATCATTTTCAATTTTTCTCTTTTTTTTTTTTAGCCCTTGTTGTGTCTCATAGTGGCTTTGACTGTGACACTCAAGTGGAGGAAGCCAATGTGTGCATATATCACACACCTGCTTTTCTCACTTTGGGTGTAATACCTGAAGCAGAAGCCCATGTCTGAGCATAAGCACATCCCAAGTGATGTAGAAATTCCAGATGTGAGAACAGTTGATGCATTTTATAATGGCAGAAGGGCATGAGACATTCTATGAAAAGCATAGAAAATTGAGCACACAATTTCCTTGTGCATCTACCACTTCAAAACCTGTTATGCTACTTTAACTATTTTGTGACTGCAGCACAAAAATATCAAGATCAGTAGAGGAACAAGCACAATGAAGTCCAAATTACAGGCTGGAATACCTCCTTGCAACAAGTACAGTATACATATTTGCAGGGAGGTAGACCATTTCCCATTTTTAAGGGAAGACCAAATATAGCAATAGCAAACTGTGCCTTTTATGACTGTGGTTATTTCAGAGGCAGCTGCCAAGCGCAGCAGAATCAAATGTTGGCTTACCCAAGGCGTCTTCTCAAATCCTATAGCTTTGGGTGCCAACCCAAAGCTTATTTATCATGATTCTCAGAGAAACAAAGGTGTGTATGAGAAAATTATACAGTCTGCATCATAAAGCTGGCTTGAGAAAAGCAAATACTCTGGAGTTCTAGGAAATAAACTATTCTGAAGAAACCAAGGGAGATTCCACACTAGCCATTAGCTGGTAATTGCCAAACTTTATATGGGACATCCACATGACAGTGGGCACTGCTGGGCTGTTGCTGTTTTCAGGTGGGATTCAATCACATAATGGCAAATTCAATATCAATTGGGTTGTCTACAGCCCTTACAACATCTGTGCTGCTGACTCTCAAACTTTGGTATTCTTGAAATATGTCCAACAAAAAAATTAATCAGTTTCATAGAATCATAGAATCATAGAGTTGGAAGAGACCACAAGGGCCATCCAGTCCAAGCCCCTGCCAAGCAGGAAACACCATCAAAGCATTCCTGACAGATGGCTGTCAAGCCTCTGCTTAAAGACCTCCAAAGAAGGAGACTCCACCACACTCCTTGGTAGCAAATTCCACTGCCGAACAGCTCTCACTGTCAGGAAGTTCTTCCTAATGTTTAGGTGGAATCTTCTTTCTTGTGGTTTGAATCCATTGCTCTGTGTCCGCTTCTCTGGAGCAGCAGAAAACAACCTTTCACCCTCCTCTATATGACATCATTTTATATATTTGAACATGGCTATCATATCACCCCTTAACCTTCTCTTCTCCAGGCTAAACATACCCAGCTCCCTAAGCCGTTCTTCATAAGGCATTGTTTCCAGGCCTTTGACCATTTTGGTTGCCCTCTTCTGGACACGTTCCAGCTTGTCAGTATCCTTCTTGAACTGTGGTGCCCAGAACTGCACACAGTATTCCAGGTGAGGTCTGACCAGAGCAGAATATAGTGGTACTATTACTTCCCTTGATCTAGATGCTATACTCCTATTGATGCAGCCCAGAATTGCATTGGCTTTTTTAGCTGTTGCATCACACTGTTGACTCATGTCAAGTTTGTGGTCTACCAAGACTCCTAGATCCTTTTCACATGTACTGCTCTCAAGCCAGGTGTCACCCATCCTGTATTTGTGCCTTTCGTGTTTTTTTTGCCCAAGTGTAGTACTTTACATTTCTCCTTGTTAAAATTCATCTTGTTTGCTTTGGCCCAGTTGTCTAATCTGTTAAGGTCATTTTGAAGTGTGATCCTGTCCTCTGGGGTATTAGCCACCCCTCCCAATTTGGTGTCATCTGCAAACTTGATCAGGATGTCCTCAAGCCTATCATCCAAGTCATTGATGAAGATGTTGAATAAGACTGGGCCCAAGACAGAACCCTGTGGCACCCCACTAGTCACTTCTCTCCAGGATGAAGAGGAGCCATTGATGAGCACCCTTTAGGTTCGGTCAGTCAGCCATTACAAATCCACTGAATGGTAGCATTGTCTAGCCCACATTTTACCAGCTTCTTTACAAGAATATCATGGGGCACCTTGTCAAAGGCCTTGCTGAAATCGAGATAGGCTATATCCACAGCATTCCCTTCATCTACCAGGCTTGTAATGCTGTCAAAAAATGAGATCAGGTTAGTCTGACATGACTTATTTTTCAGAAACCCATGCTGACTTTTAGTTATCACAGCATTCCTTTCTAGGTGCTCACAGACCGTTTGCTTAATGATCTGCTCTAGAATCTTTCCTGGTATTGATGGCTGACTGGGCGGTAATTGTTTGGGTCCTCTCTTTCCCCCTTTTTGAAAATAGGGACAACATTTGCACTCCTCCAGTCTGCTGGCACTTTGCCTGTTCTCCAGGAATTCTCAAAGATTACTGCCAGTGGTTCTGAAATCACCTCTGCCAGTTCTTTTAATACTCTCGGATGTAGTTCATCTGGCCCTGGAGACTTGAATACATCTAAATTAGCCAAGTATTCCTGTACTACCTTCCTTCCTTATTCTGGGTTGAGACTCAAATTGAGTCTACTAGACCAAAATATTTTAAGAAATGTGGACGAAAGTCACTTCTGGGGCCCCTCCGAAATAAGGGGCCCTGAAGCTTAAGCTTCATTGGTTTCATAGTAGATCCGCCCCTGCCAACTTGCCCTTCCTCCTTTTTAAAGGGTGGGGTTTCAATGTGGACAGTGACCTAGCTAGACACTGAAGTGATTCCAAGCCCTACCTGGAGATGCTGGGATTGAACCAGAGACCTTCTGCATGCAAAGCAGATGCTCTACCACTGAGCTATGGTCCTCCCTGAATACTTGCTCAGATATTTACTGAGACCTTTTGTGGTCACCATAGGAGGTATTGGTGTGTGCATGAGTTAGTGACCTAACATGTCTGGCTGCGGGAGACTCTATAGCTGAGCAGGCTGGCTTGCCTTCTCTGTCTCCATGAACAGCCACCTGGAGATTCTTGCAATTCTTCAACCATTGTGTTTGTCAGCAGGTGCCATTAGTTTTCTCTCCTATGTTTCACTGAACCGCAACATAACAACCCTGCTGACATTTAATTTGAAGTTACAATGAGCTAGATGTTTGGCACACTGCGCTGGAAGCCATCCTAAATCTTTTGACCTGCTGGGCATTCTTAACCTCCTGCAGACTTTATTAAAAGCAGCACACTTTGAGGAATGGAAGCGTCTTGGGCCAGTTATGTTGTGATGAGCACGCCTTTAAGGAAAAGCTACCTCTGCACATCCCAGGAAAAGGCCCTGGGAAGCCATGCCAAAACATGCTTTTCTGTTAACTCTAAAGTAAACCATACCAAGTAAACCAATAATCCTGTATTTGCAAAGGATTACAGATGATCTTGAAAGGCATCGTAAAACTGTTAGGAGGTAAAGTATTTTGATGACTCTGAGGGAGTCGGCCTGTTTTGAGACAGACAGTGCCACAGGGGAATATATAGATATAAATATATTCCCATGCAGCCATTTTAACACATTCTTGCATATGTGTAAGGGAACAGGACCAATTACTTGTGATAAATTCAAAATTCTACACACATGCACTCAAAATTATGCCAATATTTGCTATTTTCCTGTCAATAGCCTGTAATCAGAGGCAGATTATATGAGCTCTCAACTAGGCAGTTTCCCCCCAATTGCCAGTGCAGGGGGCCTAATCCAGATTGGGATCCTAGCATGAAGGGTAGGGAAGAGTTAACCCTTTGCTCCCTACAGTGGCCCTGATCTCAGTTCCTCCCTTCCTCGTACTGCCCATTTGTGAAAAGCAAAACACTGTACTTAAGGCCAGACTTATGTATTTGAGGCCAAGTGTAGTTTAGTCCCCAAGATCCACACTTCAGGGCAAGGGTGTGGAACTTGATCTGGCAGGCAGGCAAGATCCTTATCTTCCCTACTCCTTGCAGGGCAAATTTCATAGATGGGTGTGGCTGCCCACCTGTCAATTACCTGATGTCACAGTGATATCAGGGATCACCATTGGGACTCTTTGGAGGATTTGCAAAGTGTTTTGATGTGCCACAGGTTTGAAGTCATTCCCTACCAAGTTTGTTTTCAGTAGGGATCTGCTGCATGACTGAGTTCTGCATGGGGAATTCAATTGCATCTCTACCAGTCCCACACCTAATGTTACATATGACATCAGGTGTGGGACAGGTTGGTGTGCTTTGGGGGAAACGGCTTTGTGGGCCAAATTAGGATGCAGGCTGGTCCATGTGCTAGAGCTTAAAGCCAGAGCCTGCGGTTTTCATACAGGAACTCCCAGATTCCACCTCCAGTTAAAAGGATCCCAGGTAACAGGCCTGTGAAAATCCGCTGCCAGAGATGTTGGAGACAATCCTGGACCAGAGAGACAGATGGTCTGGCTCATTATAAGGCAGATTTATGGGTTCCACTCAATAAAACATTCATCATACAAAAAAGGGAGGGAATGTACAGGTCTGTGGTTTAGGAAGCTTTGAACTTCTCTCTGGGATGTCAGTTACTGCCACATATTTATTTAATCTCTTCCGATATCTTATCAGACCATTAAGAACGGCTAAATAAACAATGCCATCAAGGTGAACCTTTGTCCTTGCTATATACTTTTCCAAAGAAGAACAACAGGTTCCAAAGATTAAGTCTGGGTTTTTTTTTTTGGTTTTTTTGGATAACAAGGTAATCTTAGGCTTATTCCAAAGACAAAACTGTGATTCTACCTCACTGAAACAGCACATAGTGGGAGGTGTTGGGCACTTGCCTTCCATGGTCTCTACCTTTTTTCACGTGCTTGAAATACAATATTTTGTAACTGGGGGAGGTGCTATATTCTGTTTATTGGAAATAAGTCCCACTGTGTTCAGTGGGGTCTACTCCCTAGGAAGAGGGTATAGAATTGCAGCTTTCATTGCTCTTGCAATTGTGATGCGGTATGTGGCTGTGTTGTATCATGATCACACACCTATTGTCCAGCAGTGGTGGAGTTGAATAACTGACAACCCCCTGCCCCATTTCATATTTTTTTTGGAAGTGTTTTTATTTTCAATGTGTGTGCTTCAAATTCTGAACACTATTCCACACTATTTCTCGAAAGCTGGAGAGCTCTCCTAACAATAAATCCTGCAAATGCCAGCAAATGTACTACCTTTGCTGCAGTAACAAACTACCATTTTGTGAACATTTATGTATGCTTCAACTTGGATTTTTACGAAAAATGACAAATCATAATATTTCTGCTCCTTTCAGATATGCATTGGAAATCAGTGCAGTTGAAGCAATCATACACTAACAGTTGAACAATCTGAAGAAGACCCAAGAGAAACCTACCAGGGCCTTTTTCAGATGGCCTGTTTATTGAGCATTCACCCTGATTTTGTTCACACACAAGTTTCATGGAAGGTTATACAGCCAGCATCTACTGGGGGTATTAGAATTGTTTAGGGCAGTTTGATGCAGAAAAAAACTATTCCCTCCCTCCTGTGCCCCGTGAATATTTACTTTTATACAAAAATACGCAATTAAAACTGATGTGGAAAACATATGTGTAACATATTATATTACAGTATTAATCACATTGTTTTAATGCATGTATCACAATGCATGCATACAATCTCAACATAAAATAAATTCACCGAGAGCAACTTGGAATGAAATTTTGACCTTCGATGTGGGAAGGTAGAACTGTGCAGAGGAGGCAGACAAAGGCAACACTGGGGCCTTGTCCAACCCCCACAGAGCAAGCTTATAGCAACAGTCCTGTGGGAAGGAACATCCAAAGCTGGTTCTTGATGTGCTGGCGCTAGTTGTTTTGTTCTTTGAGCATGTGGTTCTTGGTCTATCTGTTGTGTTTTATAAATGTTATTAGCCACTTCGAGGACTCTAGCTGTAGATCTACAGTGGTACCTTGTGTTAAGAACTTAATTCGTTCTGGAAATCCATTCTTAACCTGAAACTGTTCTTAACCTGAGGTACCACTTTAGCTAATGGGGCCTCCTGCTGCCGCCGCGCCACAATTTCTGTTCTCATCCTGAAGCAAAGTTCTTAACCTGAGGTACTATTTCTGGGTTAGCAGAGTCTGTAACCTGAAGCGTCTGTAGCATGAACCGTCCGTAACCTGAGGTACCACTGTACTAAATAAATAAAATACAACCTTGCTGCTTGTGGTGCATTCATTCTGATTTGTTTACATAGACATGACATCACTTGATTTGGCCATGACCTCCCATTTTCCAGTGAATTTGCCAATCACTTTTCTTATCTCTAAAATAGGTCAAGTTCTTAACCTGAGGCTCAAGTTCTTAACCTGAGGTACTATTTCTGGGTTAGCAGAGTCTGTAACCTGAAGCGTCTGTAGCATGAACCGTCCGTAACCTGAGGTACCACTGTACTAAATAAATAAAATACAACCTTGCTGCTTGTGGTGCATTCATTCTGATTTGTTTACATAGACATGACATCACTTGATTTGGCCATGACCTCCCATTTTCCAGTGAATTTGCCAATCACTTTTCTTATCTCTAAAATAGGTCTTTCTGTCTTCTTTCTTTCTTTCTTTTTTTCCAACAGGTTTGTTCTGTCAGAGTGCAAAATGCACTTTAATTGCACAGCCTAACTTTGTTATGGTTCAAAATTGGGAAAGGAATACGACAAGGCTGTATATTGTCTCCCTGCTTATTTAACTTATATGCAGAATTCATCGTGTAAAAGGCTGGACAGGATGAATCCCAAGTCAGAATTAAGATTGCCGGAAGAAATATCAACAACCTCAGATATGCTGATGACACAACCTTGATGGCAGAAAGTGAGGAGGAATTAAAGAACCTTTTAATGAGGGTGAAAGATGGGAGTGCAAAATATGTTCTGAAGCTCAACATCAAAAAAACTAAGATCATGGCCACTGGTCCTATCACCTCCTGGCAAATAGAAGGGGAAAAAATGGAGGCAGTGAGAGATTTTACTTTCTTGGGCTCCATGATCACTGCAGATGGTGACAGCAGTCACAAAATTAAAAGACGCCTGCTTCTTGGGAGGAAAGCAATGACAAACCTAGACAGCATCTTAAAAAGCAGCGACATCACCTTGCCAACAAAGGTCCGTAAAGTTAAAGCTATGGTTTTCCCAGTAGTGATGTACGGAAGTGAGAGCTGGACCATAAGGAAGGCTGATCACCGAAGAATTGATGCTTTTGAATTATGGTGCTGGAGGAGACTCTTGAGAGTCCCATGGACCGCAAGAAGATCAAACCTATCCATTCTGAAGGAAATCAGCCCTGAGTGCTCACTGGAAGGACAGATCCTGAAGCTGAGGCTCCAATACTTTGGCTACCTCATGAGAAGAGAAGACTCCCTGGAAAAGACCCTGATGTTGGGAAAGATTGAGGGCACAAGGAGAAGGGGACGACAGAGGACGAGATGGTTGGACAGTGTTCTCGAAGCTACCAAACTGCGGGAGGCAGTGGAAGACAGGAGTGCCTGGCGTGCTCTGGTCCATGGGGTCATGAAGAGTCGGACATGACTAAACAACTAAACAACAACAACAACAACAACAACAACAACAACAACAACAACTTTGTCTGTATATGATTGAATCATACCCGCAAAATAGTGACAGTGTAGATGTAGGTGGGGACACATAAAAGGCATTAAATAAAGTTGTTTAACAGTGCCATCTACTGAACCAAACTGCAGAACAGCACTGCTAACCTTTTTCTTTTCAATGTCTATAGGGATAGTTTAATCCTGTTTACAGAGTTGCAGCCGTATTAGGTTTGTTGCAACAAAAACAACCAGGAGTCTTATGACATTTTCAAGTCTAGCCCATGGATGATGGCATAAGCTTTCATGGGCTCAAGTCCATTTCATCAGAAGCATGGAGTGTAATTCTTAATAAGAGGTATAAATACACAAGGTTTCCCCTGATGCACAAGGGCTGTAAACGTTGTGGTAAGAGGGTAGGGATGGGGAAGAAATTTGATTCCATTCACATTTTGTGAAACCAAAGAAGAACCAAAATACAGGCATCCTTCAAAATCCAAAGTTCTCTGAATTTTGCAATGCAGTTGTCCAGCCAAATAACCCAAGTAATGTGTACAGAAATGCATATACTTAGGTAAAGTGTGCATAAAATGAATATATCAGTGAAAACAACATACAAAATAAATTGTATTCTGGAAAATTGCACTGCAAAAATGAGTATATTAGGCAAAATTGCATACAAACATGGGTACAGTAATACTCTGGTTACGTACCATCTTCCTTGCGAATGCATCGGGTAACAAGCTCTGCTAACCTGGAAGTAGGTGCTCCTGGAAGCGGACTATGCCCCAGGATGCGAGTGGAAGTCACGCGCTGGAGGCCCCATTAGCGAAAGTGCGCCTCATGTTGAGAACTGCAGGTACCACTGTACATTAGGAGAAACGTGCACGAAAACGCTGATGTATTTTCATGAGGTCATGTTGTTTTCTAGTTGGAAACTGATGTGGAAATGTGGAGACCTGAACTTAAGATTGTAAAATAAGAAACTAAGAGATACCAAAACTGACACCCATCCCTATAAGAGGGTAATAAAATGCAGACAGTACAGTGGTACCTCGGGTTACAGACGCTTCAGGTTACAGACGCTTCAGGTTACAGACTCCGCTAAATCAGAAATAGTACCTCAGGTTAAGAACTTTGCTTCAGGATGAGAACAGAAATCGCGTGGCGGCAGCGGGAGGCTCCCATTAGCTAAAGTGGTACCTCAGGTTAAGAACAGTTTCAGGTTACGAACGGACCACCAGAACGAATTAAGTTCTTAACTCGAGGTACCACTGTATAGACAGTGGGTACTTTCAGAAAGTAATTATTTGGGGGTTAGATTCATATATTGGCAAATTCAGGTTGTACAATCAAAGTTGATTAGGTGCTCTTGTGCAACAAACCTGTTGCACATAAACACACCAAATCAGACTTTTTGCAGTAAGGAAAGTGATGGGAAAATGCACTGGAAAGTGTGGGATAACACTCATTGTTATGCGACATTGTATATGCTCCCTGCAAACAAATCTAGACGAATGCTCAATAAACAGGAGCTCCTAGAATTGGCCATCATTATTAGCAGAGGTGATGTTCAAAACGGTTGATGATTGTAACACAGGGACCCTGGCAATATCCTGGCTCAGATTGTGTGAATTCCACTTTTGAGTTTCCTTTTTTAAAAACAGATTTAAAAAAATGTAAGTGGGACAGACATGTAATAAAAAAAATGGACTTACAAAGTGGGACACTACACTTTGTATAAAATGATAAGTACTTCTTTCCTGGAAAGTAATTTGTGTTCCTAGTAGGGGTTGAAAATAGGAAAGGGGCGCTCATCAACAGGCATCATTTTCTTTGGCCCATTTTGTAAGTAAGTCTATTTCTTCTTTTGCTTAACTATCAGTGATCCTCAGTCTTTTCACTTAAAAACCATTCAAAGGTTCCAAGGTCAAACATTTGTTTACGAAAGTATTTTGATATTACCATATTGTGAAATATCAGGGCAGTGTACAATGTTAAAACATAAAACACATATTTTTTTTTTAAAAAAATGGCATGATGGGGTGTGTATATGTGGGAGATGAGAGGTAAATAATATTTTTTGCCAGCATGGCACATTATTCTTTTAGGATGCTTCAGCTTAAGTGGAACTAAATGTTCCACAGCTAACATGGGATCCCCAACTTCATATTTGCTTCCAAAATAAAAAACAGGGACAAGTAAATAAATGGAAAGGGAGAGGAAGAATGCTTAACCCTTCCCATCTGGTACATTTCTACTGTTATCCCTCCACCCAGCTGCTTTTCCCTGCGTGACTGTCAATCACATCTCATTACCCTCTGATGACTTTCCACTGGCAGGCAGAGCCATTTTTATTTAGACAGGTCTTTGGTTCTGAATCTAATGTGCAAGTGTGTTGAAACTGGTTTTCGTTGTTGTTGTTACTGCTTTTATCAGTGTTCTTCTGTGTTTTAATTCTGCCTTGTTCTTCTGCGTTTTAATATTGTTTCATTGTATTTGTCTTGGCCACCTGAAGCACTGTTTGGTGGGAAGATGGGATAGAAACCTCAGAGAGAAGCAAATATGGTTGGGCATGCACAATGTTACACAGTGTTCCTGAAGTGACAGGCGGAAGACTATAGCGTCCAAACCAGATAGTGTACATTTCTACTTGAATTTGTTTGCCTTTTTGATACATTTGCCAGGTGCCACCTGGGACAAAAAATGCCATGAAGCTCCAGGGATTGGCAGTGGACCCCAACTAGAGCATGGGACTTGGCAGCAATGATGCCAACCCCGGCCCCACTACCACCTACGGAGACTGAACTGGCTCTCATCTGATGCTTGCAAAGACACAGTGGCTGTCTTTAAAGCATATTATTTCCCTCCAAGAATTCTAGGCACTGTCGTTTCTTAAGGGTTGCTGTGAATTATAACTCTGAGAGGTGTAAACTACAATGCTCAGAATTCCTTAAGGTTAAGAATGTGCTTTTGTGTATGTTATAAAGGTATGGTGTTGTGCATAGCCTGTGTCAGTCTGGCCTGTACTTCCTGATAAGTGAATCATGGAGTTGAGAGCTACTTCCCCATGCAACCCTAAAAGGTTACGTTATGCAATGTAAAATATGCTTCAAATTGTAGTGTTGGTGTGCCATATTACTAAATTTCCCAAATGTCCCCCCCAAAGATGTCCTGCTTCTTTCTATCATTAGCTCTCCAGAGTGTTGTTATCCACTTCTCTTGCTGTAGCATGGTCCTAACAAAAAAGAAGTACTTCAGAGAGAAGTGTGCGCTATGCAAAAGTAACAGGAGGGACCAGAGAACAGCCAGTGCTGGCCATGTCATGGAGACCTGTAGGATAAGGATTTTATTATTCAGCGTGGTAACCCCAATTATTCCAGCTAGCAACTAACGCTGAAACATTCTTGCCCAACTATCAACAGCCAGTTTGGCCCACTGGTTCCCATGAACAGTTAGAGCCCAAATGTATTGTTAGAAATGTTGGGTGCCACCCCCACTCTTTGTTGAGCAGTAGCAAGGTTCCAGGGGGTTTCAGGCACTCACCCAGGATCTGTGTTCCTTTGGAGAATTGAAACACAGCAGAGACTGTCACAGCTTTAAGAAATGTAGTTTATTCATCTATTTACACCTTCAGTCTGCATGAGGGAGTCCAAATCCTACAGCAGATAAAAGGTAAAAGTAAATCTTACAGCATGGCCATCTCAAGCAGGGCTTGTTTCCCATAGCACTGCAGCACTGGAGTCAAAGGCATCTGTCCCAAGCCAGCCTTCAGCCTGCCTGCCCAAGGTGGATCCCAGTCATTTCCCCCCATCCCACTTCCTCTTCCCAGCACACCTTGCTCCAAAGACCCTCTTTTCCTGACACCTGACACCCAGTTACCCTGGCAACCTTCCAAATCCCCTCAGGGCGGGGCAGGGGGGAGGAGGAGGAGGAGGATAGTTTCCCTTGTATTTCCAATGGCCCTCAATGGCCCTGTATTGTTTCTCTGCAGCTTGCATTTCTCCCTTCACATCCCAAATAATCAAATCCCTACCATTTATTAATGTATAGGGTTTAGGGGGGGATCACCTCAAATCTATAACAGTATGCTGTTCTCATTGGTGCCAATAACAGACACAGAAACGTAGAATGCTCAGGCAGCTTCCTTAATAGCTGCTTCATTTTCATTAGTGGTGTTTACCTCTGCTATAGAAATGCCACAATTCCTGAGCAGCTTTTTTTGTCTTGAGTTCTTTTGACTCTGAATGGATGAAACGAATGACTAGCCCTTTCTCAACAGCACTGAATGGGTTTTTCCACCTAGTGGTGGCTCTAGCCCATATCCAGCTCAAATCACAAACTGTGCTGGCAGTATCAAAAGTCCTAAGGTCATTGGTGCCTAGATAATCTCTCAGTTTTCTCTTGAGAATACAATTGTGCTCAATGGCTGGGTTGCCAATCAGCTGTCTTTACTGACCCTTCAGTGATTGCTTTCTCATGTTGATGATTCACTAAGGAATAAAAGCTAACAAAGGACTTCTCTGTGTAGGAAAGAGAATAAGCAGAAAGATCTGGTTGCAAATTTGGAAAGAAAGCAATGCCCACCGTTACTACAGAATGCGTCTGTGAACAATAACTACAGAAACTTAGAAGAATTCATCTGCTCTTTTTTCCCTTATGGGGTATCCAAGAGCCCGTATAGGGTCCTTAAGTGGGTTCCCTATCAGTAGGAGAAAATAACAGAGGCCAACCAGAGAATATTGAGAAGCAAAGCAGCAAGTAAGCTTGATCTTTATTAATCTGTTGCAACAGGGTCCTCACTCACCACATGAAGGAAGGAGGAGGAACCCAGAACAATGGCGTACAAGCCCTTATATAGACTCTTTGAAATTGCCACCCTGTAAGCTTAAGGCCACCCCCTCAATACATCATACATACATCACAGAAGGGGTGGTCTACAGCAGAAATTCTGTCTGGCAGGAAACCTGTTGATGGGTTTACCTGGAGAACCTGGCTATTTTGTGATGATAAATACTTAATTCCTGAGTCCAGGTCACAGCCTCACCCTATTCATACCCAAATGTGCCATTAAGGCAGGATTTATGAGCACAGAGACAATGGGGAAGTTTCCCCATTTCCTTCCTCCTTGCAGAGAGACATTTGAGGTCAATTTGGGAGAGTCAAAATGGTTTCAGGACTATTTTCCTGTACTAGTTCAGACACGTGGTTTACATACTTATGTGGGTGTTTGCCTTGTAAATTATGAACATTTAATTTATTTATCTGAGACCTTAAATTCTTATAACAATATCAATACGATGCAATATTACCATCATTTCCATTAGACAATAACCATGGTCAGTTGCAAGCAAAATATGCTAGCTTTTTTCTCTTTTTTTGGCTGCCTGTTGCTGCATACAGAGACATGCTTTTGGTGTTTGATCAAGGACTACACAAATAGTTGAGCCAAGGTTGGACCTTTAACTTCCTCTAAATAGCAGGTCAGCACTTCAGATGCAAACAGGATTAGGGTTCAAGGTGCATGCAATAGGAAAAAAGTCACAGAGCCTATCCAAGGAAGAGTCTAGTGAATAAGGGAATAGGGGCTGAGGGAGAGAGCAAGGCCATTCTGTGGTTTGCTTCAGATGCCAATATGTCTTGGGCCAACCCTGTGCCAACTGCACATCTGAGGGGAGGGCATTCCAAAGACCTGCTTTGGAACTATGGTTATATAACTGCAGGCCAGGAACACCAGTTTAGTTATTTGTGTCAACACTTGCAAGGTTACTCCTCTCTTACAGTAAAAGCCCTGCCACTCTGTAAAAAAAAAATAGTGTTTGATTGAGTTTTGGACGTTGTGAATTCCCATCATTGCTGCACTAGTTCACCCACCTATATTGAATTCATTATTAAGACAGGGAAACAGCAACACAGCTGCCCTCTTGCAACAGCATTATCCCCGCCATCTGTAAAGTGGGAATGGGACAGAATGCTGTGGTCACCAGAAAGGGATTTATAACTGTATTGTACAAAGACCTAATGCTGCTAGGGCGTGGTTTGTCTAACTGACCAGAAGAGCCTTCAGATTCCAATTCCGAATGAGAAACGCAAACACATAAACTTAAAAAAAAAAATATTTATGCTACCTCTACATGTGCAGCAGTACCCTTCATTTTGTAATTGAAGAATGGGGCATCTGTGGTCCTCCAGATGTTGTTGGACTACATCTCCAGAATCTCTGGCTATTGGCAATGCTGACTGAGGTTAATGGGAGTTGAACAACACCTGGAGGGCCATAACTTCCCCGTCCCTGATACCATGTAAGAAGGGCTGCAACCCTATCTATAATGACCTGGGGAAAACTGCCACTGAACTCAGCAAAACTCAGGGGTGGGGTGACAACTTGAATAAAATATTGTGGGGGCCCAGGTAAGCCCCGCATCGCACATGCACCATTTGAATGGGAATGCCTCTCAACTTTGTGGGGACCTGGCCCCCACTAATATTTTATTGTGGGGGCCGAAGCCCTCACAGCCCCTAGGAGTTGGCTCTGATGGTGGAACTTAATTCTGACTGAGACACGTATTGGATTGCAGTCTTACAATAAGACTGCAATCCAATGCATGCTTACCTAGGAGAAACATTGGGATGCAAGTCTGCATAGACATGCGTAGGGCTGCATTGTAAGTTATGGCCATCAGTCACAGCTGCTTAAACAATCCCTTTACTGAACCCTTTTGAAACGCTCTGTCCAAGGTTGTGTGAAGATCGGCTGTTTGCTTAGCAAAGAGCCAGGTGTTTACATGTAAGGTAGTAGATTAGCTTTGTACTTTTGCTCCCCAGATGTGACATTGCAATTGGGCTTCAGTAATCTGGAGCCTGAATCAGCTAATTCACATAATTCTTTGCCTCCTCTGTTCATTATAGTAATCGGTGTTATTTAATTCCCAACTTCTACTTCTCTAGAGATGATCAGTTTCACCAGTATCTAATTCCTGTCAAGAACCAAATATTATAGACATTAAAAAATCTGTCCATGCTCTCACAACTTTTTGTGTAACATCTGAGACATGCATACAATGTCCTGCCCTTGCAAGTCTCCCTAGAAAGATTCATTGGGTGTGCATATGTGACTTTTTACTTGGACCGGACAGATATATAATGGATATTGCAGGTCCACAGTGAGTACAAGCTTTTGAGTTTTCCAGAGATGGCAAACAGAACGATGTGGGGAGGGTGAGGTTTCGGCTGGTGTTTAAATTGTAGTGTCTGCATCTGGGCACAGTCTTAAGATGGAATGTGGTGTGGGGAGCAAGCAGAACAGGGGGAGGAGCTAGTATTCAAACAAATTCAAATTCAAACAGGGTGCTGGTTGGCCTAATAAAGATTTTGCCCCAACATGGATTTTGTAATTATACATTTGCAGTCTCTGGTGTGTTGGGTGTCGAAAATGTAGAAATGAGTGGTCTGTTTGCAACATGGCAACAGATTCAATCAAAAGTATTGCAGCATTTGGGTGGCTGCAGCTGCTGGAAGTTGCTAGAACAAGGTAAAGTTTTCCTGACCGGCTTCTTCCTCATGGTTTGTGTGTTTTGAGTAAGACTGATGCTCACATTCCTCAGCAAGGATAAATATAGGGAACTGTGTGACATTTGTGTATGACTGGCATGTAGGAAGGTGCTGTTATTTAACAAGGAAATCTCATTTCGACCCCCTCTACACCCCTTTGAGTTATTCACCCTGTCACTGGAATTAGAGTAAGTGCAGGTTTTTCTGTCTCTGTATTTCCTAACAAACATAAATGCCACAAAACCCTGACAGCATTGTGGTGCTTGTTTGTTTGTTTAAAAAAACCAACAGAGGGAAATTTGCAACAAGAAAACATTGTAATCCTCTTCAGGTGTTCTGTACTATAATTAATTAAACATGGGGTGGTGGCACAATGATGTCTCAATTTTGGTTCTCTCAGGTTCCCCATTTTTTACAATCTTAAATTCAGCTCCCCACATTTGCAGCAATTTAATGTGTGTGTGTGTTCATGAAAATTCATCAGCATTTTAGTGTGACCTCTCCTAGGGAAAACATTTTTATATTCAATTTTGACTAATGTACATATTTTTGCCTGCAATTATCCTTAATAATAATGCCTTTTGTGCATTATTTTCACAAATGTCTTCATTTTCACGCACACCTTCCCTGAATATATGCATTTTTGTAAACATTTTTTGGTTGGAGAATTGCATTGCAAAATTCAGATAATTGCAATTTCAAAGGGGGCTGTGTTTCAGCTTTCATGTTGTTTTGGAAAATGCAGACTTGATAGATTTGGGTTTAAATGTGTACTGAATTAAATTATTGCTCCACACCAAGTCACTTGCTCACCCCTCTTTGCCATTCCATCCACCTTCTATTAGATGGAGGGGGGACAAGCAGAAGGATCTTTGTGTGTTTTAGAATGCACAGGGAAGTTCCATGAATACTGGAAGCTCCCTGCTTCATTAGTTTCCTTTCCAACTTGTGGGGGGGGGGAGGCGACTTGAATGGTGTCAGGAAAAGCAGAGCTATTGCATTTGCTCTCCCTGTCCACCTTATGTGCTTATTTAACCCTAATATGGAGCATCTGAAGAGGGCTTCTGCATCCCTGAGGGGAAGGTGTACATTATCCTTTTCCTGTTCACTGCTTCTATGCTCCAAATCGCACCCCTCAACTGCTTTTCCACCTATAAAAGGAAACATATATGTGGGGTGGGGAGTGGCTGCTCCATTGCTTCTCTATTCTAAATTGCCCACTAAGTCACCTTTTCTCATTTGGGGGTAAATAAGTTTGAAATCCCAAGGTAAGGAAAGTACCTAGGGATGGGGGAGGGAGGAAATTTGGGGGCAGAAAACTGACAGGCATAGAAAGTGTTAAATACCCCCTCTCCTCTGCTACTTTTCATTGTTGGAAGCAATCTCCAAACAGCTTTCCTGTGTCTCCTTTTTTATTTTTATTTTTAAGACTTTGGGTTTCGTTACATACAGTATTTACTCAGATTTCTCATAATATCTGGAAGCTTTAAAAATCTCTCTCTCTCTCTCTCTCTCTCTCTCTCTCTCTCTCTCTCTTCAGGCCATATGACAAAGTTTGAGATCCCTTGGCACAGTGAAAATCCAAAGCTGGAGAATGTTGGCAAGCTATCAAAGGCTTTACAAGAAGTCAGGCAATGTGGTTCCACAAGGCGTTGTTATTTATTTATTTTTATAAAGCTACCCTAGGAAGAAGAGAACTGAAAGAATGGAGAACAATCTGCTGAATCATCGCAGCAGGAAGCTGGTGGGGGGCAGGGGAGTTGAAACATTATTAGTTTATGCTGAGAGATCTTAGTTGTGTTGTCCTCAACATACCTGTTTAGGCATTCTCCTTATAGATTATGATCTAGATGAAGTCCAAGTACTACTAACACATAGATAAACCTTCCCCAACCTGTTTGGGACTACAACTCCCATCAGCCTCAGTCAGAAATGGTCAGAAATGTTGTAGCCCAACAGCTTGCGGAAGGCTAACGTATAGCGATTACTGGCAACAGATACTTTTTTATGGACAATTGTCAAGACCCAGCACATAAAATTTGCCTCCTTATTGGGTCTGGCTCAAGAAATTGTGCTCCCTGAGGCAGAGAAGCAGATGGTCCCCCCTCCCCAAGTCAAGGTGCAAAGATGAAGTAATTTTGCATTTGAGGCAGAAACCCCCCAAGCAATTCTCCCCCTCTTTCACAGTAAAAATGGGGGGGGCCTGACAATTTTGTGTCCCTTTATGACCTCCAAAATCAACTCTCTGGTAGCCACATCATCCTACCTAACAGCAGGGCCAGCCCTGCCATAATGGAAGCCTGCATGCCACACCACAGGTGCTTTGAAAATAAGCTGGGTGTTTTAGCTTTACGCACATGAAAAGGGAACAGGTAAGGTGGCTGTACTGAAAGGTAATAAAATAATAGTTAAACATTGATTTAAAAGTAAGGTACTATAAGAAGAGAGAGCAGCAGGGGCTTAGTGCACCGACATCACCAACATCTGAAGAAGTGTGCATGCACACGAAAGCTCATACCAAGAACAAACTTAGTTGGTCTCTAAGGTTCTACTGGAAGGAATTTTTAATTTATTTTTTATTTTGTTTCGACATCACCAGATTAGCAGACCAAAGAGATGCACAGCTTACCTGGTCAAAGTCTTCCTCATTATGGCAAGATTTACTGTATTTCTATTTAACTTATACTAATTACAATTTACCCGCTGCCTTGAGTGCCATCTTTGGGAGAAGAAAAGGCTATGGAGTAACCCCCTATACAAATCCAGAGTGGAGTCCGTAAAGTGATTGGATGGCATCTTGTATGCCTCCTGTCAACTGGTGATGTATTGCTCTGCTTTCCTTTGGACCACATCAGCAAGGCCAAGAAGGGATTTTTGTCATCTGGGCAGCCCAGGACCTCCATGCATACTGCTCAGGCTTGTGCCCCTTCAGTGCTGCTAATACAGCAGTTTGATTTCACCACAAAGGTGCACTCCATAGTCTCTCGAGGCAGACAGATGCCGACAACAACTGGCCACCCTAGGGTCAAACCTCATATACTGTATGTGGGACTGTTCTCTTCATATGCTTTAGCAATCCTTGGGTTGGGGGGGGGGCAGCAGCAGAAAGGAATCTATCATCTATCTATCTATCTATCTATCTATCTATCTATCTATCTATCTATCTATCTTGACTCCGAATGTGAGAACAAATCCCCAAGTACACTCAAAGAAATCACCTCTCCCATGGATGCTTCTTTCCTATGCCCCCCTAGTTTGACTAAAGAAATAAATTTACCTCCAGACACCCTCGACTCGAGCCTACTTAGGGCCCCCGCTGCAATCGTGAATAGAAGTGAACTAGGGGCACGTAACACTGTTGGGAATGCATCATTGGATTCCCAAGCCCCATATACCAAGAATGGATGGAACCTGGTCCTAAACCCAAAAAAGATCATATTTGCGAATTATCCTAAACCACTGGGTCCCTGCACAGGGATAGACTGTGTGAAACATTTGTTGACTATCTATATCTATCTATCTATCTATCTATCTATCTATCTATCTATCTATCTATCTATCTCTATTGGTATAATATAGAAATACCAGTAGAATGCAGGAGAACAGAAGAGGATGCAGATTTGTTTAACATCTGCAAATATTAGAAATGCATTTAAAAATGATTGCTGTAATTTAAATAGAATTACATCTCTCAATGTAAGGAAGTTTGTGATGTGATGACCTATGTGCCTGCTCTCTTTGCTGCCCAGCTGTTAACTTCAAGACTCCTGCTCTGCCTTCTTACATTTATTTTTCTTTAAACCACACTTGGATAAGACCTGTCTGCAGGAAGGCTTAGAGGCCTACCTGGGATTTCAAAGCAATGTCAATCGTTAGTGGGACATTTACCTTTGACACAGTTTAAAAGTCAACTGAACTCCACAAATCTCCAAAGCAGCAGGTCAGAATAAACCCGATCTCCTTAGTTCTCACTGTGTTGTATAACT
This sequence comes from Lacerta agilis, assembly GCF_009819535.1. Classification (NCBI taxonomy): domain Eukaryota; kingdom Metazoa; phylum Chordata; class Lepidosauria; order Squamata; family Lacertidae; genus Lacerta; species Lacerta agilis. The sequence continues at coordinate 61,101,129 of NC_046316.1, read as the reverse complement.
TATGATAGAAATGTGAAGATTTAAGATGTCATGAGTGTGGTGAATCTAGAACAAGGAGAGAAAAAGAGGTGGCAGATGGGAATAATATTCTGAGAAGTCAGATTGTAATGTACGCAAAGCTTTGTGCAGTTTAATTAAATCTGTTTAGACTAGTATTGCAGGCAGTGCTATTTTTCTAGAAAAGGAGGTGCCAGAACTCACCATGAACACCTTCTTCTGGCGCCCACCAGAGATTCCGATTCAACATCAGGAAGAACTCTCTGACAGTAATAGCTGTTCGACAGTGGAATGGACTCCCTTCAGAGGTGGTGGACTCTCCTTCCTTGGAGGTCTTTAAGCAGAGGTTGGATGGCCACCTGTCATGTATGATCTAGTTGGGATTCCTGCATTGCAGGGGACTAGATGACTCTCAGGGTTCCTTCCAACTCTACAAGTCTATGATTCTATGACTCTAACCACTACAACTGGCCGTCTTTACTTTGGAAACAGCTCCCATGGCAATTTATAAACATTTCCCACAGTGGTGAGCTGTGGGGTGCTGTATTCTGTCCTCAATTCTCCTAACATCCACTGTGAACACTGGATTCCTTTAAGACCATCCTGAGAGCTTATTTGCACTCAGATCCATAGGCTGGGCGACAAATATTGAGTAAGCTTATGGCAGAATACAGACTCTTGGTTCCAAATTCAGCAGAAACGAACAGGGCACAGCAGTGCATTCTGGATCACATGCCAAGAGCCTCATTTTCTTTGCAATTAAGAGATCAATTGTGTAGAGAGCCTTTCTCCCTGCCAAGCATCCAGTGTTCTTTGTACAATACCATCCAATCATAGCAACTTATTTCAAAACAGAAAACAAGCCCCTTTGGCATGTATAATATTTGATGAGGTGTCCGAAGCAATAATCCCTTATTATTTCCTTATTCTTACAAAACAGCTTGTTTTCAACAGCAGGTCAAACCTTGCTGAGAATATAAAGGATTTCAACCCTTGATGCTCTTCTTGCTTAAAGAAAAGATTATTATTTCAATCACTGGTGGCAATACAATGGCATTTTAGAGTAACGAATGTAAGTAGACATGTATGTGAGCTTGCTGCACCTGGAGGTGTTTTCAAGAGCATTTTTCTGCGGTCTTGCTAAACAGAACTTCTGTGGCTACTTTGGAAACAACAGTTCTCAGTTTTGTGCCAGTTCCTGTGGAGCAACATTTCATGGAAGGATCTTAAGTCATGTCTGTAGTCATCAACTCCCAGAAGCCCCATGCAGGAAGAAGGGTAACAATGCAATCCATAACTAGATTTCTTCCAGAAACAGCATGGTGCCAAGCAATCTGGAACATTAATTATTTCTGACAGGGCTGGCCCTACCATTAGGCAATGTGAGGCAACTGCCTCAAGCCCCAGATTTTGGAAAGTGGGCAGCAGTAATGAGGTGTTGAAGAACTGAGCTGTGTGTGCAGCTCTCAGCTTTCCTATTGCCCTCAGGTGGAGGATACTACTTATGTTGAAATAAACTTCAAATGCCAGTCCAATTGGTTTGTGTGTCATCTTGCCCTTCATCTTGGGCAGCAAAATGTCTTGGGCAGGCCTGATTTCTGACAACATAATGTAGTACACTATCATGAATGGTAGCATTGCAAAGCTTGAGCAGAACATTCAGAACATTGCAGTTACAGGTGGGTAGCCGTGTTGGTCTGCCATAGTCAAAACAAAATCGAAAATTCTTTCTAGTAGCACCTTAGAGACCAACTGAGTTTGTTTCTGGTATGAGCTTCGTGTGCATGCACACTTCTTCAGTCCTTCTGAAGAAGTGTGCATGCACACGAAAGCTCATACCAGGAACAAACTCAGTTGGTCTCTAAGGTGCTACTAGAAAGAATTTTCGATTTTATTCAGAACATTGTGTAACCCACTAACAACCTTATATCTGCAGGAGTGTTCAAATTCAGTCTGTACTCTGGCATTGTGACTTTCACTCATGGTTTCATTAGGCCAACCCTGAAAAAAGTTTGACATTTAAAGTAAGTTCAGTAGTTTTATGTATAACTCACTAAAGCATGTAAATAATGGTGACAACTCTCAGGACCATTTAAGACTCTGATTACTAAGCCCATTCTCTGTATCAGAGATAACAAATATCTTCAGCACCCTTAGGATGCTCAGAATAATAAAGAAACTGTCCTAACTGAAACAGCTCATAATCCTTGGCACTTGACATTGCCCTTTAAAGATAGCAGAGTGTTTTATTGATGCTCAAGCCCTGCAAATAGTCAAAAGCAGTCCAATAAGTTATCAAAGGGTTGTTGTTGTTGTTGTTGTTGTTTAGTTGTGTCCGACTCTTCGTGTGTCCGACTCTTTGTGACCTCATGGACCAGAGCACGCCAGGCACTCCTGTCTTCCACTGTCTCCCGCAGTTTGGTCAGACTCATGTTGGTAGCTTCGAGAACACTGTCCAACCATCTTGTCCTCTGTCGTCCCCTTCTCCTTGTGACCTCCATCTTTCCCAACATCAGGGTCTTTTCCAGGGAGTCTTCTCTTCTCATGAGGTGGCCAAAGTATTGGAGCCCCAGCTTCAGGATCTGTCCTTCCAGTGAGCACTCGTGGCTGATTTCCTTCAAAATGGATAGGTCTGATCTTCTTGCAGTCCATGGGACTCTCAAGAGTCTCTCCAGCACCAAAGGGTACTTATTCTAATTAATGCATGAAAGGGTTAATGCTATAGAGTAAGCTGTCCTGCCAGGCTTAGCTATGTCACTTCCCCTCATCTTGGGAGGAAATAGGTAAACCTATTGTATCTAGTCTACCTGAGAAACTCAGCATGTGAAAATATTTGAGCTGGTTGCTCCAGCCACTCTTGAGTTCCTATATCAATAATGTAGGAACTTTTGTTGTTGTTGTTCAGTCGTTCAGTCGTGTCCGACTCTTCATGACCCCATGGACCAGAGCACGCCAGGCACGCCTATCCTTCACTGCCTCTCGCAGTTTGGCCAAACTCATGTTAGTAGCTTCGAGAACACTGTCCAACCATCTCATCCTCTGTCGTCCCCTTCTCCTTGTGCCCTCCATCTTTCCCAACATCAGGGTCTTTTCTAGGGAGTCTTCTCTTCTCATGAGGTGGCCAAAGTACTGGAGCCTCAACTTCAGGATCTGCCCTTCTAGTGAGCACTCAGGGCTGATTTCTTTGAGAATGGATAGGTTTGATCTTCTTGCAGTCCATGGGACTCTCAAGAGTCTCCTCCAGCACCATAATTCAAAAGCATCAATTCTACGGCGATCAGCCTTCCTTATGGTCCAGCTCTCACTTCCGTACATTACTACTGGGGAAACCATAGCTTTAACTATACGGACCTTTGTCGGCAAGGTGATGTCTTTGCTTTTTAAGATGCTGTCTAGGTTTGTCATTGCTTTTCTCCCAAGAAGCAGGCGTCTTCTAATTTCGTGACTGCTGTCACCATCTGCAGTGATCATGGAACCCAAGAACTTTTACTACTTTGCAACTAAGCTAAGTTATAATGCCATTACAACTTTTTTGACTGATGTATGGGAAAACACATGAATCAGAACTTTGAAGAGTTTGTAAGTAAACCAATTTTTAACTTACCAAACATGTGATCTTTTCCCTATGCACCAACAAATCTTACAATTTTACTTTGTGTTATGAGGTTCTTGATTTTTCTCATTCTTTGTGGAATATGTTTCAGGAATACTGTACTTGCTATAAAATTTGATGATGGATGTTATCCTTTACATCAAGTGTGTGGCATATTTGGCCCTCTGTATGTTGCTGAACTACAACCTCCATCAGCCCCAGCAAGCATGGCCAATGGCCAGGGAGGATGGGAGATGTAGTTCAGCAACAAGTGGAGAGCCAAAGTTTCCCCATGCCTGCTTTATATAGTGCTCTTGCAATTAACGCTCCAGTCCTTATATACATGTATTATTATTATTCTTTTGTTGGGCATGGAAATATTTGTTTTGCTATCATTAAGGAACATATGTATACTCATATTTAAAACAAACAAACAGATTTTCATTGACTTTTCTGGAGGAAGTTAAGATCTGTTGGCAGAGCTTCCTACTGGCATATTTCCCTGCACAAGGCAGAACATTCTCTCTTGTTTCTGTTTAGCTAGGCTTGTTATTAAAACATCAAGTGGAGTAGCAGTGAAGGCACATACAACAAACACCTTCCTTCATTAGTCTGACCTGTAATTATTGTTTTTGGGTGGGCTTTTTTTTTGTTAAAACCATCCTGGGGACATTAATGTTATATAAACACCTAAAGCTTTTATTTTCAATATTGCAAAATAACCAGTACTGGATGGTACAAAGAAGTTGCACAGAGAGTTCCTGGTGCTGTTCAGAATGCAGGTGTGGTCAAATTTAAAAGCAAAACACAACACAAAATTGTTTCCTGTAAGCCAAATTAGCATTGTTGTTACATGCCACCTCTCTGAGCAATGCACGATTTCAGGGGTTCCAAGCGCTTACCCAAAGTTTGTGTTTCCTTTGGAAATGAGGCACAGTGAAGACTGTGGCGTCTTTATGATATATGGTTTATTTACACATATGTGCAACCTGAGCCCACAATGGAGAGATCCACATCATTAACACTCCAAAAGGTTTTTGCTTCTCAGTTTTGGATGCCAGCAGAAATCAGCCATGTCTCCCTGTCCTCCTGCTTTGTTGTTGTTCAGTCGTTCAGTCGTGTCCGACTCTTCGTGACCCCATGGACCAGAGCACGCCTGCTTTAGCCTGCTGCATTTTACAGACAGAAAAACCTTTGCCCCAGAACATGCCACAGTAACTAAAATCCTAAAAAAACCCTATCCTTACAACCCTAGGCTTTGTCCTGCTAACTAAACCCTGAGCTGAAGAAGGGGCCCCTCTCTCGGGTGAGATTCCTAATAGCCCATCACTTTCCTTTTATTCTCTTTATCAGCTCATCCCAGGCAATCTCCTGAACATGGGAAGCCAGCCTGTATTGATTTCAACATGCTAGATCCAGTGTCTGGCACTTAGGAATTAGAAGGGGGTCCAGGCAGCCCAGAAACTCATAACAGTATTCACAGATTCAATTAGCTGATGTATTTTGAAATCACGACAATAAAAAGGATTTTGAAATCACGACAATAAAAAGGATTTTGAAATCACCATAATAAAAATAGGATTAAATAATAAATGTAACAAAACAAACAACTAGAACTAAATCATTGTGCTGGTGTGAGTTCAGCTTCTGCAGAGTCAAGTAACTTCAACTTTCTTAGGTATCTTCAACCTTTTATCCCAAATACGCATGTGGGACCCATTTCCTAAGCTTTTACGATATATTTGCATTGTGGTCGTGCTCCTATTGCCAGCCATGTTGGATCAGGCCATGGTCCACTAGGGAGTTCTGACCCACGTATTGAAAACTAGAGTGCTGAGTGTATACCTATATTGCATGGATTCTGTATTCAAGCAGGGACACTCTTCAAATATGGATTTGGGCAAGTGTCCAATCTAAGCTCAGCTGTTTGAATAGAACTTTTAATCAACCCAGCAATGATTCCAGGCAAAGGGACTGCCCTCAGAGTTCCCCTTCAACATTCCTTACCCTTGAACTTCCTCATTATAAGCATCCCCTGTGGTCTGACTATTCATCTATAAACAGTCTGGCTTCCTCATTCCAAATTATCACTAGCTTCAAGAAGTTTAGCTCTCAAGGACCCTGGCATCGTGATGAAAGAAACTTTTGTAGATCTGAAGTGTGCTCAGTTGGTAAAACAGTTTATCCCTTTATAGATGCAAAACCACCTCCAACTCACAATAAAAAATGCAACAGATCTCTGAAGTGGAACTAACAAGTTCTCATTCTTCGCCAGGGCAAGTCTCCTTTCAAGCTTTCCCACCTCAGTAACCCCTTTTCTTCCACACAACACCTGCTATGAGTAAATGACTTGGGGTTAACAACTTTTTTCTCCTTGGTGGAGTACTCTGCACCTTTTAATAGCTATTGCATAGGCAGAAATTCTAATCAGGTGTAACTGCCCCACCCCAGCATCTCTGTGTTAAGAAAAAATAATACGTGCTGGATTTCTGCCTGTTAGGAAGTTACAGGCATATGGTTTCTGTCAGGAGAAATGGTGTGAATCCCATATGACACCATCTAATTCTAGGGCTGCCAGTGCAGTGCCTGTGGGTACAATGGTGACCCTGAAAATGTCTGGATCTGTGGGGTGTTGGTGTTGGGGGGGGGAGCAGGAGGAATTTTTCTCACAGCATCAAAATGTCCTGGGGCACCCCTGGGTTTTGCCGTTTACTCATGTTTCATCTGGTCCCTCAGGCTCTACCCAGCAGATCAAATATGGCCAGGCTCTTTCTACACATAGCCAGCCAGATAACATCCTCTGCCCCCACAAAGCACCACGAGGTCCTTCTCTTCTTCTAGGCTGCCCCCATGAACTGGCAGGTGCTGCCCCTTAGCTCTTAGGTTCCAAACCCTGCCGCTCAGAATCTGAGCTTCTGCAGTCCTAGTGATCCTAATCCTAGGTAACTGCAAGACACATTGGCTCCCACAGCCAATGGGGTATGGGGACAACCCTTCAAGGTCAGCCCCACTCCTATTGCACCCATTCCATAATGATAATTTTACTATTTATACCCCCAGGGCAGTCTTAAGTAAATCCGGTGCCCAGGCGCAGTGGGCAGCCAGAGGCTGTGGAGGGGTGGGTGGGGACACTGCCAGCTGTGCTCCGCCTCTGCCTGCTTGGCCGAAGCGGCGGCACGGTGCTGCCATCCAGGGAGCCCTGGCTGCAGTGCCAACGGGAGGCTCACCAATGGCCTCCCCGCGTCTGCAGCCTGAGAAGAGGTGGGCGAGAGCGGCGCTGCCGGCGGGGCTGGAGGATGCAGGCGCCCTCCTCAGGCCATGGCGCCTTGCGCCAGTAGCCTCAATGGCTAAGACATCCCTGTATACCCCACACATTTTACTGGGTTGTCCCAGCCACGCTGGGCAGCTTCCAACATATATAAAAACACAATAAAACAAAAAATATTTTTTTAAAAAAACTTCCTTATACAGGATGGCCTTCAGACGCCTTGGGGGTCAGATAACTCCGTACCCTCCAACATTTCTCCAATGGAAATAGGGACATTCTAAGGAAAAGTGGGACATTCCAGGATCAAATCAGAAACCAGGATGGCTTCTCTAAATCAGGGACGTCCCTGGAAAATAGGGACACTTGGAGGGTCTGTCATTCTAAGAACAGAACATTATTTCTGGGTCTGCTTTTTGACTGTCATGAATGGTTCATTTACAGATCAAACTGATTTCTGAACATAGGAAGCTGCCTTATAGCTGTACTGTCAACAATGACTGGCAGCAGCTCTTCAGGTTTCCAGACAGGGATTTCTCCAAGCCCTACCTGAAAATCTCAGCGATTGAACCAGGGACTTTCTACGTGCAAACCACTAAGCTGTTGCCCTTCTGTTTGTGGTTTGTGAGTTTTATTAGCCATCGTCTTCTTATTTGAAATCTTAGATATTTTCTGCAGCTAATTTACCCTTTAAAGACAATGCCCTTGAGATATGCATTCAGATATGTGAGCCACATCTAGCCATCTTTTCTTTTGCTCTTTTTCTGGGAACATTTTTTACAAGATACTTAAAATGCCTCCAAGCCTCTGTAAAGCTAATTCTGCATATGTATAGATATGATCTAATCAGCAAAAAGCCATTTTAAAAACTGAATATACATCAATGTAGGTTTTCAGTTTAGATTACAGAAAAGGGAATGTTGTGTATTAAATAAGATATTCTGGCAGCAGGGTAAAGTATTGCTATTGGTCAATTTGAAGTGTTCAATCACAATCCACAGCCTGATTGGGTCCCGCCGGAAAGTTTGAATATTATTGGTTCCCGCTAAAATGTATCTTTTCCCTCAGTCCCAATGTGTCTATAAATAGAGCTTTCCCTACCCCCTTTCCCCAGTCTTGTCTAATCCCTACAATAAAGAGCTGTTTTCACTAAGACGTGTAGCTGGACTTCTTGCTATCAGAACCCACGACACAACATACTGGCGACGAAGGTGGGATAGAATTAGGCCGGCTGAGGGCTGCTGACCCTAGCGACCTGATTCTGGCGACAAGACTCCCTGTGACTGACAGGACAGATCAGTCCACTAAGATGGCTGCGTCACGGTTCATGGAACCATTTCATCCCGGAGCAACTGAGGCCTGGGATGCTTACCTCGAGCGCTTTGAATTCAGCGTGGCAGCAAAAGGGGTCACTGACGAGGAAAGGAAAAAGGCGTTGTTCCTGAGTTGCTGCGGGGCAGAGACCTTTGAGTTGGCTCGGGCAATTCTGGCTCCCACGACACTGCGGGAGGCATCGTTCGCGAGCATTACGGAACACCTCTCCAATCACCTTAATCCGACAGCGTCGAAGATGACATGGCGCATCGAATTCCACAAGAGGCAACAACGACCTGGAGAGACGGTAGCAGTTTTCCTCACCGAACTGAGGAAGCTGGCGAGACACTGCAAATTCGCCAACTTGGAGGAGGCCCTGCTGGATCGGTTTGTGTGCGGCCTTCGCAGCAGCAAGGGCCGCAGGCGGATTGCGGCAAAACAAGATATGGATCTGTCGACAGCGCTCCGTGAGGCCATTGCGACAGAAAGCGCTGAGAGAGAGGAGCAAGACCCGGACCAGCGAGCCGAAAAGAGAGCTGGAGCGTCAACCCACACCGTGGACGACCAGCATGTCAGCCCCAACCAAAGCCCTGTGCGGGGGATAGAGATGGTACGACAGGAGAGCACAGCAAATAAAGGTCGGCAGGGGGTCTGCCCTGGCTGCGGCGGATCACATGAGAGAAGGAAGTGCCGGTTCCGAGAAGCTACGTGTCATGCTTGTGGGAAAACGGGACACATAGCCAGGGTCTGCAAGTCGAGTGGCACGTCGGGGTCCGCGAAACCAAGAGGTCAGAGGACATCCACAGCGACGCACCAACTCGACGATTGCAACTACCTCACGCAAATCGAGGGCAGAACTGTGCCATTTCCAGCCCAAGGGAAACCAGCTGTGCGGGTCCTAATCGAAGGGAAGCCGTGTAACATGGAGGTGGACTCCGGATCCGGATTCTCCATCGTATCGGAGGACACGGCCAGATCGTTATTTCCTAGAGGTAAGCTTCCGAGATTGGAGCCCTTCCCGGCTACTCTGCAATCCTATTCCGCTGGCCGCATAGACATTTTGGGAATGTGCGCAGTGAACGTACAGTTCCGCGAGAGGGAGGCCGTATTAAAGCTTGTGATCGCAAAAGGGAAGCGCACTAGCCTGCTGGGCACGGACTGGTTCCCGGCCTTAGGGTTGGGAATCTCAGGGCTCAACACGGTCCAGATAGCTTCGGAGACATTTAACACCCTGTACACGGAATTTGGGGAGCTATTTAATGGAGAGTTAGGATGTTATAAGGGGCCTCCAATTGACTTAGAACTGGACCCGGGGGTTGCGCCAATGCGCCTCAAACCCAGGCGGGTTCCATTTGCGCTACAGCCTAAAATAGAGGCCGAATTGGAGAAGCTAATACAGCAAGGGGTGCTTTCACCAGTGGACTCTGCTAAATGGGAAACACCCATTGTCACACCCCTGAAGGCTAATGGGGAAATACGAATTTGTGCGGATTACAAATGTACGATTAATAAGGCCATCAGGGGCAACTCGTATCCAATTCCAGTAGTGTCCCAACTATTAGCGAAGCTGGCTGGGGGCAAGGTGTTTGCAAAGATTGACTTGGCACAGGCATACCAGCAGCTCCCAGTGACTCCCGCGTCCGCTGAAATCCAGACAATTGTGACGCACAAGGGTGCCTTTAAAGTGAATAGGCTGCAGTTTGGAGTCTGCGTGGCACCTGGCATATTTCAAAGTCTTATGGAGCGCCTGTTACGGGGCCTGCCAGGTGTCCTGCCGTATTTTGATGATGTGTTAATCGCGGGCAAGGATGCTCAAGAACTACTGGGACGCATCCAGACAGTCCTATGCAAATTCCGGGATGCGGGGTTGAAACTAAAGAAAGAGAAATGTAGTTTTGGGGTAGCGGCTGTGAACTTCTTAGGGTACAGGATTGATGCTGCTGGCATCCACCCCATGGAAGACAAGGTTAAGGCTATCGCCGCAGCACCGACACCTAGTAACAAGGCTGAGCTGCAGTCCTTCTTGGGCCTCGTCAATTTCTATCACGCCTTTGTGCCACACAAGGCATCGATAGCCGAACCACTGCATCGGCTACTCCAAAAGAAGTGTGCATGGCGTTGGGGGCAACCGCAACAGAGAGCTTTTGAAACGCTGCGGGGCGTGCTGTCAAAGGAAAGTACACTTGCCCACTATGATGCTGCTAAACCACTGGTGCTAGCGTGTGATGCCTCACAATATGGCGTGGGGGCTGTCTTGAGTCACCGGGAGGCGGATGGGTCGGAGCGCCCAATCTCATTCTATTCCAGAACCTTGAGCCCCACAGAGCGGAACTATGCCCAGATTGATAAGGAGGCACTGGCTATAGTCACAGGAATCAAGAAGTTCCATGACTACGTGTACGGCCGCCCTTTCACAATTCAAACGGACCACAAGCCTTTGCTGGGTTTGTTCAGCCCACATAAACAAACGCCTCAAATCTTGTCCCCACGCATGCTCCGATGGTCCATCTTTTTGAATGGATTTCAATACGAACTGTGTCATGTGAAGGGTAAGCTTTTGTGCCATGCGGACGCGCTGAGTCGGCTACCACTTCCTGGAGCAGCCGACGACGACCCAGCCCCGGCCGAGCACGTCATGATGATGGAGACACTTCCCGGACCACCCGTGACGGCCGTCGACATCGCAGCGAGAACTAAAAGGGACCCCGTCCTCGCCCGTGTCCTTGTGTGGGTGGGGAGGGGATGGCCAAGTGGGACTCAGGAAGAGAAATTTAGACCTTTCATGGCAAGACAAAATGAGCTGTCCCTCCATAAGGGTTGCATATTGTGGGGCGATAGGGTGGTTATTCCAAGGTCTTTACAGAATGAGGTGTTGGACACATTACACATGGGTCATCCGGGCATGGTTCGGATGAAATCTTTAGCCAGGTGCTATGTGTGGTGGCCTGGCATGGACAAGGACATCGAACAATGGGTGCGCACCTGTCGAGCGTGCCAGGAGGTGCACCCAGAAATGCCCAGGGCACCGGTGCATTGGTGGGAGCGGGCTAAGAACCCGTGGAGCCGGCTCCATGTAGATTTTGCAGGGCCGTTTCAGGGAAAGGTGTTCTTAATTGTAGTAGACGCCTACTCGAAATGGCTGGAGGTCTCAATTGTTCCAAACATGTCCTCAGCTGCTGTAATCAGGGCCCTTCGCATTTTGTTTGCAACGCATGGGTTACCCGAGACCATAGTATCAGACAACGGGGCGGCTTTTGTGTCCCAAGAGTTCAGGGCATTCCTGGCCGATAATTTCATTAGAGGGATCACTTCTGCTCCCTTTCATCCATCCTCGAACGGACAAGCCGAACGGATGGTGCGCACAGCCAAGGGTGCAATAGCGCGCCTCTTGGAAGGGGATTGGTCTGCTCGCATTGCAAGGATGTTGTTCCTGCAGCACACAACGCCGTGTGCATCCACAGGCAAGTCCCCAGCTGAATTATTAATGGGAAGGAGGTTAGCCACAATCCTAGACTATGTCCACCCTGACAAGGTGCCGGGCCGCGATACGAGAGAACCACCGGCTGCCGAGGGTGACAGAACCCGATACCTGTCAACAGAGGATTTGGTTTGGGTCCGGAACTATGCAAGGGGGCCCGCATGGGTGCCGGGGGTGGTCACCCGACCCAGTGGGCCAGTGTCATATTTTGTGACGTTAGAGGATGGCAGAGTAATGCGCCGCCACATTGACCAGCTAAGGCGCCGGTTCCCAAGCAGGGTAAGCCCGAGGGGGGAGGAGCCGCGCACAACTCTGCCGGCGTCTGGTGAATCGCAGCAGTCTAGTCAGGATGACTCCGAGCCACAGGGGGTGGAGGGCTCCGAGAGTCAGGAAACCGAGATCACCACTGATGAACCCAACCCGGAAACAACTAGTCAGCCTAGAGAGTCAGCTAGTGACGCAGCTCCAGCTGAGGTACCCGAGGTTATTGGAGAGAGAAGTCTGACCACGGATAGTCCAAGGAGTGGCACACCGGGGGTTAGGCGATCCGGTAGGACTCGAAGACCTCCGCAATACTTGAAAGATTACGTGTATAGTCTCAACTAGGTGCGGGGGAGTGTTGTGTATTAAATAAGATATTCTGGCAGCAGGGTAAAGTATTGCTATTGGTCAATTTGAAGTGTTCAATCACAATCCACAGCCTGATTGGGTCCCGCCGGAAAGTTTGAATATTATTGGTTCCCGCTAAAATGTATCTTTTCCCTCAGTCCCAATGTGTCTATAAATAGAGCTTTCCCTACCCCCTTTCCCCAGTCTTGTCTAATCCCTACAATAAAGAGCTGTTTTCACTAAGACGTGTAGCTGGACTTCTTGCTATCAGAACCCACGACACAACAGGGAAATTCAAAGGAAAGAAAGAAAGAAAGTTTGTTTTGTTTTTTAAAGGACAGTAGGTCAATGCATCAATCTCAAACCACAAAGACAAAGGGGGAAAGAGAGGTTTTAATGTCTGTCAGGAGGGCAAAGATTGAATTTTGATATCTAATTCACTACTGCTTTTGACTATGCATCTTCTGCAGGGGGAGCAGGGAATCATCCAAAATTGGACTGGGATCCTAAGATAAGCTAACTTCATGCGCACTCTGTATGGGCTGCCGCTTGCACGGCGACCATATGGGCTGCATCCTGTACAGGGTGCGCATGAGCGGCATCGTACGGACACCGCGCCTTCAGCCACTCTACAGCTGGGGGAGGCAGGGGCCATCTTGTTGCCCCTCCCAGAGTGGCACCCGGGGTGGCCTGCCCCCTCCACCCCCCTTCCTACGCCACTGCCCATCCCATATTGTTCAGAGGCTCCTTCAATAGAGAGGGTTTTGGGGGAGTGTAGGTGGCTGCTTAAGGCAGGAGGGGATGGGGACATTTCCTTTCTGGGAATGTCCCCCCCCCCCCGGCCTTCTTAAACCAATGTTATTCTAAAAACAAACAACCTAGATATAACCTGTAATTAATTATAGGTTAAATGGGATCAAGATCCGAATGGGCAGTTATCAGGATAAATGTCTTTGGACTTACATAACCTAACTCAGTGAGCCTTTCAAAAACTCCTCTGAAAATGTCATATGCCTGCAAGGTCATCCATTCTGAGGACAAATTTCAGAAGAAGAACTGCCATGGTTGACTTCCAAGGGCAGTGTCACAGCATCCCAGCTTCCCGATGCTGTGCCATGTCTAGGAAGGGAGTTCTGGCCTGAACCAAGTGTACCCCTCTGCTCCCCCGCCCTTCCCATAGGACCTTTTTGCTGCCACCAGTTGAAATTGTCTATTTTGGCCTTGTTGCCTTCCACCAAACAGCCTAAAATTTCACTGTGTCTCCTTGAAAAAAACACCTTTCAGGGCAGTATGGAATTTGCTGCTTAGACATTGGTGGTGAATCAAAGGAGATGACAAGGTTTTACGAATTAATATTAAAAGTTTACTAAAAAAGATAAAATATAACTCTTAGGAAGAAGGTTCAACATAGGAACAGCTCAAACATACACAGCTTTCCCTCCACTTGGAGTAAAACAAAAAATAAACATTGGATTAAACTATCCATCCTTGATCTGCCTACTATGCTAGAATATTTGGGGAAAGTATGTGCTGAGAGTGCCGCAAAACTTTCAAAGATGGGTTGAGAAAGAGAGAGCAATAGGTGTTCACAGTTAAATTGTAGTGCTGGAAAATTCCACTACCAACTGAGATCACAGCAGTGCACTCCTGACATTAAAAAATCTTACTGTAGTCTTAATAATGTGACCATGCTCGTTATGATTACCACCACCGTGGGCAAATGGGGAACAGGACTCCTGTATCTTTTTACAGCTGTATGATGAACACAGATTTCTCAGCAGCAGTAGGGAGAACTTCATCAGTTGGATTTCTGCAAAACATGTGACTATTACTAGCACAGCAGGTCTGCCAGAGAGTTGGCAGCCTACAACTCTCAGCAGGTTAAGCAACTTGGGTCTATTATATAGCTGCCGGGAAGAGAAAGGAGTAGATAGCTCAAGCAGACTGAGTGCCCTTTTTGCTTTCGTGGTTTGTAAATTGGGAAATATTTACATGCAAATATTGATTCAGTGGGCACCAGAGCTTCCCCCTGCTCTAGTTGCTTCAGCTCATCCTAATCACACAAGGGAACAAATGGAATTTTATTAACTTTACAGTGGGTGCCTAATATCACAAATGGGTCATTTAAATATTGCAACAGTGTTTGCCATGCGACTAGTGATTTGGCTCAGTGCTGCTTGTGTCAAAACCAGGAGCGGCTAGCGGGAAGGACTGGCCCTGCAGATCTGACCTTCCAGCACCAGCAACACTGCCATGTACCAGGACTGGGTGGGGTGGAGCAGGGTGGCAATGAGGTCAGGATGGTGCAGCCACACCAGCAGAGCCAAGCTGGTATTTGTGTTGGTGCATCCACACTGCTATGCCCCCATCCCAATAAGTATCAGAGAAGTTGATGCTGAGAGGCCAGGTCTGTGGCCTTGGCCCTCCCTGCTGCCTGCTCCTGATGAAAACTAATTTGACACCTGCTATAAGTTCAGTCCAAATGCTCTAGAATTGGCTGTGAGGTAGGAGACCTGGGGGGAAAAAATCACATCTGGCAACCAATCAGCCCCTTTGGGTTTCAGATAGTACATAGGTAAAGGTAAAGGGACCCCTGACCATTAGGTCCAGTCGTGGACGACTCTGGGGTTGCGGTGCTCATTTCGCTTTATTGGCCGAGGGAGCCAGCGTACAGCTTTCGGGTCATGTGGCCAGCATGACTAAGCCACTTCTGGCGAACCAGAGCAGCGCATGGAAACGCCGTTTACCTTCCCACTGAAGCAGTACCTATTTATCTACTTGCACTTCGTGGTTTTGAACTGCTAGGTTGGCAGGAGCAGGGACCGAGCAACGGGAGCTCACCCCGTCGTGGGGATTCGAACCGCTGACCTTCTGATTGGCAACCCCAACGCTCTGTGGTTTAACCCAAAGCGCCACCCGTACATGGGTAGATGAGTCTAAAGATCCCAAGACACAAATTGTCATGGCCCTCTAGCAGCTATGGTGGTTTCCATGTGCTCTGGTTTCCATCACAGTGTTCCATTGTGGCAGAAGTGGTTTAATCATGCTGGCTACATGACCCAGAAAGCAGTCTGTGGACAAATGCTGGCTCCCTCAGCCTGAAGCGAGATGAGTGCCACATCCTATAGTCACCTTTGACTGGACTTAATTGTCCAGGGGTCCTTTACTTTTTTATTTACCAGAAATAACGTTTGTAGTGTTAACTCTGGAAGTGTATACTAAATTCTGACCACACAAAGCCTCCTGGTATATATTGGGCTCCAGGAGGCTCTTTTATGTTTTTAAGATATGAAGGCAACAGGTGTTTTACACTGTGGCTAGCCAGGTGCCCATGGCTAGTCTACTAGTAGGACTTTAGGGCAATAGCTTGCTTACAGACTTTCTGAACCCTTGTTGGAAAGATGCTGCTGGACTAGACTTTGGTCAGAGCCAACAGGGTGGTTCTTATGTTCTGTCTTTTACAACTGTTGGCTTCACTGATCATTGTGGATCTCTTCAGTGTTGTTCATATCAGCAATGAAAACTCTTAAGTTGCTAGTGCTTAGTCATTTTTTGTTTTGTTATTATCCATGCTTGCACATGCACTTACATAACCTGTGGTCTATATTGGTAAACTATTAAACTTCGAGGTGAAGAAATATGCTGTTGGCCTTCTAACTTCTCCTTCTCTTATTTTGACATGGGGGTGTTCCTCTTTGGTTGCTGGTGAGAAAAGAAGTGAATTTCCAGCTCTTCACAATTTCTGTTGCAGAATAAACACATGGCATGTATGCAGTCATAGTTCATCACATTAATGCAGACTGTGGTTCATATCTTATAAAATCTGTAAGATTTCAAGTTATGTCTGGTTTTTATTTATCATGGTATAAAAAACCAGATTTATGCGTATGCACCCTTTCAGCATGGTGAAATCATAGAATCATAGAGTTGGAAGGGACTATGATGGTCATCTAGGTCAACCCCCTGCAATGCAGGAAGCTTTTGCCCAACGTGGGGCTTAAAGCCATAACCCTAATATTAAGAGTCTCCAGCTCTATTGACATCTGCTATCCAATTAGTACCTTGCCGTTTGGCCCATGGTGAAGCAGTTGTAGTAGTGCTCAGCTCACATCCAGTCATTTTAAGTGAGGCTTCTTTATTCTTTATTTTTTTAAAAAAGAATTTATTAGATTTTCCAATTAAAAAGTCAATTAAAGCCAATACAATACAATACATGGTTAAACATTCCAAACTCCCCCCTCTCCCACCGAGGGGAGCATCAGACACCAAACCCCCCTCTCACAGAGGTAGCCAAAAATCATTTAACATTTAACCACATATTTTCCAAATCGCAACAGGTAACTGACCCTCCTCCCAGGCCAGTCAATTAAATTCCAATCTTTACTTCTTACAATGACTTCCTCAATCCCCCCCCTAACTGATTTCCAAATTATAACATAGTTCCAGATTTTTTTACTTTAACTCTAATTTCAAATCCAACTCATCATTTTTTCTATTTTACATTTCTCTACCTCCGCCTCAAAATACTTCTGTATTTTCTCATTATCTTAACCAAATTTTCTATATTACTCTTACACCTCCCTCCCTTATGGTCCCAGAGTCTAACTTTCAAAGCATTGTCCATTATCGCAGTGTCCATATCCGATTGTCATAACCATAATAAAATACCATTTCGTTTTAAGTTCTAATCTTTTACCCAATACCTTTCCTTTCAAAAGAACCGACCCATGAGTCATAAAAAACCAAGTCCAGTAACTGTCCATCTAGTCGCAGACCAGTAGTCTTCTCACCGTCCAGTGGCAACTGAAAGCAATCTTTAACATTGTCACGATCTTCTTGCATAAAAACTCCATTTGGTATATCCTGTTCCAATTCTTCTTTTTCGGCATTGTCCATACTCCCTTCTTCATATTCGTTCTGTTCCGATATAAAGTCCTCCAAATTATTCTCAATCTCCATCTCCAAATCTTTATGTGCCAATTGTGCAAGGCTGTTAATTCCCACGGCTACTTGCTGCAAGAGTTCCAAAGCTTGCTTTACAAACTGCGAGGACAGTTTTCCCTTTGCCATCTCAAGGTCGAATTTCAACTTGCTAGTCACAACAATTTATTTCTTACTGCGTAGATCCATTACTGCGTTAATCCGCCATCTTTACACTTATTTTTGTCTATGTATTAAAATATCCACTCCCTCTGGACCTCCGGGAGAGAGGAAAATAGATCCAGTCCACTTTTAAAACTAAGAACACTCATACAAAAAGTTTCTTTGTTTCAGTCACATTGAAACAGCTTCAGCTACAAAGTCGCTCTGTCTCTTAATCTCAGCAGAGAGGGATTGACTTCCGTTTTTAGAATCCCCTCCGAAGCCAAATTAAATCAGATTACTCACAGTTTTATCTTCGGATTTGTCCTTTTGTCCAATTTTTTTATTTTCCTTGGAAGAATTGAAACGCTGTAGCCCCTCAGTATCGCAGCTTCATGCAGGCAGGGAAAGCGGTATGTCCGATGTGCCGGAGCTCCACTCCCTCGCTCTCGGGGGCTCAAAACAGAGCCTTACCGGGGAGGGAGGAGCACCCTTCTAGCACCCGCCGGACGACCATGCCCCCAAAACTCTCGATTTGGGGTTCCTTGGGGGTCTTCTGCACTGTAGAAGACACCCCGTCCCTGCCGCACTCAGGTTTGCTCAGCCGAGCAAAACCTGCGACTGATGGCGGCTCCGCGCTCAACCGGAAGTGAGGCTTCTTTATTCTTTAGGACAGGGGTTGTGGTGAAACCTGTCTATCCAGATGCTGCTGTACTACAAATCACATCACCCCCTGACTATTGGCTCTGCCGGCTGGGGCTGATGAAAGTGGGAGTCCAACAATATCTGGAGGACCACAGCAATTCCTGCTTTAGGAACTGGTGTTTGTGTGTGTGTGTGTGTGTGTGTGTGTGTGTGTGTGTGTGTGTGTTATAGAGAGAGAAACTTTCCAAGTAAATCAAGTGGCAATGCTGAGTTTCTGGGCAAATGTGACTTCATTTTTTTTTTTTTTTACATGATAACATAGTCATTGCTGTTGTGAGCACAGGGTATGCAGTAGGAATAGCTGCCCATCGACTAGTCCCTATGCCTTCATTAGTGATCTATTTCTATACTTCTTCTATTTTGTGTTTGGGGTAGAGCAATCCAATGAGAGTTGAGGGGTGAAAAGTGGTATCAAAATGAAATTACTACTACTACTACTACTACTACTACTACACTATCTTACATATGCTGCTGATGTTGGAATGGATGCATATAGTATGAAGGGAAAGGGGTTGATTGGCAGTTGTGTGTATAAATCTTAACAACAACAACAACAACAACAACAACATAGCAGCTGGTGGCTAGGCCTCATTAACTTTCTCTTAACAATCTGTGTCCTTGAGGCACTTGCTAATCAAGGCAGGAAGCAGACACAAACACAGATGAATTTTAAGCCACTCATCTAGCTTCTCCTGCAGCATCTTGTGGCAGCAAGTCAATTTTAAGCAACTAGTGAGTGGTCCATAATGCAACAAAGCTTAGGAATCTCTGGGGAAGGGCCATAGCAGAGTGGGACAACATCAGCTTTGCATGCAGAATGTTCCAGGTTCAGTTCCCAGCACTTCCAGGTTGGGACGGGAGAAGCACCTGACTGACAGCCTGGAGATGTGCTGTGAGTCAGTGCACACAGTGATGAGGTAGATGGACCAATGAGCTTCCTATGTTCCTAATTACTGACAACTAATTTTAGGGGATTAGTTGAGCATGCCTAGAATTACCACTCAAGATGTGGTCCTTGGGACCATCACACCGAAGGAAGCGCCCTTGAAAGCTGCATTTTAAATAAATATATTCAGGAGTGAGGTGCAAAATTCACATAATCACCTGCTCTTTGTCCTTTTTACTGTGAGTGATGGCTCTGTCACTTGTTTGGGTGGATCAGGGTCCTTCCCTTTTTTTGACCAAACCAAGCCTTCCATTATTGCTGAAGAGGAATGTCTTCCCACAACTGCCTTATTCATCCAGTGTGTGATAAATATCTTGAATGCAAGGGTTATGGCATGGAATGCAACTCTTCAACATATTTCCCCCTTTTATTTGATCCACTCCTCCATCTTCATCTTTTTTTATTCATTTAAAATAACTTCATGAATCATGGGAATCACTCAGCTGACAAAAATAAAAGGAATTGCTAAAGCTATGCACACGCCAAAACACCCTTATCTCCACTGAGAAAATAGTCCCCCTCCTGCTGGTAAAACTGGTACAGCTAACATGTTGCATGACGCACCTCACATTTGTACCTGATGATAGCATCATATAAATAGTTTCTGAGCAGCTGTCATATTACACATAGTAGCTTCCTGTACCCATGGTTCATTATGGGTTCATTCTGGGAAGTCCCGGAGAGAGCCACATACCTTCCCTGTTGCATGTTCCCCATTGACACCCTCCTTGGCCAATAGTCTGGTGGCAGCATTCTGAACCAGTTGAACTTCCAGAGCCTTATCCAAAGGCGGCCCAAGGTAGATCATGGCACAATGGCCCAAATGATGGGCTGCTAAGGTATGTGTAACTGTGGTCATACCCAATGTTTTAAAAAATGGGTGCAGTTGACACACCAGCATGAACTGTGCAAAGGCTCTCCTGACCTGACCACCACCAAAACCTGGGCATTCACATTAATGAAGTGAATATACATGGTTTTATACTATGTTATATGTGGTTTCATATTATTTTACTTTGCTTTGAGCTTTAAAATTTGGGATTGGTATGGGTGTTTTTATTTATATACTGGTCATTGACTGTAATAAAACAATGACTACTACTGCATTCAAGGGACGCGGGTGGCACTGTGGGTTAAACCACAGAGCCTAGGGCTTGTTGATCAGAAGGTCGGTGGTTTGAATCCCCGTGACAGGGTGAGCTCCCGTTGCTCGGTCCCAGTTCCTGCCAACCTAGCAGTTTGAAAGCACGTCAAAGTGCAAGTAGATAAATAGGTACTGCTCCGGCAGGAAGGTAAACGGCTTTTCCATGCGCTGCTCTGGTTCACCAGAAGTGGCTTACTCATGCTGGCCACATGACCTGGAAGCTGTACGCCGGCTCCCTCGGCCAATAAAGCGAGATGAGCACTGCAACCCCAGAGTCGTCCGCGGCTGGACCTAATGGTCAGGGGTCCCTTTACCTTTACTACTACATTCAGGACTCAATCCAGGAGTACACCCAAACAGTGAAACTGAATTTTCAAGGGGATTGTACCCTTATTCAAGACAGATTGAACTCTTTATTCCCTAATCTGCCCATCTACTGACTAGGAACACCACTGGCTTGTCTGCATTAAGTATTTTATTTATTTATTACATCCATATCTTCTAAGGAGCTCAAGGTGGTATACATGGTTCTCCTCCTTTGTGTTTCCTCCTCACAACAACCTGTGAGGTAGGTTAGGCTAAGAGATGGTGACGAGCCCAAGGTGAGTTTCAGTTTGCTTGCCCTTTACTAGCATCAGACCTGATTCAGTACTTGAACATATTTCTTGGATTGAGATGGAAATGAGAAAACAAGAGTTGGGTGTCGTTAGTATATTGAAGTCACTGAACCTCAAAACCCCAGGTGACCTCACACAATGATTTCATGTGGGTGTTAAATAGCATGGGGGGCATGCTGGAACCCAGAGAGGACAAAACTGACTTGGAATAATCAACATAGCACTCTTGGGTGCAACGTGCCTTTGAGGAGGACTTCCCTGATGCACACAGTTTCTGAGCCTCCTCCCACACCCATTGCCCCTTTTGTCATGAGATGGTGAGAGTAGTAACTCACCCACCGAAAGGTACATAGAGCTGGAGGAGGAAGCTGCACTAGTGACGCTCTTTCACACTTCCTCCTTCATCTCTTGGAACTGGACCACTTGAACCGAAAGAGGGTGAAAAGGTAGCAAGGGGGATCAGAACCACAGAACCTATAAAGCCTTAAATGGCTCAGGACCACAATATCTCAAGGACTGCCTCTTTTCGTATGAACTGACTCGGACCCTGCAATTATCTGGAGGGTGGCAACAAGAGAACGGGCCTTTTCTGTGGTGACTCCCTGTTTGTGGAATGCTCTTCCCAGGGAGGGTCACCTCATGGTTTTAATTTATCTCTGTGTCTTTTGGGTTGCCTTGGGCAAGATTAAACAATTAACAAATGTAAGTAGTAGTAGTAATAATAATAATAATCCTAAAGTAGCAAATAACCTAACCTGAACTAGGTGATGAGAAGTATCCAGGCTTCAGTGGTTTGTTCACATTTCATCTCCTCCATTTTATTATGTACCGCACGTTATTTAGTATAGTGAGAGAAACTGTAAAACAGAACATGAATGAATGGAAATAAAAACAAGTTTGACTAAACAGGGAGTTTCTTTCTCAAATGCTTTCCAAAATTAAATCCCAGAACTACTTTTCACTCTCTGTTGGTTATTAAGCAGTTCCTTAAAAGCCCTTCATTTCAGACTGCTTTTTAAGTCAGTAGTGGATATATGATTTAGGTAACAATTTTATTCTTAAAGAAATCAATGGCAAAACACACATTAATGTCAATGGAGTAGGGTTGTTACACAAATAGCCTAAATTCAGAGCCGCCTCAAACAGGCTGTTCTGTGGTTTGCCTTTGCGACAATGGTGGTGAAGGAACAGACAAGGTGTTCCTGTCAGTTTAATTGTACTCCAGGTCCAGGAAGAATTAAAATGACAGGGGGATTTCCCATGTGATGCCTCTCAACCCCTCTTGCTGTCCATATGAATCTCGTGCCAAAGTGACATTCTTCCTGCAAATGGAGGGAGGAGGGGCGGGGAGCAGGAGCTATTGGGAAACAAGGACAGACAAACACAGTTGGGTCACGGCTTCTGCTAACACTGCAGAGTCCACTTTCTCTATAAAAAGGCAAGGCTGCTGAGTCAAAAGCCTCACAGACGCCGTGGGTGCAGTCTGTGACAGACACCTCTGCAACACCTCTCTCAAAGTCTCCAGGAAGAGCACAACATGAAGCTTGCTCTCCAAGCTGCGCTGTTCACTGGACTTCTGGGTAAGTGAATGCAGGCTTGCAGAAAGAGACAAGTCAAAGGCACTTCAAGGCTGCAAGGTGGAATTACGAGTCAACCTTTCTGCTGCTCAGAGAATGGCAACCCTTTAAAAATCATGCTGCTTTAATTTCTGGCACTCCTTGCCTTTTAAGAAATAGGGCTGCAAGCCTTTCAAATATTTTACTTATGGGAAAACAGCAAAGTCCTAGTTTGGGATGGCAGAAAGCCTCACTGGTTTGCAGCAGTTCCCGCCTTTTGTTGAGGTCTCAGACAGTCCAAAAGCCCTGCTGAGCTGAATGCTTCTGCTGTCTTCTGTCATGCCCTCACCATATATTGAAAGCTCATGGCTTCCCCCAAAGAGTCCTCCTGGGAACTGGAGTTTGTTAAGGGTGCTGGGGATTATAGCTGTGTGAAAGGCAGGGCTTTTTTTTTCAACTGGAACTCGTCAGAACTCAGTTCCGGCACCTCTCAGGTGGGTACCACTGTCATTATAAGAAAACAAGGTGAGTTCATGCTGAGTTCCGGCACCTCTTTTTCTGTGAAAAATAGCACTGATTGAAGGTAAGCTACATTCCCCACGACCTTGGGTGAGGGGGAAGCCATGTAATTTCCATGTATAGTGTCTAAGTGATGAAGCTTCCATTTATGCACACACTGAACCGTGAACCAGAATATCTTTCTTAGAGATTGAAACAGTGCTTAACTATAAATATATAGTTATGTAAGCTTGTGTTAGGTACAGTGAACAGCAAGATAGGGTTTAATTAATAATATTTGGGGTATGCAACTCTACCTTCCGGAAAGGGCACCAGTACCATTATTAATCCCACAATGGTGATGTGCTTTGATCAGGATGGGGGGGGGGCAGAATTGCATATTCCTCTGTGAAATGGTTCAGAAACCCACATTTGCAAAGGCAAAGTGTATGTAGGATAAAGGGCATTTGTTGGGGAGATTTGGGGAGTACAGTATGGTGGTTAAATCCTTCTTCCATTGTATTTCTTCCCAACTGTTTTCCAGCTGCAGAAAGATAGATGTAGAAACAGCATGAGGGAGATGCAGTCAGGGAAAGGGTTTAACGCCCTCCTCCTGGCAGCTGATTCCCTCCTGCAAATCTCCCCAAACTGGGAGCCCCATGTTTGCATGTAATCTATGGTTTCGTAACCGCACCATTGCATTTAAAGCACATCCAACACACATCTTCACCACAAAGAATCCTGGGAGCTGCCGTTTCTTTCTCACAAAGCTGCAATACCTAGCACCCTTAACAGCCCACTGCTTCCAGAATTCTTTCCCAGGATTCTCAGGGATTGAACATGGGGCGGCTTGTGTGCACAGCAAGTGCCCTACCACTGAGCTATTGCTCTTCTTCTAATTAGGGCTAGACTCAAATCAACTGGAATTAAGCTACAATGAATAGGGCTGTGTTAATTGCATGAGTGCAATTAATGCGTCTGGTGTTGGGAGGAAGCGACAGTTAGGATTGGTACTGTGGCGAGTAGGGATGGATATGTTCTTTACCCATTCACCTCCCATTATGTGGTCCCAATGAACCCCTCTCCCTAGCACATTACTTTCAGTACAAAAGGGAATCTTCCCCTGGATATGTGTCCATGTTTTGGTGCTACCAGGATTTTATTCCTGAAGCACGAACATGTCTTGGAATGACTGCGTGCAAAACCACACCTACTAGAAAAGTTAACCAACAAACTTAAATTAGCACAGGGTCAAGCAAAGGAGGATCCCTTCACCTTGTGTGGTTCCCTTTTATCACATACGCAGTTTATAGCTGCTTGAGCATGTGTGGCTGAGAGTGTGAAAGCAATCTTTCCAGATTGCTTGACTTGTGACAGCATAGCTGGCATTCATCACAGGCTGAATAAAAATCTCAGCTACCACGGACTGAAATAATTCATTGCCCTTAAGTACTGCAACATCAGACTAAACGAAGAGTGTTGTGTTCCTCTAAACAGCTGAGTCTTTGTCTTGGGCCAGTATGCCACTGCTCAGTGTGATGTAGTGCAAGACCTGGATCAAGGCTCTTGTGTGTAGGTTAAGCAACAGAGTTCTGATGGACAGAATCTGTAGAGATGCACTGAAAAACACGCAGCTTTGAGAAAATCTTATTTCATGGACAACAAGGAAACAGCAATTCAAGGATGTGTACCTTATGTAGGCATCAAGGAGCAGTTCCAGATTTTCAGGATTCTGCCTTGATAGTCAAGGTTAGTTTAATACAGCCTTCTACAATGTGGTACCCAACAGATGATATGGGCTACAGCTCCCATCATCCCTGACCGGTGGCCTTGTTGGCTGGGCCTGATGAATGTTGTAGTGCAAAACATCTGGTTGGGGAAGGTTGGAATAACACAAAACTGGTGAGCAAATCTTCCTACCTTGAGCCTAGTATTAGACAATGGCACAGATGGGAAGAAAATCCCATACATCTGGGGAGGTGGACTTCAGACAAGGCAGCGTTATCATTGTTCATGGCCCATGATATCACAACACTTCCCCTCCTTCATTTTCTTCACAGCATTGTGTTTTGCAACTTCCGGGGTAAGATGGTGTACAACATCAACGGCTGAGCAGAACAAGTGTCAAAGACTGCAGGAATGCTTAAGTGCCTCCCAGCAACCTGCATCTTTCCCACAATTCAGCTGTGTGAAGAAGAGCAGTCCCCATGACTGCATCAGTGCCATTGCAGTAAGTGATTAGTGGAAGCTGCACCCAAACACTGGGGGACTTCCCTGAATTCAGTGTGCAAGACGAACCAAACTTCTGCTGGTGGTTCTGTCAACTCTGCAGAAAATGATCCTAGTGCCCTGGTTAGTGTCAGAAGCAGAAGCTAGGAGCGGCTCATGAGACAGAACTTGGTGGACTAGGGACAGATGTTGGAAAGTTCTGACTGATCACAGAAGTGGCTGGCAGAATCCCCGGGGTCATGGAACCTGGGAGGAATCAATGGTAAAACAATCTTCGCCTGTATACTGCCTTTTCAGACTCCAGTATAGGTTATTTGCCAGAAAATTGTTTTAGTGGTTAAAACAGTAATCAGCCAATCACTTTTTTATGGGGCCATAGATCCAAACAGGTTAAAACAAAGTATTGGCCTAGCGGCAACCTAAAACAATGTCCCAGGCAACTAGGGGTCCATCCGTCGTTGAATGGTACAATAGTCTTTCTAGCTCCTTCCATTCCTGTCACTTCTCCTTCCCATTTGTGTTTTCTTCTTCCCATTTGTCTACTCTTATGTGTTTTCAGGCCTCTGAGGCAGATGCTGTCAGCCTGGACGGTGGTCTCATATATGATGCAGGCTTGGCCCCGCATAACTTGAAGCCAATTGTAGCTGAAGTTTATGGCACAAGTACAGGAGGTAAATTTCAACAGGGCTGATTTTGAAAATTCTGTTGTGCTCTGTCTTGTTGCAAGGCCTGAGGTTGGATCAGGGTTCAGGTGTTGCTGCAATATGCTGCTTTGCTTAAAGCCCAGTCTGGCCTCTTCAGTAATCTCCCAGAGGAATGGAGAAGCCCCAGTTCTTCCTGGGCCTACTGCAATGGAGTCCTCTGAGTTAGAGGTTAGAGAGCCATCAGGTTCATCTGAGAGTGCTTCTGGAGCAGGCCTTACATGCCCATGGAGTGTAGGACTGGAACCAGTGGCTTCAAATTACAAGAAAGGAGAATCTGACTAAACACCAGGAAGAACTTTCTGACAGTAAGAGCTGTTCAACTGTGGAATGGACTCCCTTGGTTTGTGGTGGACTCTCCCAGATCTAATTCCAACGCTCTAACCACTACACCCCACTGACTCTCTAGTGCTAGGAGTGGAAGAATCTGTCAGTTTGGGTTTCTTCCAGTTTCTCATTTTTCCATTATTAAATTCAGCTCTCCACATTTCTGCATCAGAATAGATTTTTTTTAAGTCTTCGTGAAAGTTCATCAAGCTTCCTGAGTGCATTTCTCCTAACATACAGATTTTTGTATGCAGTTTTACTGAATTTGCAAGCCATATCCTGTAATACTACACTCTAGTGAGCTGTTCTTAAACTTAGTAGACAAGAGTCATTAGGAGAAGGTCTCCAGACTACGGAAGGAGAAGTAGGAAAGTTCTTCAGGAATAACTTTCTGACAGTAATAGCTGTTCAACAGTGGAACGGACTCCCTTGGATGGTGGTGGACTCTCCTTCCTTGGAGGTTTGTCAGCAGAGGTTGGATGGTCATCTGTCATGGATGCTTTAGTTGAGATTCTTGCATTGCAGGGGGTTGAACCAGATTACCCTCGGGGTCCCTTCCAACTCTACAATTCTATTATTCTTCATTGCTGCACAGGTCACAATATGCCTTCTCTCTTTCTCCCTATCAGGAGAATCTGTTACCAGTTACTATGCTGTGGCCGTTGTGAAGAAAAATACCGTTCAGTCACTTGCTGAACTCCGAGGGAAGAAATCTTGCCACACTGGCTTGGGCAGATCTGCAGGCTGGGTTATGCCAGTGGGGCGTTTGTTGAGTCTTGGTCTTATAGAATGGGCTGGAGCAGAAACAGAACCTATAGAGAAAGGTAAGAAGCAGAATGACGAAAGCCACAAGACTGATGTGGAAGGAGCGAGAACGGGCAGGAAGGTTCACTTGACCTTTGTTGAATATATTACTTTCCAGCCACACAGAAGTCAGAGATTTCTTTCCATCCTCTCCATTCATTGAAACAAGAGGTGTTATTATAGTTCAGAGACACATTCTAGCCAAGGAAAAGCACTCACAGGGTGCAGAGCAGGGCTGGTCAGGGAGGTGGTGGCCTGAGGAGTGCCATGATAGAGAGGGTCTTATTCAGCAGCCAGGCCTCAGGTTCCCCATCCCTGGTGTACACCCTCTGGGAAATTTGGCATTCTGCTCTTTACTAAAGTGGAATGGTGACGCAGCACATGTTTTACATATAGCCACTATTCATAGGTACCACGTATAAAATCCGGGGTAAACACAACACATTTTATTTACCCAAGTGGCTGCAGAGCAGAATCTGAGAAGTGTGTCCTGGTATCCTGTGTATGTGTGTGCTTGTGTGAATTTTGTGTGTGTGTGTGTGTGTGTGCGTGCATGAAAGAGGATGGAGGAGGCCAACTCCTGTTTTGTTTAGGCCACACCCACCTTTTGTTTTGGCACATGGCCCCCAGAAGGCAAGCTGAGACATTGCAGAAGTTTCTGGGATGTCTATCACAAGTTGTATGCCTCTGCAGTTGCTGAAACAGCATATGGACTGAGATTTGTTTTCTGGGACATCACAGAACAGGGTTGGAGAACCTTTGGCGCTCCAGATGTGGCTGAACTACAACTTCCCTCAGCCCAAGCAAGCATGGCCAATGGCCAGGGATGATGGGAGTTCAGCAACATCTGGGAGGCCCAAGGTTCATCACCCCTGTCACAGAGACTCCTTGGACTTTGTGTTCCACCTGCTTTCTACCAAGAGGTGAGTGCTGCCCTTGACAATAATTGGCGTTCTAAGGCCATGATTGAGATGTTTGTGTGGCTGACCCATCCCTGATACAAACTAATAGGTAAATGCTATTTAGGAGAAGGGACCTGCCAATGCCTTGTCTGTGTGGTCTTCTTTTACAGCTGTAGCCAAGTTTTTCTCAGCTTCTTGTGTCCCAGGTTGCAAAAATGAGGCAAATCTGTGCCGCATTTGTGCTGGAAAAGGTGATGAAAAATGCAGCCGGAACGACCCCTACGCTGGATATTCAGGGGCTTTTCAGTAAGTAACACACATTTTCCATTGGGCTTATTTAAGGGGTGGTGGTGTCACAGCGCTAGGAAATTCAGGTGCTTCATAACCAAATAGGAAAAGGAGGGGTTTGTTCTGAAAGGCAGAACACAATTTTTGAACCTAACACTGGAAACATGCAGCCTGAGAGCCTTTCTGGACAATCAAAGGTTTGATGGTACACTCCCTTGAACAGCAAGAGATCCTAAGAGCATCGCTACCTTCTTTTGGCAGAGATGGGGTGTTTTTGTAATATTTGGTTTATTTAGAAACATACAAGTAGAGTTATACATGCTTCTATTGGGCAGTGGATTCTCACCCTGCATCAGATGAGAGGCTGCCTATACACTGGTGATGCCTTCAGCTTCCTGGAAACTCTCAGTTTTAAATGGTAGTTAGCAATTATTCCAGGGCTGCTGCTGCTGCTGCTGCTGCTTCTTCTTCTTCTTCTTCTTCTTCTTCTTCTTCTTCTTCTTCTTCTTCTTCTTCTTCTTCTTCTTCTTCTTCTTCTTCTTCTTCATCTTCTTCTTCTTCTTCTTCTTCTTCTTCTTCTTCTTCTGATTATTATTATCCTCCATGGAGGAGGGAGTGTTCTTCAGGACTGTAGTACATGGGGATTTAAATTTTAACACTTTCTTCCCCAGCCACAATCTTGACAAAAATCAAAAACTCTGTGACATGTCTTTTAGGGTTAAAAACAAAAAATTAGCCTGATGTACACTCCAGTGCAGAAGAGGTGGAACTCTACAAAGGAATAAAAACAATCCACTCTCCTAACAATGAAAAACAAACCAGAATGTTTCTGAAACAGCTAGACATTGCTGCGGGTGGGCTAGCTTAGCTGCCATTTTCCACATAAGTAAAGACATTTTTTTAATAATGAAGGAAAACAAAGTTTCACATAATGGTGCAAGCATGGACAGGAAATTATATCCAACAGATGTCAGTAACATTTTCAGAATATGTGATGTTTATACTGTACTGCCATCACAATAGCAACATTGCTCTTCTGTGTGTGGATGCATCTGCAAATCATTGCAGAAGTGCAGAAAGAGATGAAGATTATTTATTTTTGCACAATAAATGCACAAACGACTGAGTGTGTGGGAGTCTCCCAGTAGTTTCTGTGGCACAGAACTATGTGGCAAGCATTAAAATGTCCTCAAAGTCTTGTATTGGTTGGTTACTGTGGGTAGCAAGAAACTGGTTAAATATCTCTGCTTAGCAATGTAAAGTTCTACCATCAAGGTTGTGGAAAAATGAACTTTTATTGTCAATTTCCAGTGAGGTAGCCATTTCAATCTGTTGCAGAAACCATGATAAAAAAAAACTTGTGGCACCCTAAGAACTGCACACTCAATGTGACATAAGCTTTTGATGACTACAATAACAGATTATAAAGTCCACAAAAGCTTAAATCATAATACATTTGTTAGCCTTTAAGGTACTACCTGACTTTGTTGTTTAAATTATGAGTTTTTGCTATGATGTCTGTTTTGGAACACTCAACTTGCAATTCCCTCATGATAAGTCTTTCCTTTCTGGAAGAAAGTTTTTCTGGAACAATCCAATTCTCACCTTACCTATTCTTCCACACTCTTACTACTCATTTCCCGTGCTTGGTCATTCCTGAGACCACCCATGTTTTATCTATGTACTATGATTTTTAAGTTCTTCATTTATAGACTGTATCACTTCTGCATCCTTTTGGCACTGAACAAAATAAACAATAGTAGTTTTGTATGCTCAGGATCTATAATTCCTTTCTGCTTCTCTGAACACGCAGAAGGTTGGTGTAAGGACTCAAAAATTCAATTGTTCTAATATTTCTTCCTCTGCTTGTTCTTCTAGATGTCTGAAAGATGGAGCTGGAGATGTAGCCTTTGTGAAAGATGCAACTGTACTAGGTAAGGAGGGAGGACAAGTTTAGCCCTTCACATGTTGTTAGACTCCAGCTCCCATCAGGCCCCTGCCATCACTGCCTAAAGGTCAAGGACGCTGGGGACTGCGGTCCACAAAATCTGGAAGGCACCACACTACCTGCCCCCAAGTTCCTAGTAGAGCTCAACCTCTGTGCAGACGGAATTCACCTTTTTGAGTCAGTTTGTGTTGAGTTCCATGGACTGAGTTGGTTCTATGAAGGCTGATGATATGTGCAGAAACCTGCATGGATCAGCTTTTTTCTGAGTGTAGCAAGTGCCAAAAAATATGCAACTTCATTTGTGAAAAGGTCATGCAATTAGGCTAATGTTCAAAGCTGGAGATGCAAACTAGTTATATTCAAATTTAACAGCAGTATAATTAAACTGGCATTGAGCGATCCTGTCTAGTCTGTCAGTTACTCACAAACACTCATATCAGATTCTCCTTTTCTTATTTATTACTACATCCTGCTGCTGTACAATACGATCTTTAAGGCAACTTATAGTTCTCTGATTCCAAATTGCTGGCAAGATTAATTTCCACCTCCTTGACAGTCACGGCTTCCCCCAAAGAATCCAGGGAAGATTGCTAGTTTGTTAAGGGTGCTGAGAGTTGTTAGGAGACTACTATTCCCTTCAAAGAGCTACAATTTCCTGAGTTTCCTGAGAAGAGCAGCTGATTGTCGAGCCATGCTAGGAATAGTGGCTTTTTGAAGAGAATAGGGGTATAAGTGGTATAAGAGTACTTCAAATTTACAGTGTGTGGCTGTGATCAGCACCTCTTCTGCAGCATTCAGTCTTCAAGCTATACAATCACAAGGCTGGAGGGAAACCTGATCATCCCATGAATTGGGAGGGTAGAATCCTCTTATGTAGACCAATCATCTCATTATTTAAGGTAGGGGCGCGCATATATATATATATATATATATATATATATATATATATATATGATTTGTGTCTTGTTTCTTCCAAACACAACTTGGGAAGAACCATATTAATAGCAACTGTAAGCCACAATTAAACGGAAATACAGTGGTAACTTGGTTTTCGAACAGAATGCGTTCCGGAAGTCCCGGAACCGTTCAAAAACCAAAGCACGGCTTCTGATTGGAGTGTCCTGCAGAAAGCTGCAGAAGCCACGCTGGACGTTCAGCTTCCAAAAATCATTCGAAAACTGGAACTCTCACTTCCGGGTTTCATTGTTTGGGAGCCAATTTGTTCGGGAGCCAAGGTGTTCAGTTTCCAAGATACGACTGTAATGTACTACTCCGTCCCTCTGCTGTTCCAGCACCTGGTTGACTTCATTTATTATATCCTAAGATTAAACACCCTATCTTACAGAAATATAGTACAGTAACCACTTCAGCATTCCTTGGAAGGAACATTGAAAGATCTGCCTTATGCCTAGCCAAACTACTGTTTCAATGTTGTCTACACTGACTGCCGGTAGCTGTCCAGAGTTTCAGGAAGGATTCTTCCCCAGCCTTACCCTGAAATACTGGAGATTGAACCTGTAACCTTTTGCCTGCAAAACATGTACTCCACTGTTGAACTACAATGCTTTCCTGCAGGAAATTGTGACCTTTGTAATCCTGGATGGACTCTCGGTATATACAGGTGGAATCAGTATCATGTAATTGTAGAGTTTCACCTTCATTGTTTTTCATTATTACCCACAGCACAAAACTCTTAATCTCAGATTTGTGGGTTCAAGCCTCATGTTGAGCAAAAGATTCCTGCATTGCAGGGGGTTGGACTTGATGACCCTCGTGGTCACTTCCAACTCTACCATTCTATGAGCTTATGGGCTTCTCATTTCTCAGCTTTGGTATTCTAGCATTTCAGGGTGGAACCTATCTTACATACCTGGCTTTAAATCTTGCTATCATTTTTCATAGCTCTCAGTGCAGAAGAAAGGAACCAGTATGAGCTGCTCTGTGATGATGGCAGTAGGAAGCCTATTGAGAAGTATAAAGAATGTTCTCTGGCTAGAGTCCCTGCTCATGCTGTGGTAGCACGAAGTACTGACAGTCGGGCAGATGAGATCTGGACGGTCCTCTCCAAAGCAATGGTATGTATGTATGTATGTATGTATGTATGTATGTATGTATTTCATAAATGGTTTTCAATGAGATATCCCAAAGCAATTTACAATATAGTGGCCAATTAAAAAACAAACAAACCACAGTTAAAACAACTGCACATAAGATTTGTAAGACCTATGGGGGACTTCCAAGCACACAATTTTGTAAATTAAGAAACGCACACACATAGAGTGATATTAAATGCTATTCCTACTCTCCATAGACCCACTGAAATGAATGGACAGGACTAACTTTAGTTCATTAATTGCAGTGGGTCGGACTTAGTTGACTACAACCCATAATAATGGAAACATACACAAACAAGCCTGCTTCAGGACTTATGAAATGTTGCGGTCCTAGAAATCCAAAGTATATAGAGCAGGCATAGGGAACCTTCGGCTCTCCAGATGTTTTGGACTACAATTCCCATCATCCCTGACCACTGGTCCTGTTAGCTAGGGATCATGGGAGTTGTAGGCCAAAACATCTGGAGAGCCGAAGGTTCCCTATGCCTGATATAGAGCAACTTTTCCTATTGTCTGGAGAAGGAACTTCTGTGTTCACACTAAACATCACATACAGGAAATTGAGTGTCTGTTGCTATCTTTTGTTAGAGGCAGAAAAGATGTTTTTTGTTTTGTTTTGTTTTTTGTTTAGTTTCTACTGTTTTATTGGTGTATTATATAATTAATATTTTGGTCTTAAGGGGAGAGGGTCAGGGCTCCCTGGGAGTGGGTCCCAGCAACAGAATGGCTGGGGCAGGTTCCACAGGGGGGATGCACTGGGACACCCAGTCTTAGTGATCATGGGGAGGAAGAGGAGGAGGAGTTATGCTAAGGCCAGACCATGTCATTACCGAGGAGGCAGATTTAGTCATTGTTTGAAGACCATCCCTGCCTCCAGGTCTGGTCTCGACTGGAAGGATACTGCAATCAGCAAGGGAGACCCATACGACCGTAAGGTGTTGTTGTGCAATGCCAGGTCAATGATGAATAAGACCACTGCCATCCATCACTTGATCGTGGATGGAGGACTTGACCTGGCATGTGTAACAAAGACTTGGTTGGATGAAGCAGATGGGCCTGTTCTTGCCGCTGCTTGTCCACCACGTTTCTCTTACGCACAGCAACCCAAGTCATATGGGCAGGGAGGGGGGTTTGCAGCGATTTTTAGGAAATCATTAGTTTACACCACACGTCCTATTGGGAAGACCTAGTTCTCTGAGTGCATGTTCTGGAAGTTGGGCAATAGGGGCAGTACAGGATTCCTTTTGGTGTACTGACCTCCCCGCTGCTTCAGGTCATGGCGGATGTGCTCCTGGAGACACCTAGTTTGGTTGTCCTAAGGGATTTTAACATCCATGCTGACACAACCTTACAAGGACTTTGTGGAAAGCATGGCCTCCATGGGGCTGTCCCTGAATAAGTTTGGCCCAACTCATAGTCATGGACATGCCTTAGACCTGGTGTTTACCTTTATGGATGTGGGTGATCTGACACTAAGTAAAAGCAAAACAAAAGAAGTGCCATGGTTGGATCACTTTCTGGTGCAACTGGACTTCTCTGTGACCCTTCCCCCCCCCTTCAGGGAGGTAGGACCTATTCGGATGATCCGCCCCTGGCACTTAATGAATCCAAATGGTTTTCAGAGAGTGGTAGGGGATGTTTTATCCAATGTTGATGGCCTTTCAGCTGATTCCCTGGTGGCCCGCTGAAATGCGGAGTTAACCAGGGCTATCAACTGTCTGGCTCTGAAGCGTCCTCTCCGACTGCATGGAGCCTGGACAGCCCTATAGTTTTCCCTGGAGCTGAGGGTGATGAAACAATCACTGAGAGGCTAGAGTGCAGGTGGCAGAAAACTCATTCTGAATCAGACCGGACACAGGTTAGAGCTTAACGTCGAGCCTACCAAGTGGCGATAGAGACGGCGAAGAGGACCTTCTTCACTGCCTCTATTGCATCTGCAGAAAACAGCAGCAGGAGACTCTTTCTGGTGGTTCACAATTTAACAGAACCACCTGCACCATCAGGGTCCGGTAAGGACCCCAAGATAAAGTTTTTTGCAGATAAAGTTGCTCAGATTCGGAAAGAGGTAGACTCCACCATGGGAGCAGGGCTGGGGCTGGAAATGCTAGAGTCCTGTCTAGTCAAGTTGCATGGGATCAATTCCAATCTGTTACCCACTTGGGGGCAGAGAACAGGCGGGGGCAGGGCTGGCATGCGTCCTGGGGTGTGGCGCACCACCCGCAGGGGCAGGGTGTGCATCCTGGGGGCGGGGCGCCCAGCGCGGGCAGGGGGGCAGCCATGATGGCACCCCACCAGGATCACGCTGCCTGGGGCAGTGCGCTCCCCCCCTCTTACTCTGCCAGTGGTGGCGCCTGCCCTGTGGAATGCCCTCCCATCAGATGTAAAGGAAATAAACAACTATCTGACTTTTAGAAGACATCTGAAGGCAGCCCTGTTTAGGGAAGTTTTTAATGTTT
This sequence comes from Lacerta agilis, assembly GCF_009819535.1. Lineage (NCBI taxonomy): Eukaryota > Metazoa > Chordata > Lepidosauria > Squamata > Lacertidae > Lacerta > Lacerta agilis. Next base: position 61,066,557 of record NC_046316.1, on the reverse strand, counting down.
GAAGTTTTATTCTGTTTTTAGTCCTCTGTTGGGAGCTGCCCAGAGTGGCTGGGGAAACCCAGCCAAATGGACAGGGTAAAAATATTTATTATTATTATTATTATTATTATTATTATTATTATTATTATTATTATTATTACTACAGTCCTGCATTTCTTCATTGTTTCTTCATTAGACCCCCAAAAAAGAAGTGGGAGTCAGGTAGACTATGCGAGTCTAGCAGTTAAGCTAAGGGCAGGTGAACCAATGGAATGTTGAAGGTGTCCACTGGAAAATAAAAGGGATGGGGAGAGATGGAATTGACCTGCTTTTGGCGGGGTTGGCGATGGTGATGCATATACCATGAGTTTTAAAAACTCTTTTATGCACTCTATACTGTTCAAGCTGACTTCACATTTTCTTCTTACCCTTTCTCACTCTTAAATGAATATCTTAGGAGCTGGCTTCCAATAACCCACAATCTGGATGCAAACTTTTTGGTTCTCCTGAAGGTTCTGCCAAAGACCTTCTATTCAAGGATTCTGCTGTCAATCTTCTTCGTGTACCTGAGTTAATGGATTCTCAACTCTACCTGGGCTCCCAGTACTGTGGTGCTATTCGGGCTATCAGAAAAGGTATGCAGGAGATCAGCTGCCATGGTCCACCAGTATACTGGTGGTACTCAACTCTATTTCTCTGTATCATCTGAACTGGGAATGACTAAGAAGGCTCCAGACTGGTGTCTGGATGCAGTGGCAGACTAGATTAGCCTAATAAACTGAGTCTGAATCCTGACAAAGGCTCTGTGGGTGAGTGGTTCTCAGATTTGGTAAGTTGAGACATTGCCTGTCCTGGATGGGATCAAATGCATTTTTGGGGTGTTTTCCTGGATCCAGCTCTGTCACTGGAGTTTCAGGCCCCCACAGTAAGTAGAAGTGGCAAGAGGTACCTCTGCTGGTATTCTCTACACATGTAACAGCACTGGCGTCAGTTAGGGTTGGACTTTGGGGCAGCTGTCCAGAGCCCCTCAATGAAGTCACCAGCACTTCCCTCTACGAGCACTTAATTTGCAGCATGATGAGGCACCAGAACTCCTGGTTAATTGAGTTTCTCCTTTCTGATCCTTTAGACAGACCTTCCCCCGATACAGAAGGGAGGATCAGGTGGTGCGCAGTGGGCAAAGCTGAACAAACAAAGTGCGACTCATGGAGTGGAGTGAGCGGAGGCTCCATAGAGTGCGCTGTGGCAGAAACACCTGACGACTGCATCATCAAGATCTTAGTAAGTGCTTCCAGCTGCACACCCCTTTCCCTTGTAGCTTGCCACTGTGAGTCCTCACTTGGGTTTCATTGCTTCCATCCAGTGTGGTTTTGCTTCTGAGGCTGTGTACACATCATGCATTTCTAAAAATTATTTATTAAATTTGTTAGTTGCTTTATCTTGCCCAGGGCAGCAAGCGATTTACAACCAAATAAACAGACATAACAATAAGCCCCACATAGAGACATTAAAGCCAAGTGGAAAGAGAAATGCATTAAAAACATCCTGCCCATGTCTAAAAGGCCACAGGTAGTTAAATATAAATGAGATAGCTAAGAAAAATCTCTCATAAATTAAAATATCTTCATATGAAGCAGGAACTCCCACCCATTTGTTCTATAGCAGGGATCGGCAAGGTTTACCTCGCCTGGGCCAGTTCACTCCAGCGGAGATCCCTCTATGGGCTGGATCGTGTATGTGCGTGAGTGTGTGCGCCCGCGATTTCCAGCATCTGCGCAGACATGATTTCTGGCGCCGCAGAAGCGAGTCGCTGTGCTGCACCGGTTTAGTGCAGTGCATGGGGAGTCGCCGAGTGGGCGGCTCAGTTCGGGGGCAGCTCGTGGGCCAGTTAAACGACTCCCGTGGGCCGCTTATGGCCCATGGGCCTTAGGTTGCCAACCCCTGTTCTATAGCACAGGGAAACTTCTTTGGTTATGCTGATCATCGTACTTAACTTGCCAGCCAAAGTCATTACCTTAATAAAGGAACCAGTTTGGCAAGATTGCTCTTACACATTCTGCCCCCACAGATGAATCGGAAGGGACTCAGATTCTGTGTCATGCAGAATGACCCCTGCCCACTCAGAACACTATCTTATCTTTGACCTATGAATCTCAGGGATATCCAATATAGTACTTATAGTAAGCTCTGGGTGTTGTTGGACTACAAGTCCCATGATCTCTTTCCATTTGCCATCCTGTCTGGGACTGATGGAGGTTGTAGTCTAGCATCTGGAGGTCATCTTATTGGGTATTGCACTATTCTATTCTATTATGTTTCCCCACCTCTTCTCCCAAGGAGCTCAAGTGTCATTTACAGTCTTCCCCTTCCTAAAGGGCTGTAAGAGTACTTTAAATGTTGGTGTGGATGATACCAACTATGTGCATTTTGTGCTCAGACACACTGAAATGTTTGGAGGAAACTAGCTTCTGGGTCTTCCCCATTCTTTCTAGTCAGAGCTCACTGACCTGTGAGCAAGACTGCAGCCAAACAAGTTTTATATAACGTTAATTTCACAATGTGTATTTATTTTCCAGTTTCCAGATTCAGTGCCTGGAAGGCTGAGAGATTAATGTCAAGCTGCAAAACTTGAATTTGAATTACAAGATTTCAAACATGCTTCCTATTATGCAACATGGAGGTTAAATTTTAGAAAGGTCAACCAATCTGGTGATCTCTAGATGTTTTGGAATATAGCTACAGTAATACCTTGGTTTTCAAACGCTTTGGGAGCCAAACGTTTTAGCTCCCGAACGATCAAAAACCAGAAGTGATTGTTCCAGTTTTCAAATGTTCTTTGGAACCCAAATGTCTGATGTGAATTCTGCGGCTTACTATTGGCTGCAGGAACTTCCTGCAGCCAATCAGAAGCTGCGCCTTGGTTTCCGAATGTTTTGAAAGTCGAACGGACTTCTGGAACGGATTCTGTTCAACTTATGAGGTACCACTGTAAGTGTTCTTTGCGCAATAAAAGCACACATTCATGATCCCTCCCCAAAGAAAGCAGGTACATTGCAATAAATAGCAATGACTCAATAATGCCCCTGAGCAACAAATTTGCTTCAAACACAATGCATGTTTTCTGATGCCCCCTTTCATGCATGGATGATGTTGTCTTGGCTATATAAAATATTTCACATGTGGAGAATGTGTTTGCTATTAGCATATCTGATGTTCTTTGCAGAAAGATGAGGCTGATGCCATAAGCTTGGATGGAGGGTTTGTCTACACTGCAGGAGTGTGCGGTTTAGTGCCAGTGATGGCTGAAGTTTACTGTAAGTATGGAAAATGGCAGTTTGACTCAATACAGCCCGCACTATCACAAGCACACATCTGGAAATAATTTCTGATAGACCTTCATTGCAGTTCTGCAAGGGGCCCAATGGGGATTTTGACCCACAGGCTCAATGTTTTACACCAATCATTTCATTGTGTTTATTATACCTACCTATGGGCAAGCATATTGTCACTTCAGATGAGAGCACATCACCCTGAAGGTGTGCCAAGCAATGCTCTGCGTGTGATTCACTTTTATTATAAGTTCTCAGGAAGCACCTGGTGTTTGTCCCTCAGGTCTGTGACCACAAATGGCCTTACTCCCATTGCTGTTATGGCATTGCAAAAACTGTGTGGGTTTGGGGCAGTATTCAATTAGCGTCTCCCACCAGGATTTCTGTTTGCACGACAGAACTTCCCCTCCTTTTCTTCCCCCCACTCACCACCACACATGCACCCTGCACCCTCCCCAGATTTGCCCCAAATGTTTAAAGGGGGGAGGACAGGGGGAAGCAGAAATCCTTGCACTAGCACAATTACTTCATTAGTGCTACTATGGAAACAACTCTTTGTCTTGGAATATTGTGTCCAGAACCTCTTTCTCATTCTCTTTGCAGCTGACCCTGCCGCATGTGCTCATCCAGAAAGAGAGACAACAGGTGGGTAACTCTGGGACACACAGGCATAGAGATTAAACCTAGGATTTAAAGCTTATGTTCATTTGTTAATTCTATATCTTACCCTTCCTCTCCAAAGAACCCAGGGCAGAAACATTTGTGATTCAAAAAACAACAACCCAACACCTAAAAACATGGACAAACCTTTCTGTGCCATGTTTGAGACAGAGACAGAAGGTCTAATATTATACTTCCATTTCAAGCTGTATTTATATAAATATAATTTTATATTTGTTCATATTTATATAAATGTATTTGGCAGCTTTAAAACTCTTTCAAATCCAGCACTTTTGACAAAGATTGCAAATGTTGTGGTCTCCATGGTGCCTGGCAAGATGGGACAGGATGTGTCAGAAGAGGTAGAGGATGACAGTTCCATGAACGGTGTAGGTAGAGACAGTGCCAATTGGAAGGTCAGCGGTTCGAATCTGTGCAATGGAGTGAGCGCCTGTTGCTCTGTCCCAGCTTCTGCCAACCTAGCAGTTTGGAAGCATACCAATGCAAGTAGATAAATAGGTACTGCTGTGGCCGGAAGGTTAACAGTGTTTCTGTGCACTCTGGAACTCATCGCAGTGTTGTGCCAGAAGTGGTTTAGTCATGCTGGCCACATGACTTGGAAAGCTGTCTTGGCCTGAAGTGAGATGAATGCCGCACCCCATAGTTACCATTGACTGGACCAGGTCCAGGGGTCTTTTACCTTTACCTTTTTCAAAAAAGCAATGACAAACCTAGACAGCATCTTAAAAAGCAGAGACTTCACCTTGCCGACAAAGGTCCGTATAGTTAAAGCTATGGTTTTCCCAGTAGTGATGTATGGAAGTGAGAGCTGGACCATAAGGAAGGCTGATCACCGAAGAATTGATGCTTTTGAATTATGGTGCTGGAGGAGACTCTTGAGAGTCCCATGGACTGCAAGAAGATCAAACCTATCCATTCTTAAGGAAATCAGCCCTGAGTGCTCACTGGAAGGACAGATCCTGAAGCTGAGGCTCCAATACTTTGGCCACCTCATGAGAAGAGAAGACTCCCTAGAAAAGACCCTGATGTTGGGAAAGATTGAGGGCGTAAGGAGAAGGGGACGACAGAGGATGAGATGGTTGGACAGTGTTCTTGAAGCTACCTACATGAGTCTGACCAAACTGCGGGAGACAGTGGAAGACAGGAGTGCCTGGTGTGCTCTGGTCAGTGGGGTCACGAAGAGTCGGACACGACTAAACAACTAAACAACAACAAAGAGACAGCTCAAGCAGTGTCAGGGATGAGGGTCCTGCCCCCTGGTGGTCAGATAGCTCAGAAGGGGGAGGGGGAGCCAACAGAGGCAGGTGCCACCCCACCTCCTGAGAAGCCAGCCAAACCAGGCCCACCCCCACCCCCACCTCCTGCGAGACAGTTTCCCCTGATGGCTGAGCAGATCTGGCCAGGCTGGTGGTAGAGGGACAGTCAAAGTGTTGGACCACGTTGTTGCTGAAGACACACCGCTATCAATGCAGGCATGAGCAGAGCAGAGCCAGACCCTGCTCAGTCTTCTTGCTTGGGACAGGAACCTCATTATTGATGGAGCACACTCTGCTCCTTCATAAGTAGAGCAGGAGGGATGCGTCAGTTGTGTTGGGACAATGTTTTAGCTCCCTTTTTATTACATCTATAACCCACCTCTCTTCCAAGGAGCTCAAGGTGAGCTTACACAATTCTCCATCTTGTCATTTAATCATGCCTGGTCATGCATCCTAGACTCTGCCAGTGTACCCATTGAGCTTTGTAACCTGACCGCTGAGTGAAGTAGAGATGCAGCTGATTTTTTAAATAAAACTTTCAGGATTTCCTGAGCCAGGAGTCTGGGTTTTCATCTGAAAGTGGGAGCCAGGACAGATAACCCAGATTTCAAACTGATCTATGAGCAAAGCATCCTTTTGACTTATGCCTATTTTTCAAATAAGGACACAACAATGGAGGGGTAGTCAAGACCCTACCCACTCATTCATTCAGCATGTGAGAGAATTACGAGCTTTCATTGGCCAACTTGGCCCCTTCCCTCCATTAATTAGGGTCTCATTTGATTTGAGGTCTTATTTGAGATTTTTCTCCCCCTTTTCCTTTCCTGTCTCCAGTAAAGGGCTACACTGCTGTCGCTGTTGTCAAGAAAGCTGATACTGGATTCAACTGGAAGACAATGAGAGGAAAGAAGTCCTGCCATACTGGTGTTGATAGGACTGCTGGCTGGAACATCCCCATGGGCTTGCTTTACCAGGAGAACATTGGAAACTTCAATATTAGTGAGTGACCTCATGTTCACTTATCTACCTACTTTGCACATGACTCCCCTTTGGAGCCAAATGTGGTTAAGTGGTATACAACCTGTTCAAATATGTAAACAAGCCATCTCACCCTTTCTCCAAGGAGTCCAGAGCATAATACATACTGTCTAGTTTATATTCATAGCAACTCTGTGAGGTTGATTAAGGTAAGATATAGTGATTGTCCCAAAGTTGCGTAGGAAGCAGGGCTTATGAACCCACAGGTGCTTCCACCCTATATATTTTGTGTCAGAAACCAGGTGCCTCCTTTCCAAAGCCTGGGAAGTTTCTGTCTGGCTTAGGGAGGGAGGTGCGATGCTCACATGTGTGACATCACCCCCACCCCATAACCTCTGCAAGCTTGCACTTCTGGCCCTAACTGTTCGTCTACGAAAAATTCACTGCATGCCAATGTTTAGTTCTGCTGTTGTCCTTTTAAAAGGGCAGGGTTTTACATGGCAGAACACCCTAACCAGCAAGCTTGTAGGAGCTGGGAAGGACTGGGAGATAGACACTTCCACTCTATCCAACCTCACTCTGCTCCTGCAGCACAGTTAGCCAGCGCTTTGCATTGTTCTGCCCAGCCCAGCACTACTCTGCCTATTTTATTTTAGTTGCAGTAAAATATAGCACTGTAAGCGCAACACTGCTATAATACTATTTAATTAAAAATGTTTCCCAACACTTATCACATTGCTGAAATGTGCGGGTGTGCACCTTGTGATATCTGGCCAGGATGGAGTGCTGAGAATCTGCCATTCCATTCGCCTGCTTAAGAATGGCTAAGTAGAAATGTATGACACTGCCTTTTGAAGAATACTGTTGGATTGGCTGGCAATGTTTCATTAGTCTATGGTGGTAATCCAGATGGTTGATAAACCATCAGATGGGGGGGGGGGAGGAGATGTTGGACACAGTCATGCTTAGAGCAGACTCATTGAAATCATGGATGACTTAGGTCCTACCTTGATTTCAGTGAATCTACTCTAAATGACTACATTTGGATGCAACAAAAATATTTTTGGGATGGGTGGAATACTTTTAAAATAAGATAGCTAGCATGCCAGCCAACAAGACTGAATTTTTAAGAAGATGTGGGGGGGAATCCACTTTCCTCTGTTCTATTGGGCATTCCAAATATCTATCCTTTTTTGTGTGCAAATATTTCACTGCAAATATAATATGTGGCCAACTTGCAAGAACAGATACAGAGGAATTCCAAGTGACTATTGCATGTTTCTCCTGCCAGGTACATTCTTCAGCGAAGGGTGTGCCCCAGGTTCACCGCCTAGCAGTCCACTCTGCAAGCTGTGCAAGGGCACTGGCACTGGAGGGGCACTCGCTGACAAACACAAGTGCAAAGCTAACAGCAACGAGATATACTACGGCTACAATGGTGCATTCCGGTAGGTAACTTGGATATTAAAAACAAACTCTTATTCAGGAGATGACAGAGGAATGAGAGGCCAAACTGTCCCCAGCCATGTGGGTGCCAGTCACATAGTGCATGTCTCTCTGGTGGCCAATAACTAGGGATGGAGGGAAAACTGCTTTAGTTCACATTTAGAGGTGAGCCTACCAAATTTGCATTTCCGAAACACAAACTGAACCATCCTTCAAAATCCACACTTCTTCACATGCTGCGGAGTAGTTCTCCAGCCAAGTAATGTTACAAAAATGCATTTACTAGGGTAGGTAAAAAAAAAGAAGGCAAAGGACCCCTGGACGGTTAAGTCCAGTCAAAGGCGACCATGGGGTTGCGGTGCGGCTTTCAGGCCGAGGGAGCCGGCGTTTGTCTACAGACAGCTTTCTGGATCATGTGGCCAGCATGACTAAACTGCTTTTGGCGCAACAGAACACTGTGATGGAAACCAGAGCACACAGAAACGCTGTTTACCTTCCCGCTGCAGCAGTACCTATTTATCTACTTGCACTGGTGTGCTTTCGAACTGCTAGGTTGACAGGAGCTGGGAATATATTTGTTAGTGAAAGTGGCATATACGGTGCATTAAATTAGGGGAAATGGATTGGAAAAATGGGTGCATTAGTAAAAATTCAAACTAAAATGCGGGTGTGTTTTCATGGGGACTTAAATAATAATAATCACAAACTTACCGTAACTTCCCTCCTCCACATTTCCATTCTTCACGTAAGACTGGAAAAGTGAGAAACTGAAAGTGACATTGACAGATTCACCCATCCCTACAGATTTACTAGAGTTGAAAGGCACCCAAAGGCCACCCACTCCAACCCCAATCCCACAACCAAGCCATGGAACCCAGACCAAATACCATGAAGAAAGATACCTTAGAGGTCAGAGGAAAGAGCTCTAGATGACTCTTGAGAGTGAATCCATCAGCATACCACAGACAACTCATCTCCTCACAACAGCAAACCAATCTGATCTGGAGAGGGAGAAAGTCTTCTTGGTCTCCAGAAATAGTAGACTCTGAGCATGAACCAAAATTGTAGCCATGAGTTTTTCAAAGAGAAATCTTAAACAGCTGCTGCAACAAGCCATCCAGTGTTTTGTGTCTATTAGTCCATCAGATGCCCCCTCAGACCCAGTAGCCTCCTCCTATTATTAATTAATATTATTATCAGTGCTTTTTTCTAAAAAAATGTTTAGGGGGACTCTCATTTTGACTCAAGAAAACCACCATTTTATAGTTCAAATTGGGAAAAATAAATACAGTAAATGGACAAAAGGACAAAGATTCACAAAATGTTTAGGGGTATGCATCCCCCTTTGTCCACCCAGAAAAAAGCACTGATTGTTGTTGTTGTTGTTGTTGTTGTTGTTGTTTTTAAAAAACATTTTCATGAATTCCCAAGATTCATAATCCTATGCAGGATATAAGCCGAGTTAGTATTAATTTTAAAATTGGCAGGGCAAAGCTCTACTTAGGATCCCCCCCTTATCTCTGGTATGTGGAGCCTAGAAGCAATCACTTTGTGGGTACTAAATCGCAAACAACAACCTCACATATTCCATGTCAAAACCTGGATATTGAAAGTAAGTTTCAAGCTAAGATGTTTTGACTTCTGTCTCAAATGAAATCACTGCTCCGCTTAGTGGGTGGCACAAATCAGCACAAATAACATTTTCCCCACTTCAAGTAAAGCATATTAATCTGTACTTTTGACATTGCTATTAAATATAAATCCAGGTAAATAGCAATAAAATAAAATAAAATAAAAAATATGGTTGCCAGCATATTGCCGTGATTTCAACATTACTGAATTGGCCAGAACTCTTTTCAGTTCACAGCATCTCGTCAAATTATCATCTGTGGTTAATTGCGTCTTTCACTTCTCACTGCAAATTTTGAATCCATTTCAACATAACAGGAAATATTCAAATTCATTTCAGCAGTCTGATACGAAGGAATTGACAAATGCCACACCAAAAATTTTCTTTTAATTGTATTTTCTAGGTGTTTGATTGAGTCAGGAGACGTATGCTTTGTTAAACACACCACAGTCGAGGACAACACAGAAGGTATGTGGGAGGTTCATGCAAGGCCTAAGCAAGATGCGCAAGGAGCCCTACTCCTGTGGATTAACCTAGCACAAATTTCATGAACTGGCCACAGGTTTTATAGATGTCTATTTTCCCCATCACTACATGCCCATAATTGGCTCCTGCCCACAGGAGGGATCCAAGCAGAATAGCATCTAAACAGCAAGTCAATTAGCCAAGTCCATTGAAAAGAAGGAGAAATTCTGCATGTGTTACACTGAGGATGGGTAACTGCTGGCCCATGAACCAAGTGTGAAATCTGAAGCAATTTAATTTGGCCCCTGATGACTAAACTGTATTCAAATTGAAAGGAGCAAAGTCCTCGTTTGGATGTTAAATTTATATGTGATATTATGCTGAGCCGAAGTTCACTATGACTGTGAATCCTTACTACTAGAGGGAAACTTTTTTTTTTAAATCAGAGTGCCAACTACTTCCAGAGTGGTAATGCCAGTGGTTGGTAATACTAGAGCTAACAGAAGGCAGAGCCAAAGTGTATAATAGGTTATGTTCTAGCCAGGCAAAAGCACTTGATGGTGCAGAGAAAGGCATGGCCTGTAAAGAGTCCCAAGGGCTAGACAGAGGTCATTGGGAGGGGAGGGGCGCACTTAGTCTTTGGACTGGAAGTTCCATAGACATACCCTTCCTATTCAGTCATTGTCCTCCATCCAAGCACTCCACAAAAGAGAGAGTGTGGCTGTTCTTGTTGGCTCAGCCCCCCCCCCCCCGACAACTCATGGTCTGCCACCTTTGCATGATTGACACCTGTGAATTTGCATGATTGCATGCAGAGGGAAGCTTTGCACATACTGTTGTATTAAATGGTGGTTTGCATGAGACTGGGGGCCCTGCATGACCAGAGCTCCCAATTACAAGGAAGCCTGCATATTGCAACAGCCAAGGACCTCCTTCTGCAGGAATGACAGCTCTTGGACGCTCTCCTCCTCCTCCTCCTCCTCCTCCTCCTCCTCCTTTTTACAAAATTTCTTTTATTAACTGACAAACTTTGCATACAATAAACTAAACTCTGCTTTTACAAGCTGTAAAGAAAAAGGGGGGGAAGGAGCAGGTAAACTCAGTTGCTCTCACTTGTCATTATCATGCAAGTTACATAAAAATACATCCCCTTAGGCCTCTCACTGTGCCACTGCCAAGCCATTCCTCTTAAAAAAGCAAGTTCCAATACTACATGCAGATACCAAAATATATAAAACCTTCTTCCCCTGTGCAGCCATTTGCATCCACCCGCAGGTGTTAGTGGGGTATGTAACATCAGGGAAAGGGTCACCTGGTGAGTGCTAACTTGACAGATCCCTGAATAGAACAATAAAAGTTTTATAATCTTTAACATTCTCTCTCTCCCCCCCCCCCCAGGAGCAAACAAACCTGCTTGGGCAGGGAACTTCAGAGCTACCGATTTTGAACTTCTGAAAGCTAATGGCGATCGCTGTCCAATTACTGACTATGTAAGATGTGGTCTCGCCACAGTTCCCACTCATGGAGTAGTTGCAGCACCTGGGAAAGCAGAGGCTGTCCGTCGTGTGTTACTTGAGCAACAGGTGAGTTTTTGGGGTTTTTTAAGGGGACTTCCCAGATCACAACTCACAATAAATCTGTTGGCTTGTGATAGCTTTTAAAAATAGAATGTAAATAAATCACACCACTTCTGCAGAGGTAGCCACAGTTGGACAAAATTCTTTGTACAAATGACACAAAGAAGCAATCAAAGGAAGTGTAGGAACAGTTTAATCATTAAGGAGCGCTCAGTAGGAAGAGAACAACTGTGGAACATTTGACGCACCATTTGGATGGCATGTTATCACCACAACCTTTTACCAAAAAATGGGTGACCAAAACTTTAACATGACAGCTAACTGAATCCTGCTTTTCTTCCTTTATTACAGATTTTATTTGGAAGCAGTGGAACAAGGAAAGGGGATTTCCAAATGTTCCAATCTGAAACCAAAGATAGCTTGTTCAAAGATGGCACTCAGTGCTTAGTTAGCACAAAAGAAAAGACCGTCAGTTCTTATCTTGGCGAGCAATATCTGACTGCTATTGATGGATTCAAGAAATTCTCACCTTCAGGTATCAATTATACACTGGGATGAAAAACACCAGTCAGCTTCAGGCAAAAATTGGATTTCAGTTGGAGTCTAGACAGTACTCTCTTATAGTCTAAGAGGAAGCATTGTATTTTTCCTCATCAAGGCTTTCCAGATGTTGTTGGAGTACAAATCCCATCAGCCCCACCAACATGATCAATGGTCAGGGATACTGGGAACTATGGTCCAGCAACATCTGAAGGACCACAGGTTTCACGCCTCTGTTCTG